>NW_028186590.1:2248027-2596810 GCF_003343005.1 Rhea americana | reverse complement strand
GGCGGTCCTTGGCGCCCCGCAGCGGGGGCCGGGCGAATTGCTCTCCCCGAGTCACTTATTTCAAGGGTTTTCGCCCTTTTTCGCTGTCTGCAGAGCGCATGAGAGCAGCCCCGCGCGCAGCCAGAGGTTTCCAGCGGGGGCGCTGGGTGCCGCGGCAGAAATGCGTGTGCACGGCGCACGTCGGGGCCAAAGAAGAGCCCTCCCAGCACCGCGGTCCCTCATGGCAGTCAGGTCCCTGGCGACACGCAGGTCCCTGGCAGCACCAGCACACAGTGCAGCACGGGCACGGCCCATGGTTTTGAACCTAGCTGCCACTCGAACACAGCTTCCTTCCCCATCTGAACCATCACCGAGCTTCGGGTCCAAGCTGCTCTCTGACCGCTCTTTGGGAATTCCCAGCTTTTCAGAAAACATATCCCCCTGGTCTTATTTGTTAGGATATGCACTCTTAAAAATAAATAAAGAAAAATAAGCGCCAGGCAGAATACATGATTCCTCTGTTCATTGGTATGCCACCTCAAGCAGATGTGCCACCAGTGACTGTCGCCTCTGCCGTGGCCATGCTCATCACTGCCTCCGTAGAAAATGTGGCAATGTGGCTCTTTGCCTTTGTGCAACTGCAGCTATTGGCTGGCCTGCTGCTCTGTTTGGGGTTTCTTTTCACTGAAGGAGACTCTCTATACTGCATGTATCATTCACCTTTTGTCACAAAATCACCCTCAGTTTGGTGTCACTGAAATCAGGGGCAGAATCTCCACATCTCTCAGTGCAGMAGGATCACATCCCAAGCCTGTAAGAGATGCACAGTGTGCATGAGATCTGCAAATAGAGGGGAAAAAGGTGGTCTTAAAAGAGTCGTGTACACATTAAAGAGCAGCCCGAGAGAGGTAAGGTATTGAAAAACTCTTCTCAGCTTTTTTTTCCCATTCACTGTCACTCACTGGAGGAATGTAAATGTTATCAAATCCAACAGGTACTCCCTGGAGACCAAAGATACAGCTCTGAGCTGGTATCAGGCAAATAAGTGGTGGAAGAACAAGGCAAAGATTAGTGCTGCAGAGAGATATGGCCTAAGAATAAAAGAAGGTTAAGCCCTGAAGAGTCCCTCACTACCATGGAAACACCTCTCTCCTCCTCACTTACATTTTGGGATTTGTTTTATGGRATATTTGAATGACATAACAGAAACTTAACAAAGAAGCCTGCATATTTAGAGAAGCTGAAGGATTATATAGATAGTAGAGCAGAGACTTCCCATGTAGCTGTAGTTGAATTATGTTTCAAGCTTTTTAATAAAAGAAAACACAACTGCTTTCTTGCCTTATTTTTCTGTGCACACAATGAATGAAAAAAAGCCTGAAGTTTTGTTTTTTTAACATTAATTATTTAGGAGTTCTTGTCTTTCCCACCAAAGGACTTTGGAGTCAAATGAGCTGCTGGCATAACTAGAGCAGAGAGTTCAAGCTGGGCAACTCAGACTTGAGTCTAGGTACCAAACTACACAAACTTTGTGTTTCACAGTTTGCAGAAACTATGACTAGGTAATGGCAAGAGCAAGAAATCACAGTGTTTCTTAAATTTGGTAGGAGACCAGATATTTCAACTCCTTTTCAAATCTTCAGGCCTTTTTCATACATGATAAAAAGAAGCAGATGTCATCAAGCTAGTCTTAAGCTACCGTGAGAAGCTTGTTGATACAGTTCCCAGTAATGGTAGTCAGTGTGTGCCATCTGAGGCTAGGTACAGAGCAGCTCTAAAGTTATTTGTACCATCAACTTCATTTTCCACTGCCTATTAACTCCTAGAGAGCCACCCATCAGGAAGGAAAACTGTCCATCTTGTTACCTTTTTAAAAAGCCTTGTTTATATTTTGGCACCAGACATTCCATTTCCAGTACTAAATTAATAGAGATGGGCCAGATCTTCAGACCTTTCCTTCAGGAAGAAATTCACTGTCATCTATGAGGCTTTAAGGAGCTGACTAAATTCCCACCGCCACTCTGCTTCTTTTTTTCCAGTCAAAAATATAGGAGCTAAGGAACTATACTTTGTTTTTTTCTCCCATCTCTCACCCTTTTCTCCCTGAAGTGAACTGCCATTTCCTTCCATCTCCCATCCTGTGCTCCCAAGGCTCTTGCCCTGCCCTCTGTGAGTGCCTGCATTTTTGACTCATTGAGTTGCCCATGACAGAGCACCTGACTTTCCCATCCTAGCTGATGCTTCGTGGTGCAATGTCCCCTTTTTCACAACATGCTTTTTTTGAGCTTACAGTTAAATATACACTCTAAGTCCCCTTGGAGTTAAGCTGCCACTTCGTACATATGACCATCTCAAAAAAAAAAAAAAAAAAAAAAAAAAAAAAAAGCTTACAAATGTTCAAAAGCTCTGCAGCATTGACTGCTATGGAATCCAATCCATCTAAGCTGTAGCATATGAAGGACATTTGTTGACTCTTGCTAAATCCAGACTTCCTCTCGTCCAGTGGCAGCTACATTCTCAGTCCTTCAAAATTGTAAGAGTCTTCCACAAGTCATAAGAATGGTTTTGAAGTACTGCCTTTTATTTTACTCACCATCATCAGCTTCTTTTGGGTTGCCTGTTCATTGCTGAGCATTCAAGATTTGCTCACTTAGTCTCAGWCTATCTCTCTCTGAAAGAAATAGAGTACTTTCTAAAATTGGCAAGTCAATTCTTACACCATCTCTTGATTCCTTTTTGCTGAACCTTTAACAAACACCAGCTCAAAGAATAGATAATGCTGCTGCCAGCTTCTAACAGACTTCACTTGGTAGCTAAATTTTTAGGAAAGATTTCTCTCCTGACAATTCCCCCTCCAACACACACACATTATTAAACTAACAATTTGTCTGTTTTGTCTTTACACGTTAGTGTAATAGTGCTGTATTTGCATTGCAGGCACTGTTTCTGCAGTATGCAAATGTAGATGTTAAAACTGATTTCCTTTCTTTTTTAAGACTATACCATAACATTTTATTAAAGTTCTGATTTACAATACTTGCTGCATTTACAAATCTTAATATTTGAGGGTTAAGTTATTTGACAAGATTTCTTTAAATACCTAGGACAGTCTTACTAACCCTTGTATRAGTATGTGGGCTTGTTCTAAATGGGATTATTCTGTCTTCTGTAATTAGTACTGTAGCATGTACATGAGCAGCTATAATCTGTGGAGATCTGTAAAGAAACAGTCTAGGCAAGTCAGAGCAGGCAACACTGACTAGGGACAACATGGGGATATTAGAAATACAGAGGTGATAGTGTTGCTATACTTGCTGGTGAGCATAAGCCTGGGACAAAACACATATTTTCTGTTTAAAACACTCTTTTATGTGGGGATTTTACAAACTGAAGAAGACCACAGTGTTCTGCTTAGGTGTGTGGCTGCAGTTGAAATTTAGTGACAAGTTTCTGCATGGAAAACATTGTTTTCTGATACTTTGCAGTGTAAGAAAGACCTTGGTGTGCAGGACAAGATGCAATATTGCTATGCCTGTCTAGTATTTGAAGTCTTCACAGATGCTTTTCCCACATTTATGCTCTGCCCTTTCCACCTTTATGTCTGAAATAGGGGATTGCACCTATCTGCATTTTATTCATCAGAAAATGCAGGTACAAAGAGAATGATACCTAGGTTCTCAAAGTCAGTCTGAAGCCTATGACCATAGATGAGGAGGAAATGGAAAAAAAAAAGACTCTAAATCTTGACCTAAATGAATTTCTGTAGACAGAAAAAATACATGGCAGATGTGGATATCACACAGCCTTTCACTACGTACCCAGTGTTTTACAAAGTGAACTCTTACTGATTTGTAACTACATTTTGTCAGGGCTCTGAAACTGTAGACTTGTTAAAGAAAGGCAATCAGAATGAATAATTCTGAGCTGTCTTAAGGAACATTATAATAGTAACTGCTGTTCATCGCTTTCTAAAAGTAAGTTGTTCAGAGTCTGCTAAGCCCTCAGTGGGCTCCCTTCTAGCATGCTAATAGCTGAACCCTCCTGGACACTCAGCTCTTGAGCATGCTTTTCTTGTACTAGAAAAGACATAACTACAGGTATATAAAATTTGACTCACCTGAATTGCTGCATCACACTGTAGTCTACAGATTGTTACTTTTCACATTTTCCCTTAGTTACTCCCAGTGCTGAATGTTAGACATTTTGACTGAACAAGGCAGATGTCTAAGATTTAATGTTCTGATGAGTGACTATGGCTGGAAATTATACCACCTGATAGGAAGTACCTAATTCAGGGGCGTTCAGTTAGACACCAGGCTGTGCATTCAGGAGCTAAACCCTAGAAAGCRTCGAAGCTGTTCCCCTCCTATCTCTGGCAGTGCAGGTAGGAAGAATGTGGATCACAAAACACAGAAAAACATTTGATTGATATGATATTTCTGCCACACTGACATCTATCATAGCCAGAGCAATTAACTACCAGCATATGTGGTCATCCACTGGGAAAATAAAAACACAACCTATGTATTATTTCCTTTTTTTCTTTTTTTCTTCTAGAGAGAAGTGGTAGGGCTGGGAGGGAGGTTTTGACTGAGAATGTTGTTAGGCTTCATATATGTCACTGGAGCTTTAATCACTCAAGACAGCTGGAATACACATTGCTTGAGTTGAGAAACCACATCCTTTAACAACAATCTACTTTGCTGCCAGTTGCTTTCTACTATGTTTGCAGAATTACAGTAGGGTAACGTGGGATGAGTGGTTGGAGCCTTTTAACAGGAAACGCTGCATAGCTTTCTGGCCTGACTTGCTTCACTTAAGGCAAGACAAAAGTATTGAGGTCCATAACCCTTTTCACCAGAGTTAAACACGCTGTAGATGATAGAGTAGTGACTACACAGGAGTGGGCAGAAAACAGCCGCAGGTACAGCAGAAGACTTYGTAAAAGGAAGTTATAGGCTATTAGTAAAATGTTGGTGTATGCAGAACATTTCTCAGCAGCTGCTGAAGAACAGAGCCACTCTGAACTTTTCTTCATCTTGGTTAGCGTGCATATATAGTATATGATATCTGGGCTGAATGTGACTTKCAGGACAGTAAATGGCCAGTGAAAACAGGCAAGGACAGAGCATGTATAATTTATCTGGGAATTATAAAGGGCRGAGGTCATGTAGCTCTTGTTGTTCTACACACTCTCAGCAATTCTAATATATCTGTACTACAGTGGTCTAGGCCAAAAGCTTTTTCTCCTCCCACAAGAGAGACACTAAGTTTGCATTTCAATATAAAATTTAGTGCATTTACTCATCACAAGGAAAAGAAATGCCTGTTTACATCTCAGGAGTTATGAGTTTAGTATCTTTCCTTCTTCCTTTGCATATTATTTATAATGCAAGTACAGAGTTCTCAAGGGAAAACCACAAGGGAAGTAAAAGTTGATTTATCTTTGTATTATAATCCCAACACTCAGCAATGAGCTCTTAAAAGGCAACAGTCCCTGGAAAAGCAGAGCAGCACACACAGCTTATCTGTCCTAGCACAATCTACTGCTTCTTTCCTGAAGTCTTTGCATATGTGATCCCTGTTGATCAGAAACACCATAAATAAAATAGTTCAACATTGATGATACATCTCCTGTGGCCTATGGGGGATTGGAAATGCTAAACTGTATTTATTGCTCAGGATCAGAAAGGAAAAGATATCGCAGTTTTGGACACAATATCCAAACCTATGAGATTTATGAAATTGAGGGCTTTTGCAACACTATGATGAATTCTATATTTGAACAGAGCACTCCCATCACACAGAAGCAGAAATGTAACATGCCTTTTGTTCAGAGATTTACCATTTTTAATTATTCATTTTTTTTTCAATAGCTTAACCATGTATTCAGTTAAATAAAGTAATTAACAAAAGTGTTCAAAGTGAGGCAATATTGTCTTTAGGTTATTTTTAAATTGTGTTCAGGTATCTGTGGGACATGGAAAACTAAAATTGAACAAAGTACATAATCTTTGTTTCTCTAATAGTAAAATTTAGTGCCAAATTCTGCTCTCGGGTTAATTGTTATAAAGCATTATCCATAATGACATTATACTGCATTGGCATATTTCTAGATTTAAACAAGTGCAAAAGATCAGAAAATGTTCTTATGTCTTGCAAGCTCAGCACACACCAAATACAGACCTGGTGCCTAGTTCCAACACATACTGCTCAGCTGACCTACAGTAAGCAGATGCAGCATCACTCAACCAAAATTTGCTGGTTTGATTTCCCCAGCATGTAATTTGGCTAGCTGACTTCAGTTTGTCTGATTCAATGAATGAGAGCACAATTTGGCTTCTTTCTCGGTGCAAAGGAAACCAACCAAACATGGCTTTCACCAGGCCTTAGTTTTTGGCCCCAGACTTCGACTTCAACATACACTATTACATCAATCAAAAGAACCACAGAAATCACTTATCATTTTACTGTTCCTTAACACATTTCACACAGTCCTGCAGTGAGCAGAATCACAGATGAACCTCAGAACATACAGAGAGCACAACTACTACACTGGACATGAAAAGGAAATTTTATTAAACATGTTTACATAACATGAGTTGGAAGTTCATTTAAAAGCACAGGGGAGTGTTAAGACAAGTGGTCAAAATAGAAAGATACTATCGAATTATAACTAGTGGGGTTTTGGCCACTAAGACAGAACGGAATCTAGTAGTAGTGCACCAATGCTTGAGTTCTTCCTGCTCAGCAGGTCGAGCAGTAATCAATCTGCGCCCTATGGAAAGATGGGCAGAGTAATTCCAACGTGTTGAATAATAATAAATAGTTCACTTGGTGCAGGCAGTATGTCTATGAATTAAAATCTAGTGTGTACACAATTTCTACGTGTGTTACAGCCCCACAGTAGGAATCTACACCAAAATATTTATTAGAAGGAATTTGGTCCGTACTACATCACGTTTTCCATAGGGTAAAAAATAAMGTCCATCTATAGACATTTAGCACCAGACTCACAGATCTAGCCTGGCTAAAACCTGCAAAATGTCTATAAGAAAAATGGATGGCTTAGATTTCTTGGTTACTTCAGTATAGTAATTACGAGCAAACTGTACAAGTACATGCAACATACAAGCTGGTCTATGTGGAACTAACATACATTATTAAATAACCTTTTTCATTTCTTTTTACAAAACGTGCATGCAGCTTTGAACAGTTCCAAGTCATGCTGCTCTATTTGTGTGATCACAAAATTGAATGGCCTGTAAAAGGAGGGGAAACATATCAATGCACCTGCAGAGTCTGCAGTTTTTAGCACATTTACAGAAAATCACAAGGGATTTCAAGGCCAAGAACTCAAATGAATAAAAAGCAAATTGAAATTTGACTTTTTTTTTTCTCCAAAAAGTAAGATATCTTGCGTTAAAAAATCAAGCCTTGTGCTTGCATCAATCTCAAAGAAATGTAAACTAAAATTTGATAAAAACATCAGTAAGTGCAGAATATTTCAACTGGAATTTCCAGTGAAACATTGAACAACTCATACCATGCTCTATCCAGGGCAGACAAGTGTGTCTGAAGTGACACACCTCAGAGAAGCCTGGGTACAGCTGAAAGTGTCATATGCTCAATCCATTCCTGGTCAACATTTTGGGAAGTCAAATATACATTTATACACAGAAATGTAAATATTTCCTCTCCATTTCTAGGAGGAAAATTTCATTACCAGTAACATATTCAATGTCAAAATTATGACTAAAGCTGCTTTTTACCAGTCCCCAGCATTAGTTGCAGAATTCTTCAAAATTCTTCCATGCAAAACATCATAAACATAAAAGTTATTATACATAATGCAAACATATCTGCTTTTTACAAACAAAAAGTGGCACTGTGATGATTATTTATTTTTAAGAATGTAACTTTGATTAGTCATTTGCTCTGGGTTTCCACATGAAAGACTTTGAAGTACCAGAACTGAGAAAAAAATTTGAACTTGCTGGAATAAAATTGTGGCTGCTGAACACTTTAAGCAATGCTTACAGAGATATACTTCAGCCCTTTTTTTTTGGTTTAGAAAAAGAAAGGAAGGGTTTCTGTTAACATTGTGAAGACTTCTACAAAACTAACAATCACATGGCAAAAAAACTAGTGGAAGTAACAAGTACAGAAAAACTGTTGAAACACCAGGAAGATAACACTGCTTGAGGGCTCTGTCAGAATGTGAAAAATACAACATTGTTAACAGAGTGAGAGCTTCCAGTTTGACTAATTTTTGACTTGATTTGAATCCAAAGGTCCCTCTCTCTTTTTTGGGGATCATTATAAGCATCAGTGACAGCTGCTGATAGATTGACTGTATGTATGTGATACACCTTTGTTCTGTCAATTTAAGCCATCTTTTAACAAACAACTCGGACACATTTTTTGATAACTACTACAAGCGGAAACAGAAGTGATTGTCTCTCTCCAACAGTGTTTTTGATCATGTGAATATCTGGTTCCAATTGTCATCCTGGGTGATGTTTTCCTTAGACAGCACCTGCTACTATGATCTAATGCAGGGAGGCCCAGTTGAACTCTCCAGAGATGACTGGGAAGCCCTGCGTGTCAGGGGAGTCAGGGTTGGATCCACTAGCGATGAAGGCGGAAATAATTTGTACCAGCCTATTACCACGCTGGACAGATCAAGTTCCTCCAGAAGGATCTGAGCAACTCCCATGAAGCATTTGTGATCCATTCGGCCATAATCTCCCCAAACTATTACCTGTAAAAACAGAAACGCAGGTTCAGAACTGTCCCCAAACCTCCGCTCTTATGTTCACTCCTGCTGTGTATTATGTGTATTGTAAGGAAAATATTATTCTTAAGAGTGAATGATTGCTCCTTCCTGTGGGAAAACCTAATGGCAGGACTGGAGCAAGAGTCAACAAAAGAGAAATGTTTAATATAGCCAGACATTTCACAGGTCTGAAACCACAAGCCACAAGGATGTGTTTGCTGGAATTCACAAAATTAAATGCTAAGTGAGCTGGAATGGCGTTACTCTTATTGCTTAAACTTAAGTAAACATGTACATGCTTTACCAAATGATAGCCTAAAATGGGATTAAGAAGCAACTGACCTGAAGGACTTTACCCTGTGGACTTTCATCAAAAACCAGTGTCTGTTGGTACAAAGGATCAAGGGTCTTCCGTGCAATTCTTGTCTTCTTCTTAGCTATGCATGCTCCATTTTCCAATAAATACACTTTGACATACGGAGCTGCAAACAGAACATCATGAATTTTATGTTTGGACATAAAAACTTCTACATTGCACTTCTGAGCTGGAGGACAAATGCCATAAAAGGAAGTTGAGTGGAAAGAAAATGACACACACTATCTTCACTATATAATCTGAATGCAATTACATTCATTAAATAAATGACACAGAACATAAAAAATCAGCTTGATTTTTATAAACTTTGAATTTAATGATCCAAGATGTTACTAATAACAATTCTGTTTCATGTCTGTCAATTTAAAAACACTTTCCTCTGCCAGGAATTAGTTGTCACTGTTAGTTACTCTGAAATCTCTATGCATGTCTAGGGGTCAGAAATATATCAAAAAACCCCGGGAAACTCTGATATTTCATTGAAAGAAATGTTAAAACTAAGGCATTCAGGTAACAAGGACATTTATTGCTCTTTCATTTTCAGCTCCTAAGGAGGTTATAAAGTACCATTTTAGCAAAATGCACTCTGAAAACAATTGTTCCAAATGTTTTGGTAAGCAGTAGCTGTGGTGGAAATTAGAAATCTCTTCCAATAAAGATTTTTGTAAAGAACTACAGTTTCAAAATAATTTGCTTATAAAATGATACAATATGAAATCTGATTCATTATAAAAGTTATTGGCATGGGCACTGGCACAACCTGCTATCTTGAAGCACTATTGTACCACAGAAGAGCATGGCATGTGGCTCTATCACCTTGTTTGCTCAAACTGCTTTCATCTGTTTCCATCTTTTATTTCAACATGGAAAAAATGCAAAGGATTTCATCAGCAAAGCCTCTCTGAGAGATAAGATTTGCCTAGGATATGCAGAAATACTTCTACAAACATTGCTTCCAGAAAGCATATTAAGTTGAGGAAAATCACTCCTTGAAATGTTGCATGTAATTAATAGATACAAGTCRTTAAGAAGTGAACATAGATATAAAGGATATATCCATGCATGCCCCTATTGCTGAAAAACAAACCAAACAAATGCCAATGTAGTGATAGCTAATGAAGAGCTCAGGGGTCTCCAATCACCAGTTCATCAGCATATTTCATATTCTTGTTTTTACAGTCATATATTGTCTGGGGTTTGCAGTCATTTCTCTTACCTGGGGTTGACTTGGAGCCAGGTTTTTGTGTGAGGCCCCGGGCTCTAATGACTTCTACTTCTAATTGGCCCTTTTTATCCACCATTCCAATCTGAATATCACCTGAGAGGGAGAAGAAAGAAACTCACATTTAGAGAAAAAGTATGGTCTGGGGGATCAGGTATAAGAAACAGAAAGACTAGTTGGCTGTTCATCTGCTAGGTGATGCTGTGCTTATCACTTCTCCTCCTTATTCCTTATGTTTCTCCATCTTTAAAACAGGAATAAAAGATGCATACTTAGGAAGCACTTTGCGTTCTTGGTGAACAGCTTATACCRTAGCTCTGTATTGATTTTCTGATCCAGGGAGGGAAGGAAGCTTTACAACAGTGCTGTGGTATCACCATCAACCTTCTAATTTTGCATAGGTGAATTATCTAGCAACTTCCTACCTAGGACTGCCATCCTTGTGGGCCAGTCCCTGACAGGCCCTGCCCTGAGAGGGGTCCCACTCTCAGGGAGCCTAAAAGCCCAAGTTTAGATTCAGAAATCCCCATAGCTGGAAGTTTCTGCCTCCAAGCTGAGATGCAGGAGCTGACAGTGTGAATGCTCCTCATCTGATGCAACAGGAGAGACAACAGGAGAAACAGGCCAACTTTGTAAACCTCAGTAGTTACAGCTGTCTGACGAGATCCCCAGTGTAAGGCAGACAGATCAAACAGACAAGGCACATGGTCATAGCCCAGCTTCACAGAACRACATGCTGCCCTCCAGGAGCTCATAAGGAGGTCTTTACCTCCAAAGGTCTCTTAACAAGTGTAGGGGTGATGATTTTTCCTGTTTTTATCAATATTTCACATCCATTCTAGTGGCAATAAAATCACCCAATATGTTCAAAAAATCAGCTGCTTTCTCACACAGACTGTTGAGCAGCCAAGTGGCTATCTGAGTTCTGACAAGTGACATTTCCAGTTACAGTTGCAGGAAAGGAAAACTTAATCTGGGAGCAAGCACTCTTCTGATCTAGGCTAATAAAATGCAAATGAAGAGAGAATGCCTTAATGATGGGCTGATGCTCAAAACATCAGATCTCTTTAGCTTCATATATAATGGAATCAGCTGGATAGGTATCTAATAGGCCACTGAGACGCAAAAATGCACAGCATGACATGTACAGCTGTATGACACTTGTGCAAATATATCCATGACACACCTGACTTTGATTTTTTATATTATATATTTTATATGCCAACCCTGAATTGCAATAAAAGTGCAGTAATAGGCAGTCCTGAACTGCAGAATTTAGGGCATCCAGATTTATAAACACCACCTTTTGACATTAACTGGTGATGAGATTTTCATGTGCTTGTCTAACGGTATATTGTAGCAATATTTATACCTTGGTACTTGAGGTGTGACAGAGCAGCAAGGAAGATTATTTTATCTAGCAAACTTTGCTTGAATAAACAGAGTTCTGTGTGGCACTAAAAATAGTTCCCAGGAAAATTCCAACGAGCCATTTTAAGAGCCTGTCTCAATGTTGCATATCCGAATAAAACCCTTCTACAGGCAGCCAGCAGGGGGAGCAATAATACAAACATTTTTAGATCATCCCCGACTAAAGGATGCCACGCGGAAGAGAGGAAAACTGTTAAGAAGCACTGCTGAGGGCTTTTGGGGGGCCAAAACCTTGCTTGAGCCTTTAGTAAGAAAACAGCTCTAAGAAGTGGAACTAAATATATTACTCAAGTAATCTGCAGGAAAATATTTACACAAGAAATAAGATTAAAGTAAGAAAATAAATGGAAATGTCTAGATCCTTGTATGTGTGSATAATCCATACTGAATGAGACATTTAATTTTTGTTGGGTGAATAATGTCATAAATATCTAATCTTTCAAAACAAAACATGGTATGCATTTATAAAATTTGGTGCTTAATAATGTCATGTAGCAGCTATTTGTGCTTTATGGAGTACTCAAATCATTCTCAAGAAAATTTCCTTTTCATTCTGCTCATGAGTTGAGAGGGAAACACTCTTTTCTGTGATTTTTATTTCTATCTTTCTTTCCTTCCTCAGAAGYATCTCAGTGGCCCTTCTTTCATCTGATCTGAGACAACTTTACTGAAGCACTGGCCATTTACGATTTCCAACACGGTTATGGTTAACCATGGTATGGTTAAAGTAGCAAAAAATGACATGAGCTCCACACTTGGCACCCTACACATGTACCATTTGAAGCATATCTATGAATTGCTTACATATTTATCAGACTTTTCCAAAAATACTTACMCAATGCTATGGCGCTGCACAGCTTATACCCTATTCGAAGCCGGTGTACAGTTAATGCTACTATAAGGAAATCCAGACTGGTTTGGAATACAGAAGAAATCACAGATCACCCCAGGCAGCTGCTGTGTGTAACCCTGATTTCAAAATGCAAGTGAGATTAGCAGGCCCCTCACATACGGATCAAATACTGTTTTTCACCTCAGTTTGGATGCCAGTGTGCCAGGAATATTAGCGATTGGGTAGAGGACATTCATGTTTAAGGTGAAGGAAGCCACTGTGTAAAAGTCTTTTGGCTGCCTGGCCAGTTTGGCAGTGTGTATTATGCTTTAGTTAATGACTATTACTCATCTAACAGGGGAATGTATTATTCTTACCCATGGCAGGGGTTGCTAGTGTTTGTCGGCCTACTAACTGTGCGGGTCCAAGTCCATCGAGGAAATCACTAAATTGACTGTCAGCGCCCAGCCGTACTCCAGGGAATATTAAGCTGAAGCAAAATAAAAGCTGGTTAAGCATAAGTACAGTAATAATTCCCTTTGTCCTGCAGTATTTTCTCTAAAGTTTCTCTGAAGTTACTTCTTATACAGTACAAGCAGCTCAGCTCATAAACAAGCTATCTCCTGTGGACCCCAAAGAAGTATAGTGAAATTTCCACATATGGAACCAAAGTACTGCATGCAAACACTTCTTGCCAAGGAGTTCTGCAAGAAGTGCTGAAGAGGCTGACAGGTGAATAAACTATGAGTGGCCTTATGAGAAAACAGGAAAAACTCACAAGATTTAATAAACTTACTGAGCTCAAAACACAAGACTATATTCTGCTTGAATACGCAGGCCATGCAAACATTTTATGAGAGGCTTTTGGTATTTTATGTTGGTTCTTCAATTCAGCCGATTCAAAAAATGTCAGTTTTAGAATTGTTATGCATTTGTTATGATTTCTGCGTATTTTCCTCACTGCAGTTTTACATGGATAGCCAATTGTGACTTCCTGAAATTACACACACAAATAGACAATTTCTCTCGGTTAGGATTTTCTGATGATCTTCACTATGGGAACACTATGAAACATATTTGAAATTCTAGTGGACAATTGAAAAAGGTAGTATGCTGCATATTTGTATACGATAACTTGATTTTTGTCTTCTACTAGGTTTTCCAGTTATTGTTCTTCATTTAGTCCAAGTTTAGCCAAAATAGGATTTCAGTATTTCAGTATCTTTGTATGTTTGAAGAGCTCTGTTTCAACTGGTATTCATCTCAAAGAGGTGAGCTGGAATCCAGAAATGATCCCAGATCCTCAGCAATCAATGGAGGATCAAATTGAGCCCCTCCAATATTTATTCACATTAACAGGCAGGTTTATTTATAGTAACTTTACTTTTGACTATGAAATATGGACCCATCAAAAATGACAATGAGATCTCTTTGCCTGTTCATTTTCTTCACCTTTCTTCCAGATTCTTCCATTACTCTCACCCAGCAGATTTGTCCACATCCTCTTCCTTTTCCAGGTTCTTGGTCCCTATTTCTTTTTAAAAGTATTTCTGTTTGCTTTTGTCCATTCAGGGCTCTGCATTTTTGCTTTCCCTTTCTGCATGTGCTCAGGACAGTGGGACACTGCTGCTGTCAGCCRTTCCACTAGAGGAAACAGCAAAGGTCTGCAACATGATTCAAAAGAGTCCAGCCTTTCTGGCAAAGTAAATATGTCACAAGAAAGAGTATCATCTTTTTCTTTCTCTCCATTTCATTTATAAGGATGAATGTTACAAAAGACCAAATCCAAATGTATATCCCATAATTGGAGAAATGCTGACTGCGCCTCACTCTTAACACTGACATTTCTTCATTCTTGAATGCTTGCTTTGCCTTGTAATACTGTCTTATCTCTCTATATGTACATCCAAACCTCATCTTCATCAGTTAGGATATACAGGGAAAACTCATGTATACATTAAATCTGTAGCTACTGTATTGTAGCTATTTAATAAAGCAGTAAACACGCAAACAGTGCTACTGTCGATTAAATCTAAGGGTAATGCCCTGCAGGTAATGTCACTAGACAAAATATTCTGGTAGCCAGATCTTGACGCCAATCAAGTCTTGCCAAACAAGTAGAGGCCAATCCATCTTTCAGGACACAAACTGAMCTGTAATACATTAGCAGAACAAACATATGCTTCTTCAAGCTGCTTTCTTCATGTCAATGTCACCTGTCTACCATAATGTCAGGAGTGAACAGCCCATGAAATACTACTCAGCCAGCTCAAATGAAGTTCTCACTGATTTTGTTGGGAACCTCACAGGATRCAGGAGTAACCAGGCAAATAGCTTTGCTATTCAAATGTAGGKTAAGTGTGGATGCAAGGTGCTATTAAAAGCAGATTCATGGTCACATTAAAAGTAACATCTAAAATTAAATTACTACATTTCTGAAGTTTCTAAATAGGCCCAGAGGATGGAGGGAGGGAAGGAGAAGATTTTAGGACCAGTTGCTGCAGTGTTTGTACCTCTGATTATGTAGTAATGTAGCTGTGCATCTTTACCTCCACCTTGCAGYTGCATCCAGCTCTCATCCTAAGTATAAGCCAGTGAAGCACTTGGAGGAAGTGATTATATATTAGCAGCTTGTTTTATTGGTTGTCTTTCTTAMAAGCATCTATGCTTTATACATCCTTCATTCACTATGGACTAAATCCAGAGCTGCTGTAAATGTACACTGATCTACAGAATTGAAAGCTTGCCAAGCACCTGACATTAAATCTTGAGCAAAAATTTAGAATCATAGGCAAATGAAAGCCCTCAGAAAACTCTTCTAAAACACAAAGTACACTACCATGATGAACATATTCCTCTTGCTTGAGTTGATACCTTTCTAACTGTGGCTTTCTATCCCATTCAAGGAATGTTCTTCTTCAGTGCAGAAAGATACATAAACTGTTTACTCTTTAACCCAGGAAGTTTTGTTACATGCTATCTGCTTTCTTAGGCCCATCCTCTTGGGGTTCCCATCATATTCGCTGTTAGACAGTGGTCTGCTTTTCATATCACTGGCCTTACTGTTTCTTTGCTCTTGCCAGGAACTGAAAGAGGGATGTGGAGCTCAGGGACAGTGATTAATTGGATTTGGAGCCAGAAACTACGTGAGGTATACTGAAGGCCAGGGATTAACCAGAAGAGATGGGAACTCTATCAGACCAAAAGTCTGGGACAGAAACATAATCAAAAGTTAGGGAATGTGTGCCAAAAGTATGGATTTGAAAGGCAAGACAAATGTGGTCAGTTGATAAGGAATCTGTCATACGAAAGAACTGAGAGAGGAATGGCGGCTTGTCAGAGGTAGAACGGGCACTGGGACAGTGGAGACGGGAAGTAGGCATAGGAGCTAAAGAGGCAGAAACAAGGTGTAAGATACAGGAGCCACTAGCTTATGACAGTTCATTTTAACTTGAATGTGGATCCTCTTTCTAAGGATTCTTTCCAAACTAAGTCCCACTGTACATGCCCAGCCTGCTACAGGCGGTGATAAGAAACAAGCACCTTGTTTACCTCCAGGCTTGCTCTCTTCATTGCCTTGCCCAGAGGCTGGTTCTCAAGTCAACAATTTAAGCCTCTGCTTTGCAGTTCCTGCCCTCCAGATTCCTGCTAGGACCTGGCTGGTCTGGCCTTGCCAAATGTGCTCACATGCTCTGAGGGCAGAGCATGGGATTAGGTTGTTCCCCAGAAAGGGCCTTCATCTTTAGTGCTGGGCTCCCACTTCTCCAGTATTGCCGACCGGGGAAACGGGCCAGTCTCCAGCAGGATCCAGTTTATTGGGGCCCCACCATGGTGACACAGAAACCAGCGTAAAAAGAGGAAGGATGCCAGGGTGTGGTGCAGAAAATGCCCTATTGTCTGATGATGGAGAAACTGCACCACTATAGAGGTCCTTGCCATTATCATGGCTGCTCCGGCTCTGCATGCCTCATAGCCCTTACAATCCAAAATCCACTAACAATCGTGGCAACAAGGTGGGCATACAGAAAGATGATGCCAGGTAAATCTCAATCTCTCTTTTTTTTTCTGGTCTACAAAGTAATTTGCCTGTCTCCTGTTTCCACTTTTGTAGGTAGCAATCTTCTCACTTCTAAGAATTCTCTAGTGACCACAATACATCTGCAAACAAGGCAGAGTCCCACTAAGATCTGTGAGGAGGCTGGAATATTCATGCACATTTTGGTGCCAAATCTGCTTTTGCTCGCCTTTCCTACATACTTAGTCATGTCAGCAGTGAATTAAAACAGCTGCCCCATTACCCACAGTTGTGTGCCTGATTTTAGCTGATGGTGCAGTTGGATGCTGGTTTAAGAATTCTCAGTAAGAGAACTGGACTAACTCCAAGCTAAACTTTCTTTATATACAGTATTACTGAACAGAGTTTCATATCACAGGGGTTTACATACAACATCTGAAGTTTAACTCTGAATTAATCCAAACATAATCCAAAGGGAAACTACCCCTATGTTTTCCTTTGAATAATGTGTTCTGAATTTACTTCTTTCTCGGTGAACAAAATAGCTCAGTGGATGGCAGGCAAAATATGAATCTCTAAGAAGTGTTCTCTCAATTTCAAATTTCAATAAATTATCTACATGCCTAATAGTCTAATGCCTAATAGTCTACATGTCTAATAGATTAGTTTTGTAAATGTTTTGTCAAAAGGAAGAACTTGTACACAGAGCTATCCCCTTGTTCAAAGCAACCAAGTCTGGGACTTCTATTCACAGACCAAGTTTTCTTACTAATATTTCAGCAGATTTCTTACAAAGACAAGAAACTTTTCCAATATTATTCATATTTTTAAGCCACTTACTTGCCCTCAGAGCTATAACTGTTTATGCTGCCATCAGTGGATTCCCGACTTGGCTGTCGAACCATACGACTTCTCATCTCTGCTGCCATTCCTGTCTCTGTGCTTCTCTGTATCGTGCTCTTTAGCTTTTTGTTGCCAGCCTCTGAAAGCAGAGAAAGAGAAGTGGTGGTTATAATGACAGTCTAGCACAAAACCTTTCCTTATAGCTGGAATATAGCTGTATATTCTGGTCAAAGAATGAATGCCTCTTCTTCATCTGCAAACTTGGTGGTGATTTCTCTTTAAAAGAAGACTTCAGCTGGAAGATCTTTGGGTAAACTGTTAGAAATTAGGTATGTTATTATTATCGTTTATACAGTCAGAATATAGACAGGATAGCTGTGATAGTGTTTGTTAACCACATACTTGATGTCTCTAGCCATCTTGTTAGCTCAGCTGGGTGACCACAAATACAGTTAACTTACAACTCTCACAGGAAAAAAGAGAAAAAACTCCCTTCATGCATTCAACAGAAAAATATTAAGTACTAAAATACTCAGCAACAAAAATAAAAGATGTGTTTTGATCTAGCAAAACAGTACTTTTCACCTCTTAAATTCTCCAAAGTAAACTGTGAACTTTATGTAACTTCTGATTTTAGCATTTTCTAAGCTGACTTAACTCTCTGAGGATCCATTTGGAAGATAATGGCCTTCACCAAAACTAGGCTTGCAACTGAATGTTATAAAGTAGTGTAATTCTTGTGAGGTTATTTAACGACTTGATCCATTTGGAAAAGCTTCCATCACACATTCTTTAAAATGAAAGTTGAGTTCCACTTGGAAAATTTCAAGTTACGTTTGAGCAAGGAGAGGTTCCAGCTCCTTCCAGGGATAGTTCTGAGCTTAAGGTGCAGTGGCTGATTTAAAAAGGATTTGGTTGTAGCACTGGAGAAAAGCTCTTTGCTTCTAAATGATACTGATCACTCTGAAAAATGTTTAACTGAAATATTTCTAGCATAGTGTAATGTAATCATGTGTGTTGACTTCAAACTCAGTGTCCTGTTTGTTTTCATTCAATTGATAACGTTATTCTTTTTCAGGAAGTATCAGATTTGACAAAGTTTCACATAAATGCATGCAAAACCATTCTTCGGTGTTTCTCCCACTCATTTAGATGCTCTTTCATTCACTGTCACCAAAGTCTCTACCTCCCTTTCACAGTTGGCTTAGGGAAATACCCCCCAAAATAAATGCCTCCTCCACCTCCACCTGCTGTGGAGGCTGAATTGCTCTGAAAACTTTTCCACTTTTCTATTTTACACAGATATATTTGAGGCTATGACAAATCTTGATCTCTCTTCATATTAAAGCCAGGGATTTGGTAGTGCGTGTTGGCTGCCCATGGCCGATGATATTTAAAATTGCTGTGGAGAAGAGCTGGCCTGCCCTCTTTGGGTCTGCACAGCTGGAAGAGAGCAGGAAGAAATCGCACAGGAGAAATCAGCTCTCCTTCTTCATGGGTTATCACAATAACGTCTTTGGAGCTATCAGAGAGAGAGAAAACATTACCAAAACCAAAAAAGAAATAATTTGTATATTGGGCTAAGAAGAGACACAGCCGCCGCGAAAGCAGCTGTGGTTTTCCTTTTAGGCCTTCTGGAATGAGAATTATATATCCAGCAGTGGAGACTCAAACTTCTCTAAATGGAAGAAATCAGCTAGGTCCAGGCTGTCCTGGACATAGCTGTTTTCTTCCATTCAGAGACAGTAGTAGTTTCTTCACTCTCTCCTGAGGCCAGCAGCCCYGAGTTTTTGCTGTGGGCAACTGAAACTCATCCAAATTCCTGGTTTTACAGTTAGTAGAAACATACTATTCAAGATTTCTAAGTATGTAGCAGACTAAGCTACACTCCTAGACAGCGTAGATGGTTGTGGAAGGTATTTGCTGCAACTTAGGTGACTGTAATGCAGAAATCAGAGCATTATATTTTGAAAYTCTTAACTTTTAGAATAGATGATGTGTCCAGCACATCAACCTTGAAATGTTCGCTGAGCATCAAAAATGAATGATAAGGCAGACCAAGAAGTATAACCCACATGCRGAGCCCTGTGACAACACGCAGGTCTCATACATTTGGTAGCTACACATTGGATACTCATGTTGCTTTGTGYCTCTCTCTGTCTTGCTGGGACCTGTCCGAAAATGCCTGCTTGTTTCTATCTGTTCACAAAAAGGGTTAGATTATGTATTTCACCTCCTTCATCCTTTTCTGGAGCCAGTCAGATCAGGCAGCATGACCAGAAAGCTAAAATACAGTAGAGCCTGAAATGTAGGCAGCTGAACAGGGTTGCCTTGAGGACTGTGAGTGTTCCCGCATCAGGAAACAGGAGAAAAGAGACATCGAAGGTGGCTACAAGCCCATTACGAGCTTGGCATAAACTGGGGAAAGGGAGTCTGCCCCGGGCCACCTGGACAATGCTCGTGGGTGTGGAGACTTAGCGATCAGAGCCAGGTTGTTGGGAAAGCGTAATTTAAAAATATATTCAGAAAAAAAAATCACTGTAAAAAATATCCACTGACTAAATTACAGAAGTGAATATTTCAGGTTTGAGCCAAAGTTGGGATTACAAATTACGAGTACATTGTTATGACAGAGTAAGCTAATATTACTGTGGGTAGCATTAGTGTTGCTGCTTGAACATACTTCTCTTCACCAAAGATTTTAAATGTACAGACAGTGAAGTAGGAAACCAGGTGCATASCCATGTGCAAGTCTAAAATCTTATTATTTTATAAATACCAAATTTTCTTGTTCAGGATACTTTACAAGTCACTGTTCTCTGTCTTACTGTACTGGATTCCACTCCTTTTTTTTTTTCTCTTTATTTTTTTTTTCAGGTTGAAGATAAAAAGAATTCTTTTGCTTCCTCTTGTAACTGTTAACAATATTCACAATATTTCCTGGAAATATCCACAATGTTCACTGGGAAAACTACASATCCTCCTTGCATATTTTATTTTATAACGACAGTCTTAACATCCTTAATAAAATCAGAAATATAACATAAAAGTAACCCAAGACAGAATGGTAAAATATAGAATGAGTTTTATGGCATAAATAGAATTGCCTTTACCCATGACTAAGAAACACATATTTCACAGGTTTTTCAAGTGTTACATTGGTCACTTATGCACATCATATTTTTTAAATCCACTTACAGCACAAAAAGGAAAGAGAACAGTTTATCTTATTGGTATATTCTTAAATGCTTCTCAGCAAAATCTAGTTCTGCAGGAGGGTGGTTAGGTTACAGCTAAGTTAGAAACTGGTCTTTGTTACTTCTTAAGCCCCTCTGGTACTGGTACAAGTAGTTCTGGTGTACAACTTCCAGTCATACCTTGACTGCACAGTGAAATGAGGGATCTGGATGATTCCCAGTCTTTCTCCAGTTCTTTATAATGCCTGTCTGCTTAGCACTTTCATTTTCATCTTAAATTATTTTAAATCTAGTACTTATTTTTATACCTTTGAAACCCTGCCCCTATACAAACACAGATTCATAAAAATATTGAAGTTCAATAACTATGCTATGATATACGGAGAAGATTTTCATCTGTTGTCTGGATATGTACTGGAGACTGCTTGCTCCAGCTGCTGATTTTTATTAGCGTTTGATATGTACAATTAAATTTTATAATACATTACAGATATTTGCCTACACTATGTAAATTACACTATACTCATCATGCAGACTGAAGATAAACTGGCTCTGTAATGAATACCATTTAGGGGCAAAATTTACTCCAGAATGGCCCGTACGCTTCTTATTGTCTAAAGTTTTCTGTGTGCAGAAATGCAGATGTGCATAAATTGCATCTAAACACAGTTTAACAGCTACAATCTAAAGAAAAGCTATTACAGAGCGATTGTGATAGAACATTTTGGCAGGTTTAGTAACATGCAAAAGGATCATAAAGTAACCATCTGCAGCTATAAAATATGCTTAGCTTGTATGCTTTTTGCAGTTCATCAATAGCCTTATTGTAACACCCGTACTACAACACACCAATGAATATACGTATTTTACTCTTTCACTCCACCTGTTATAAAAATAACCTATCTAGTGATTCCTCTGTTGATCTGACAAGAAATTTGTTCCTGTCCCTGGTTTTCTCAGACAAGAATAAATTAATGAAAATCCTGATCTAAGTAATGATGAAAAGCAAAAAGTAAGTTTCTTAGTACATTCGCAATCTGAAATTTGCACAAAATATCAACACAACTGATATGTCACAACTTCTGTATTTTCAAATCACCTCAAAGTATATTAACAGGAGCAAAACACTGCTGTTGGAAGCAGCATTATACTGGTGAGAACAAGTCAGTCATGGTATCTATAGAATTATGATGAGCTATTAGAAATACAATACATCAAGGCTAACGKTATCATGTTAAAGGCATCCAGTCCAGAGAGCAATCTCTGGGTTCCAGCACAAAGAGCCCCAAACGACTCATACRCACATTGCTCTGGGTCCATGACCGCCCCCAATGAAGGCATCGCCATTGGTCTGGGCTTCCTCTGGGCCCCCAGACATAACCACTATATTTTGCAGTTGTTTCAGTTCAGYGAGTGTGAAATAACAGGAGAGGCTGTGTCACAGCCTGGTGGAGTAAAGCTTTTGTCGTGTGATGCCAATGCTGTGTATTTCATGGGACAGGGCTGCAGGCATGAGGGCATATGCCAGGACACAAGCTTGGTGGCTTAGTCAATAGGACTATGTTAGTGAACTGCGTAGGGCAGAAAAAGCCAAACCTGTTACGGCCTTCTGCATACTGAGTGAGCCATAACCAGAATCATACCTGAGGGCAAGTAGTTGGTTCACATTAAAAAAAGATCTGGGGAGCAAAAGGTGGGGCAGCACCTGTGCCTGACTTGGGTATAAGGCATGGAAAATTCATGAATGGTTCAAAAGAACGCCAAGGAAGACAAAGCACAGACCATTGCTAAATCCATGAAAAAAAAAGGCGATAATAAGCAAGGTACTAATGCTTGTGTCCTTGCATGACTATAATTGATCCACTTTATCTAGTGTGCTCATGCATGCAGAGAAGCAAGCTGGGAAACAAGGACTACAGCTCCCAGCCAGCTCTGACTGAAATCTGGCAGCACTGTRACCATGCTGTCGCTTCACACACTGACTGTGTGAGACATCAGCAAGACTATGCCAACTGGTATATGAAGAGTCACCCTCAATTCAAAGAAGAGCGAAGCGGCGCACTCCCTTGGGGCCATTTCTGCTGTGTTACTACTGACTTTGCAGCCTCTGATCTGGCTGGCTGGAGAGCTGCTGAGTTCGAAGTTCTGCAGCATCCTCCTCACTCTGCATGTCACACATCTGAACAACAASAGATCGTACTTGCACATGAATCAACAAAGCGCCCCTTGGCTTGTAGTTCTAAACAGAGAGCGAAAGAAGTGAAGAAATAGTTTAAATGACATTTGTTCCTTTTATATGTGTACACCTTTCAGTTAGGCACAGCTGAAGGTTGATCTCAAAGCTTGAAACTACATAGTGACTACGTACAGAAGATAAACAGTAAAAAAAGATGACATTTAAATATAAATGATCCCTAAACATTTTTTCCTACAACAGTCTAGAGTATTTTCTATTTTGCCTATTCTGGCATTCTTTCTTGATTCATATAATATTGTTTATAGAGAGACAGCTGAAATATTCCAGTAAATGGCTTTCACATGTTTCCTCCAATAGTATGTATCTCACAATATATTCAAAGAAAGCAGAATACCGTTTATATTCTGTAGAGTTTGATCCTGAGGCTTAAAATCCAAATATAAAGCAGCATGTCTTTTTCCTATTTCTGTTTACTGAAACATATACATGAGCAAAATTTAAACTATTATACAAAACCAATAAATTAATAAAGTTTTAAAGAAACCTTCTGGAAAGAATGCTAACCTTTCTTAGGTGGGATAAATTATCAGGAGTTTGAAAAAAATTACATTTCATAACAATATTAGCAAATTCACACTTTCAGCTGGCAAACAAGTTTCATTCCCAACAAATATCTTCAAGAAATACAGAAAAGACAATGCAATTAATCCATTAATATACACAATATTTTATCTTAGGAATTTGTATACAAATTAAGGAATAAAACCCACCAAACCTAACAAAAGAAGGTTTGACTGAAATGCTGTTAACAGTTATATCAGTGCTTAGATTTTCTTTACTGAGCTGTTTGCAAAACGTATGGCATTTTAGTCAGTGCATTGCAGAATCTCAGCCTTTGGTTGCATTATTTTCGCAAAGGCAAACTTACAAACTCAAACTCTTAACAGTTTAAACTTAGATTTCAAAGTGAAGTAACTTTAGTTACCCAGCAGCTCTTACTGACTTCCACCATGCTAAAGTAGTACTTGGTGAACAGATGACAAAAACTGTTCAAGCTCCATGTTTAAAATAGAAAAGTAAATAAGTACTCAAAATAAGGCCACTATTTAATACCTGATAATGCACTTGTGGCCTCAAAACAGTAGGCAATTACCTTTCCAGATCTTGTGTCCTTAACAAAACGTGATCTTGGTCATACTTGACTGGAAAAAAAATTGTAAAAACAAGCATGTGGTTTAATTTGATTTTCCTGACATATACAGTTTTCTCATGTCAGAGAAAAGAGCTGTGTCTATCAGATACATGTATCTTAATGAAAAGCACGGAAACCTGCTCAAAAGTTCACTTAGGGCTTCTTAAAATACTAATACTTTTTGTCTCAAGGTTTTTAAATTAATAGTTTTGGCCACGTACTTGTTATGAGGTGAAATGAGCCACTGTCTGTCAGGCAAAATGAGGCAATCAGTGATGATATATGGTAATGAGTTTTTACTGCTGGGATTGCACTAAACAGTCTTTATAAACATACAGAAATAACACCACCCTAATTTTCTTATTCACACACATGGAACGAGCTGTATAAATTTAGAATATGCAAATGAAACTGGTAATATGCCTACATGCCCAGTTCTTCAACTCTTAAAGCCTATTTCCACGAAATTCAATTAGGAACATAACAAAGTCATGTTTTCCACAAATTATTTCCTACATAAACAGTTTATAAAATTTCAAGCACTCATTTTCTCATATACTCATTGGGTTTGTTAGAATGGGGGAAAAAGTGACACAGAATGAAATGAGAAGCTCRTGAAAGCTATTTGCACTTCAACATTAACATTTTTAGGGCAAAACATAGTGTTACAATATTACATTGCTTATTGCTGGCTAACTCTTACAAGAAAACTGGCATATGGCCTAGAGATAACGTTCGTCCGCTTAAAGGGTGCTGGGACACAGCTGTTAGATAGAAGAGGGGGGGGCAGAAAACTGGAATACAGAGGAAAGTAGAAGAGATTCTTCAGATAAGCCAAAACAAAGTTTTATTTCTTTAAGGATATAAATATATTTAAATAACCGTCTGAAGTCCTGAAGTCGTTTTTGTATATGGAGAGTCATAACAATTATAGTAGATTTCTTTCAGACTGTTTTTTAAATAAGGATAGAAGCAAGAATGTAAAACATACAATGATTTCAAATCAAAATTAATACCAAGTCACTCAGTAAAAAGCTCAAACAAGCCTTCAGGAAAGTGCTCTATCTTCCTTAGCTCCCAGGACTGCAAAAACTGCTGAACATACTTCAGATATACATAATTCACAGTTACAAAGCAGCATTTGTAATCAGAAATGTAAAATAACAGTATGATTACTAAAGGAGGATGTTTTATGAAATCACCGATAAGACTATTTTTAATACATCGCTAATAAGACAATTTATTGTTTCTCTKTTTTTTCAAAATTTCCTGAAAACTATGTGATGTACATATTGGAAACCAAAAGTCTAAATCTTTTAATAATATATATACATATATATATATATACACATATATATATATACACACATAAACTGTATGTTGAAAAACTGGCAAAAATACTGCGTGCCAAAGTATCTTTTAGGAAAAAAAATACTATGTTACCTTTGTACATTTGTAAAGTTTTTGAGTAATAATTCAGTGCTAATTTAACAGAATAGAACAGGAATCAGAATGTGTTACAGCTTAAACAACATTTCTGTTCTTACTCGGAACTTCCATTCTGCTAATTGCTTGGAATATTGTGTAGCTCTTCCATAGTTTGATTTGTTTAAACTGCAACTTTAAGCTTTTCTAGTCATATTTAATCACTACCAACATCTCCAGTTTGCTAMGACATTTCCCTTTAAAAACGTTTCTAATCTGCCTTTAGAAATCATTTCTAGTATATCGGATCAAGAGTATCAAATTGTTAAAGTTTTTTTTCTCAGTGGCTGCAGGTTTGCAAAGTTATAACCACAGATTAACACACACTGCTAAAGCAAACTAATACAAAGGCTCAGCACACTAACACACAGAAAATACAGGCTTACCTCTTTGGTTTAAGCAAWATTAAACATCGGCTATGATATAATCCTTAGCAAGCAGTCAGCACCTAACGAAGCTTCACCTTTGCTTAAATGTCTTGAGCTGTTTCTGGGTAGAATAATCTCAGGGTTCCTCCTTTGCCTCCCTCTCTTTCTCTTTTAACCGCTTGGCACCGTAGCTCTGGGAGGAATGATCAAGTTGCTTCAGCCACCAGTCCCTTTTACAACCGTGATTACATTATAGGGCCTTGGAGTGAGAAAGTACTGAACTACCTGCCAGCTAATATTTCATAGTGCATTGCTGAAAGGTTCAAAAATTCAGTCAGCAGTGTATTTTCTCGGGATGTGTAAGAACAGAAGAGCACAAAACATTCTTGGCAACTTTGCTCRATGCATTTTTTCTAATATAGTTGTTCAGAACTAGATGAGTAGAGRCAGATAAACCCAGAAACATATTTCTCTATCATGTTGAATTTGACTCATTCTGCAGGAATTTGAGTATAAATCCACYCGAGAGATTGCAAAACTGAGAAAGCATCATCAATACTCATTTACAGTTACATTGCAAGAAGTCTTGGTGATGTTATTGTCTTAAAATGCCTGGGTGTATTTCAAGAATAGACTTTAAGTATGGAAATACTCCTTCCATCTTTAAACTTAATTTTGAGGACTTTGTTCTGGGATTGTTTCCCTGTCAAGTTACTCAGTTTCCCTCACTAAATTCTACATGTGCAGTATGTTTTCCTCTGGCAATTGGTTCTTTTTAAGAACCAAATAATCTAACCCACTTCAAAAAAGCTTGGTGAAGCATTATAAGGTTCCTCTCACTCCCTTTTACAAAGTAAAAGGACATAGCCAACTTAATGTCTTCTTAAAGGAAGAATTTGTCTTTGATTTCATCACTGGTTATATGTACTGAATTAGGATATTAGGCCGATTAAAGACAGCAGAGGGAAAGGAAGTGAGTTAGCATTTGTCAAGCGAAAGGAAGACAAMTTATTTCAACACAAATTATAATGGGAAATAAATGAAAAAGAAACACATATGCAATACATTTCTCTCATATGGATGTTCAGTTCGGGATGTAGTACTGTAGTACTGAAGATTTAAAATATTGTAAAATTATTACTGAGAAAAATGCCATAAATTATACTGTGGCTTTCACTTAATACACATATAACAAGACTTTTGATTTCAAATGATCTGTAGGTGACTAAGAGATTTAGAATCCTCTGCAATAGGGATGTGGTACATCTCAAGTCATGCCTATGCAGAAACTCCTAGGTATTTTCATTGAATAGGCACAAAAGTTTCCTATAAATTGCAATGGTTAAAGTAGTTTTTATTTTCTTGCTCTGGAGTACACATACAAAAATGATATTCCGAACACCATAGAGAAAGGGTTTTTCACCAGCTTTGTTAAAAATACACAGTCACATCATTCATAATTGAGGTATTAAAAAAAAAATAGGAAAATACAATTAAATGGACAGAAGTCATCTTCCAAAAACTAGTCCTATTTCTGGGAGTGAAATGTTATATTGCTAGCAGCCAATGCACACACATCACCTTTGCAAGAGACATGCCGTCAGCATGTGTATGSAAAGCACCCGGGCAAGGCTGCTGCCTGGCAGCAGTTTAATATGAAGCCAGCTACTTCTGCCAAGGGTGCAGCGGGTTCCCCCCACTCAGGGGGGAAGCTTCTCTAAGCTGCACACCTAGCGAAAACTTAACAAAGGTTCACTAAAACCCACGAAGGGAAGGCTTTCATGCCAGATGCCCCCGCTCTCATCACAGCCTTTCCTCCTTTATGTTCCTGCTCCTTGTCCCAGGAAAAATCACTCCCTATATTTCTTACTGGCATTACCATGAAAGTTTTCCAGGATTACAGCTGTTTGACCTGTTCTTCTGGATCAGTAACCRAAAGGCTCACCAAAGGCTTGGCTTGTTCCTTCACCACTACAGGAAGAGGGAATTCAAGCTCATCTGCTTCTTGAAACATTAGCCTCAGACTCTCAATATGCTAAATTTTTGGGGGCAGTCTCCAAAGTATTGAACCTGAAAACTACTTCCTTTAAACTTTCTACGTTCCTAAACACAAGTCTACATACTGTTTTTGCAATGTTGTCTGCACAGCTATCCTATCGTATCATCAATGATCACATGGAAGTTTCACCTATAGTAAAATATAGCAATGCTCTTCTTCATCCGAAGTATCTACTTTCAGGTTTATTCTGCTTTTGAATTTCTATTGCATTACCTCTGAGTGCTGTTTGAAATATAAGTATATAAATTCCCAAGCAAGCTCTGTTGTGATGATAGGAAGAAATAACCCCTCACTTTTAAGGTAAGCTGAGGTAATAGATGCCAGAAGAAGGGCTGAAAAGCCAGAGAGGCTCCTATTTGGTTGGCTAGAGCTCCAATCTGTTCAGTGTCAGAGTTGGTGCAAAGTTTATCTTTTAATCAGGATTTATCTTAGCAGTAGTTAAGACAGGCAAGTAGTGAGAGAGACTGTTACTGAATATTTCACTTTTAAGACAGCTGCTTCTGGCATTATGTTCAAACTGCTTAACATGAGTTACAATAGTCAGTACGTAAAAACACCTACAGACTTGGGCAATGGGTCTGTGCTAGATAAACACTGCATAACTGGAAGATATAATTGTTCCCTTTGTGTTTATATTATTGAAAGTGGACGACTGTACACAAAGACTCAGCTTAGAGACAGACCGTTCAGCCAAAGTTCTCAAACAGATGCTCCAGAGTAACTCTGCTAAGAAATTGTAATCTTTACCTCCAGTACTGCTGGTTTGTGTCAGTTATCAAGTATGCACTGAAAAAAACTCTACTGACAAGATGCTGCATTCAGAAATCAGCACGCAGAATTACCACAGCAACAGTACTGCTTGGATTGCAATGAAAGGTAGCGCAAAATCCGCCAGAAGGATTTTTTTTTAACACCGTTCCTTTTGCCATTAAAACAGATTTCAGGTTATTTTTATAGTTTCATRTGGCTGCCCATTTCTCATTCTTCTCAGTTCTACTTTCTGGGTTGCAAACCTTGTTTACTAGGAAGCACTGCCTTTATTTAAGGCAAAGGAGAAGAGACAACAGCCAATAAAAAGAGAAAACTTACACAAACAGAAGAGAAGCTCCATGTCTTCTCCGGTAAATTATGCTAAATTTTCATTATAATGCAAGATTTCTTTATTGAGACCATTGGCTTGTGTGATAATACATTTCTATGTATAATTCATCTGTTACAAATATGATAAAATCTAAGAAAAACGTAAGGATGAGAATTAGCAATACACTATAAATGAATACTTGAGAGTATCTGAATTACAGCTAACAAATTTAAGCAGACTGTTTACCAAATTTTAAAGTCCTTTCAAAAACAGGCAGAATGAGTTGGAAAAAGAAAACGAAATGGTGCTTATATTGCCTATTTTTATAGAAAAATAACCATCCTCAACAATCTCCAGCTATTTATGAAATGAAAATGCTTCCAAAGCTCTATACCAATAAAAAAGACAGGTTTACTTGAACTGCWATTTTTCAATGCGATGGTGCAGGCATATTAGTAAGTTCAATGATTAAATACACATTTGTTGGACTRCTGTGACATTTGCAAATGTTGCTCTACATATGCTAATACATACCTGACATTACAGTACAAAATGAAGCCATTTYCGATACTTTCTAACTATTTATCAGGCCATTTTCATCTTTCTATATTATGTAAAAGCAGAAGCTGAGATTCAGGACTAATTTTTATTGCTATTTGGACATACAGGGCACTGACAAACATATCACAAAGGAAGAGATGGARAATCAGTAAACTGGAAATCAAAGCTGCGTATGAGTATCAGTACCAAGGAAAATGAGAAGAGGTAGCAGAAAATCAAACAGCTGCACATGGGTGGAAACTTGCAAATCAGTATCATCCAAAAAACCAAAAAAGAATCTATTCAGCTTGAACTACAGATTTCAAAGCCTGAATTTACTTCTCTGTAGCATACAGAAAGATGGTTCCCAAATGTTCATTGCACAAAATGAAAATATAATAAGTCAACCTTATTTTCTTGGTGCTAGGCTTATTATTGATTAAACAGAACCTTTTCTTTACAACAATTTTTGTCTATATCCTGTCTTAGAATAACTCAAACCAAGTAGTTCTACATCCTTCCAGGGATTTCAATATATATTGGCTTGTGGATGAAGATCATAAAATACAAAAGTAAAACAAACTTGCCTTTCATAGCAGGATTACACCATGGTGCTTGAGTCTTGCAGAGTTAATGGTCTGAAGGTCAGGGTCATTGGAGCAGATGCGCTAATCTCTTATTATCTGTATATTATACAAATTATTTCAAATAGCTTTTATTTTTTCTTGGAAATGACAGATGAAGCTCTATTTGCTGCTCAGGATTACTATCGTCATTAATGAGAGTGCTTCTTTTGGGGTGTTTTCATACTCTGAGAGGTTAGCCAGTATTGAACATCAGACAGTTATAAATATAGCAATGTCCAGCAAACCACTAGGCAAAAATATGATATATAAATTCTATGAAGATAACACATCATCAGAATAAGCATTAAACATAACTGATGAACAGGAAACAAAGCTTGAGATTGCTATATACTATATGAATCAAAATCATGTAAGGTAGAATATTAGACTAGAACAAGATCTTGCTCTGTCATTAACAGATACTGTTTAAGGAAACATTCAAATTTTTTATTATAGTCTCTACAATATATTACATTTTAGAACTCTGTGAGTACAAAAGAATCTAATGTGATGGAAATTTGTAGAGGAAACAACAAACAATTAAATATGTATAAACCCTAGCTCATTTACATAAAAATGACATTACTATAAACAAAGAATAAATAAAGATAGGATGAACATAATAACATTAACTAGCTGGCAGGTAGCTTCTAAAAAAACAAAAGATCAACAGCTTGCAGATAAGGTCAGGAATCACAAAAGAGAAAGTCTGGGAAGTCCTTAGTAGGTTAAATGACACAGTTACTGCAGACTAAGAAATAATAGAAGAGCTATTTTGAAAAAGCTTAACTAACATACATAGTTAAATAGCCTTCTGAATAATAATGATTACACTCAATTAAATACACCATGTTTAGAGTCAGAACAATATCAAAACCAGCATGTTAGGTACTAAAAAGGGGGAATATTTTTAAAAAGGATAATCTAGTTACAGGATTTAACCTGTGCATTAGTGCTACAACTGAATAGTGTGCTGACTTCCATTTTGAAGAAATACGCATGAACATAATCTCCAGTTTCTACCAAAGTGAGTTTTGTGGATTTCATTGGGGAGCCAATGGCACTATACAATGACTCATATCTAAAGATTATTTTACTTTAAAATTCTTTCATAAAAGTACCTGATTGATACAGTTTCCAAGAGAAGGTATAGTCACAGTATCTCTGTATTCCCAGCTTTAAATATGTGTATTTAATATTTTAACTAAAATAACATATTTTAGTGAAGTCAGAAACTTCAATTTCAAATATGGGCACAAGTAAAATCATGTTTTCTTCAGCAGGAATTTTTAAGCCAATGCAATCACTCTAACCCTTGACGTGACAGCACTAGCTCCTTCTCTCAAGATTCCAGTATGTGAGAGCCAAGCTGGGAACACAGGAAGATGCACAGCGAAGAACAAAGCTTTTTCAAGCACTTGAACTTTTCTATCCTTTTTCTGTCATTTTTAGAGGAACTTAGGGCTTCGCAGGTTCATTGACTGCATCAAACTGAACATGAAAGCATGGGTAATTTGAAACAAATATGAAGTGCACGGTCCTACTAAAACCTTTCCTTCCCTTTAAATCCAGAAGAAAAAATTATTTTTTATGTCTTACATAAGGATTCATAAAAGCATGCAGAACTTTCTTCAAAGCCCCAGTTCATCTTGTGTGGATCTCCACAGCACTATTCCCTGAGGAATATATATAAGTGTGTGTGTGTGTGTGTGTGTGTGTGTGTGTGTGTGTGTGTGTGAGAGAGAGAGAGAGAGAGAGAGAGAGAGAGAGAGAGAGAGAGAGAGAGAGAGAGAGAGAGAAATTGTGGGAAATACTGGCAATCTGAATACAAAGATCTTGTTACAGATAGTTCACCACCGTACTATCAAGTACAATGACAGACGTCACCATGCTACTTTCTGAAGTATAAAACATTAACGGCAGGAATGATCTAGAGAATGTAAATAAGAATATTTAAACTTCCAGGGCCACCCAGTGATGGTTGAATCTATTTCTAATTAATTTAGAACTAATGAGCTCCTATGCTCTTCTTCACAGTTCAGTTGAGTTCACCAGATCAAAAGATATTAGGGATCTTTCTACAGTTAAATCCTGACTCAAATTGGTGGTGAACATATCTYGTATATCACTAGAATATGGCAAGTAATCAGATATGAATACAGTTACTTGCTCATTAACAGTAATTTACTACTGTGGATAAYAGTTCATTCTTTTATTCTTTTATTCTATTCTATTATTGATTCTATAACTTATTCTATATTACTTCTATCAATATAATCTATTATATTAAAGTATGCTCTTCCTGACAGAGTAAGTCCTTCCTGGTAAATAGACACATTCTCACGAGGAGGATACAAGAAATTAAAACACTAGAAGCAGCCAAGGATRTGCACAAGTCACATTACATATCCGCAGCACAGTTAAGTTCTATGATAACATATTGCAGGTGTTAAGCATTGTATTGTTTTTAGCCATAGAGTCCCATTTCAATAAGGTTGACACTGTCCTAGTTTGAGTTATAAACATGTTTAATACATACGTGATATTCAGATAAATTCTAAGGTATGGACATTTAAGGTCTTATGGCATCTTTACTTTGAACAATATCTCTAAATAAAGATTACGTGCACACACACCACATGCTCACACACATACATGCACACTGTGCGCACTCTGGGTTATTTTCAGGCACATGATAACATTTCAGTAAGATTACTGTATCTCTTATAATGTGCTCTTGAGTCSTTTAGAATAAAACAATTCCAAATATTTTTTAACCACAGGTATTTAGGAAGTTGGCTCTTCTGCTGAACTTCTGTGAACTGCAGAAGGACTGCAAGACCTTCAGTAGGTCACTTCCAGCACAGGAGTTAGCACCCCAGTAAAATGAGGCAATGCCACTTACCATTCCTTCGTGAAATGCTTTGAAGTCTATGATTGCCATCACTATAAAGAACAARGAATCATGACTACTAGTAAAGGGTTCTGAGAGGAACGATAAAAACTGGTATACAAAATAAGCACATATAAAATATATTGCAGTAGAAAGTGAAATTCAAAAGTATGTTTACAGTGTCCATGGCAGTCTTTGCTCCAGTTCGAACTCTCAGGGCAATTTATTCCTTAAAAATAAACATATCCCACCAAACAGGAGAACTTCTTATGCATAACCAGAAACTGCCTGTGCATGTAACATTCTAAATAGCATAAGTATGGCAAGAAGCTTCCTGTAATTAAWAAAGGCATGCTGAGATGCATACCATCACGATCTCATCAGTCTCATTTTTCAGTTTTACTAATTCATTCCATTCTCAGTTCCTTTAAAAAACGCTGATTATCCTACTTTTTTATTATTCTCTACTCTATTATTCTTAAGTATTGCTGACATTGTAGTGATATGTACTACATGAACACAGATAAAAAGATGAAAGAAAGCCATGAGATGTCAAGTCTGTCACTCCACATTGACATCATTCAGACGTGCTTTTGGGACAAATCATTGATCCAGTTGGAGATATGGGTTGCATCACTGTTTCTCTCATTCACTTTCAATTCATCAAAAATTCCTGTTGTCCAAATATTTTTGCTCTTTTAGCAATAGATTATTGGCAATTATACATGGAAAGCAATATTAATACAATACTAAAAAAGGATAGTTCAAATATAAGCATTAAAACATGGAAAAGTTAGCCCCCCTCCAGAAAACTATGATAACCATATTTACTACTACTTATATGCAGCACCAAACACACAGCAGCACTAGATGAATAACAGCACAGTGGTGGCTGTAATTATCTCAGATTGCCCTTCAGATTGCCCTAGATGAAAAGCATCATCAAATTTCCAGCCTGTAGAAACAGGCAGTATTGTTGCTTAGTGTCACATAATAGAGAAAACCTCATATTTTTGTTAGTGGTACTCTACAAAAAAAAAGCGTTATTGGTGAAATTACCTGAATTTTCATCAGAAACAAAATATCACAGGAAAATGCTATTATTATATATTCCACTTGATGAATGACAATGTATGAAAGTGTTGGATCATGACAGTTCTGCTGATAACATTTCCTAGTGAAAGCTACAACAGAATTGCATTTCACACATTACTTCCATCCACACAATTATTCAATTTAGTCTGAGTGGCAAGATTTATACCAAGCACAATACAAAGACATTTGCTCATCAGAATAAATAAGATACTTGAGATGATCAGCAGATGAAAAAACATCTCCAGTTGTTTCTTCTGATTTAATTACATTTAAAATAATTAAGCAACTGTCTTCTTAAAGGCTTCTCATGGTAATACTTTTCATCTGAAGCTAATCGTTTCACTAGCCTGTACTGAAATATATTAATGGCTCCCTTCATGCAAACAATCATGCAAACAAGGTATAAAATAGACACTGTGCACATATGTGATTCTTGATTAGTATTCATGCAGAGGCCTAGAAAAGTTTGACTTTATGAGTCTACAGACCCTGTATCCAAGCTAGTTATTCCAGACTCCTTCTGGAGCTGATGAGGAGAAGCAGACTTTTAAAGATGTGGTTCATTTTTAGTATTTTAGACATTTACTTGATGATGAATGAGCCACAGTCAAAAGGGCTCATTTCTCACTGCTGGCTAGAAAGCAAGCTCAAAGTGATGGAAGGACAGCTACTTCACACACTATACTTGCTTAGATTAATCCCATGTTTTGGTATTACTGCTCCTGGTTTGCACCTGTGAAGAATGAAACCTCTCTAGTTGTCATTAGCAGTGTTCCTGCTCTCTATTCCACATCTGTCTCCAGCTCAAGAAGAAAAGGCTGCACCAGGTAAGTGTATTGTAAAGGCATTATCTGCGAGACATGGACACATGGGACTGGCCACAGAGGGAAATAGTGTCTGGAAGTTAGAACTCAATCCTTTCTAGATACAGCCTCAGATTTTACCCCAGAGAATAGTAAAACCCATAAAAATACAGTCTCTTATCTTGGTTCAATACTAGTTTAATAATTGTTTTAAAATGTAGTACAGTGGTAAAATATATTGTTTTAAAAGCAACTGTTTTTTTCAAAAATGGATGAACAAATATGACTCAACTTTGGCAACAGGTTTCAGCACTCTTCAATGAATGTCTGTTACTTCCAGTGCCGCAAACAATGTRGCTTAACAAAGGTCAGCAAGAGTGGGAATTTGTATCTAAAATAATTAGACTTGAATTTAAGCTGTGCATAAGTGGTTTTGTTCRGCTCAGTTGAGCAGGTCATTTACATTTGGTAAAATTTCCTAAGTGACCTTTCATATTTCGAGGTAAAATCTGTGGGAGCTATATTATTAACAACTTCAGTCTATGCATTATTCACTGCATTCAGGAACATGTCCTTATAAAAATGTCACCAGTTAATATTCAGGAAAAAGGCTATCTGGGCCCAAAGAAAAGGAAGGGCCGTAAGGCCATCTCAGATGAGTGTGACTGGCTCACTAGTGCCACCTAAAGGATATTCAATACACAGTTACTAATGCACATATTCCATTTTTCCTGGAAACATAGCAAGTAAAGAAATGAAGGCAGCTGCCACACTCAACTGAATGACACTGTGTGAGTGAAACAATCTACACCATTAAATCTTCAGTCACCAGTATCTGCAGAGGAAGATTTTCTCTGGGCCACAATGAAATTGTATCCCCCCTAAATTCAGTAAGCTTTAAGGGACATTGCTATAGTCTGTTCCAATCTGGAGGTGGTCACTGGGAAAAGGTCATTCTTCTGAATATTTGGGAAATGCAGTCAGATGTTTAAAAACATATGCTCCAGAATAAGCACAAGGCAGTTCAATGGGCCTGGGGTTTTGGCCACTGGCAAGCTTTGGCACAGCAAASGGTGGGAGGCCCACTAGATGAGCCTGAACCTTGGATAAGAATGAGACTTTGGGAACCTAACAAAACTCTTGCTGTCCTACCTGCTGAGACAGAAACCTTTCTGTCCCTTGAAATAGAGAACAGAATAAAGGTATGGAAAATATGAATATTGCCTGAAGAAAAATAGGTAAAACTGTATTTAAAACTATTTAAGTGCAATCAAAGTGTGGACTGTCACTCAATTTTGCCTCAATGTCTTATGTCACCTTCTCTGTCACTTCTTCTCCTGGATCCTCCTGTCAATGACAGTGGCTCATTTATTAAGAACTGAGTATAGACCTAGCCCTATAATGAGTGCATAAATATATTAAGGTTGTCGATTCCAACTGATACTAGAGATGATTGTTCTCTTGCTGTAATGAGGCTGTTGCCAGAGCTGTAAATTTTTTGACATCAAGAGAGAGGTAARTGCAATACAAATGCAACTCAGTTCTGTCACTTCCAGCTCTGGGAATGGCTGTGACATGGAAGGCCATTATCTAAGTCCTTAGCAGACCATATTTCTTCTGTCTTCCACATCATTCTCTGTGTAAGTCTGTTTTCTGGTCAGCTTATGCATTTTTGAACCCCACAGGGCTTAAAACTGCACCTATTTTTTATGTATATGTGTTGTGTCTCACTTTCCACTGAAGAGATACGGGGCATTGCTACATCTATCATTTTTCAGCACTTCTTTCCTGATGTGTCTTGTTCTTCTGTTTCATTCTGTGCTGAAAAATTAGCACTAATAGCATACAAGTTTTTGACCAAAAAAAAAAAAAACAAAAAAAAACAAAGCACCCTGAGACTCCAGAGAAAGAATTTGGTTCCTAGATTAATCAGATCCTTTGGGCAACCTTTAAGTCACCCTTTCACAGCACTGTGGAGCATGTGGAATACATCTACCTAGGCACAAGAACCAAACTCTTAATATGGCTGGCAAATTTCCTGGCAAAATATTTTCCTTTAAATTACTCTTTTCCACTAAATTTTAACAGAAGTTTCTGTTATTACAAATAGTCCTGCCCCACTATGCATACCCATCAGTTTGTTTTCATTGTCCCTTGAACATCTTCCCTCCTTAAAATTTCAGTCACTCTAGAGTCTGAATTGAAGAAAGCAAATGAGTCTTGTCAAAGAAATCCCTCCCCATAACCATGATCTCTTGAAGAGAGCTGCACAGGAGAGAAGATGGATAGTAGGATAATTTTCAAAGGGAAAGTGATAGGTAAAACTGATYTACTTTCATATATAAATCCTAGGTCACTGTATCACATTAGATATAGATATCTAATTCAGTGTCTCAGTCTGGCCACGCTCTGAGACAGAACACTTTGCACCATCAAATCTAATCAAACAGCGGAGCTATAAATAAACTCACAAGCCATCAACAGCAATGTGAAAGCAAAACCAATCAAAACAGTGGCACTGAGATTCCTCCCTGGAGGAGATGATCTTATATTTTAACTTGCTTTATAAAAGGAAGTCTATTTGCATGAACCTGCATTAAGATAATTTGACAATCTGGCAAGTTCTGTCCTGAGACCAGATAAAATATTCAAAATAAATGGATTCCCAAGACACTGATTTTTACTCCAAAGACACAAAAGCTTCCATAAAACATCTTCCAATACTGTTTCACACAGTATTTGTTTAAAAACAAAATAAGTTACCTGTTTATCCCAACTTCCAAAAACAGAAGTTGGGCTTCTGCTTTGGGTACCCAGCCTATGTTGTCCACCCATATCTTTCATAATTCACAAATCACAAAAACAACGTAAGTAGAAAGACTTCTAGCCTTGGCATTTACCTGCCCTGGGTGCTTATGTTTGACCACACTTGGGAGTTTTACGTCATGAGGAAAMTGGAGTGGAGGCGGTAGTGCTGCTCAGAGGAGAGGAAAGGTGGTTTCTCTTCTTTCCTGACAACGTGAAGAGGCATTATTTCACATTGCCCTCTCATTCAGATCATTCTGCCTTGGTTTCTTTCCCTAGTAATATCAAATCTTRCATTTTTCTTAACTTAGAATGCTGCAAAAATGGCAGGGTAATTCTAACTTGTCAAAATTTCATTATACGYGGAATTTCTACTGGAATTGCCAGATATTTACAGCTTCCCAAAAGAAAACCACCTCATTTCTAAGGTTTCATTTCTTCTATAACAATGATGTTAAGGGTATCAGACATCAGAAACTCAGTATTTTTGTAATATGAAAAAATGACTGTGCATTTGTAAATAAAATAAATCATGTATGAGTGTCTGTCAATGAGTATCAAGGACTTTTATAGCTACTGAGTGATTTCAGAGCAATCCTCWGATTACTCAGAAAAACTTAGGAGGACAAATACAAAACAGATCATTGAAAAAAAWTGCTGTAGTTTACTTTTTCTATTCTTTGAATGTCTCATTATAAGTCTATTGCACTGCACTTCTTAAATATTTGTAGACTCCAGGCTGAAAATCTAAATAGATTGTTACACTTTAGCTAAATGAACCACAAGTTAATATAAAGATGAACCTGTCTTTCAATAGAGGTCTGAAGAAATAAAGAGAGGCAACATGTACTCTATACTGAGGTCTAAGCAAGTAATTCTACTCAGGTCTGTTCAACAGGAAGCAGTAATTCAACTTCAATACTGCATAGTATTTTCACTGCTTACTTAGCGCAAGCTAGACAAATAATCCATATATGTAGCATCTATCACTGCAAGAGAAATCAATACAAATTTAAACAAATATTGAACTATTGGTGTCCCCTAGAAGTAGCATGACCACTACATTCCAAAACTGACACATTTATCAAACTAAAGAGAAGCTGGCACCACATTCAAAACTCTGATGAAAATGTGAATATATCTCACAGTTGACAAAAATATTTGCATTTTGACAACATGCTAACAACTGAGTTATAGATACCAAGATTTCTAAGTTCCAGGGCTTTATGTTTTCTTTGTCTTCTCTTGGCAATCTGAAGAAAATTTACCAGGTGCCACAAACTGGCTAATTTAATGGGGTGGCTAAAAATTACTGAAAGTGTAATTTAAGCACTTCTTGAAATATTCATACGTACACAGAGGAAAAGAGAAAAATGTGAGTATAAAAATAATAAAGCCTATTCAAATATAATCCTCTGTTAAATTCTTACCAGAATATCTGATGATTTTCTTAAAAAGAAATCACACCTGCTATTTTATAATGGAAAAGGCATTCATATGCTTAGAAAGCAGTCATTTCCATAGGATAACCCCCATTGCTCACAACCAGGGTTTACACATAAAAGCGCAAGTGTACTCCAGCGGATGGGGCAGTGAATGACAGTGAAAATCTGAGCTTTGTTCTGAAGTAACACAGTTTCACTGACTGCCTCAACTCTTTTTTCACCTTTGTATATCACACTGGTTGGTACGAAGCAAGTTTGCATGTAAATGAGTTCTGGACTAGCAAGTTTTATGATGTGCTCATTTTCATCTCTTCTCTCTTTGTTCTGTTTTAAGACTTGCCAAACTGGTTATTACTGATGCTGGTTTAACTTATGTGCTATCTAAAGCACAGAGGATACTCTGGGCAATAACTGTCCCAGGACACAATCAGAGATCAAATTCCTTTGTCACATAWAGTTTATATTAGACTGTTTCTCCTTTTCTTCTCGGCAGCAAAGAAAACAGCATATTTGGCTGGCCAGTAGCCCTGGCTAGGGGATACACCGAGAGCCCAACGCATGCGGGCATGAGGCTGGTTCTCTCAGGTCTCTGACTGCCTCTCTTCATCATCTGTCCTTTACCATCTTGCTGAGGTGCTGTTATCTGGGTCTCCGCCAGCTGAACCCAAACTCCTTTCCTAATCTGTGAAAACCAAYGGAGGAGGGTACAGGCTTTTAGCACTGCACCTTGGGTGTGCTCAGAGACAGACTGCGCAGGGTGGCTGCTGCCCAGAGGCTTCGCTGTTTGTACGCAGAGCTCCTGCGTGGAGAGACAACGCTGCTRTATTGCTCTTCCCCTGTACCAGCTTAGCTCCCCAGAGCTGGGTGAAAATTGTCAACTAAATTTTTTTTTTTTCAGAAAAAAAACAGGAAAGACAGGAAAAAGAAGGAGATTCGGCAACAGCACAATGTTTTGTGAACGAACATCTGTTCTATCTGCTGGTGCCAGATTTTTGTTTTAAAAATTCACTTATATTTATTCATATTTATTTAAGGAAATAATCAATTTGAATTGTGTCCTTTCAAGTTGAACATCAGAAGCTCTCAGACTTAACGATTTGCTGAAAATCTTAAAAATTATTTTAAAAAGATCCTATGAAAATGATTTTTGTAATAATCTTACTGAGTTCCAAGTATTTCATTATTTATGATTTGAAATTCATAGTATCTCAGAGCTGTTATCTGTGATTACTCTGTTGCATAGAATTCTATTAATTACTTTACAGATATGTAGATTATGTATAAATACATTAACATTATTAGCAGCAATAAAAGCAGCAAATAGTATGATCCTTGAACATCCTTTAGAAAACATCTGCTGATGTTTTGCTTTGTCCTAGATTATGCTTATTGATTTTGATGTGGGTTCTGTTGCTGCTATTCCTACTTCTAGACAACAAAAAAAAAAAAAATAAAATTGCCTCAAAGGTCTCTTCATATTCACAGTTTTAAAAGTCTTTGAATAAGAGATTAAAATATACAGAGTCTTTGAATCTAATACTTCTTTCCTTTCAGCCCAATGCACTTTTTTTGAAGTGCATCTTAGCATCAAATGTACAATTAACTCTTCCTATATCAAATGTTTAAGATTTTTAAAAGTCAGTTCTATTTTCTAAAAAATCCAGAACTAAAATATTTCTTAGCCTACATGGTTGCAGAGATATGAACACATATTTGTATTTAAATCTTAGCACTCTCAGAGTTTTGGTCACAGACCACAGAAAAGTGTTTCACTTTTTTCTAACAGCTATAGTACATTATTGTACAATTAATAAAATGATGCCTTAATTATTCACAGAATCACAGAATGATTGAGGTTGCCAGGAACCGCTGAGACTGTTGAGTCCAATCTCCCACTCAAAGCAGGGTCACCTAGAGCAGGTTGCCCAGGACGATGTCCAGACAAGTTTTGATTATCTCTAAGGATGGAGATAAAACGTCTCTGGGTAAGCTGTTTTAGTGTTTGACCACTCTTAAAGTAAAAACGTTTTTTCTTATGCTTAAATGAAAATTTCTGTATTTCAGTTTGTGCCCACTGTGTCTTGTCCACTGAGAATAGTCTGGCTCTGCCTTCTTCGCTCTCCCCCACCAGGCAGTTATACATATTGGTAAGACTGATAAGATAACTGAACCTTCCCTTCTGCAGGCTAAACAGTCCCAGGGTCCCAGCTCTCTCAGGCTCTCTTCGTATGTGAGATGCTCCAATCCCTTCACTATCTTTGTRGCCTTTTGCTGGACTTGCTCCAGTATGTCCATGTCTTTTACTGGGGAGCCCACCATGGGACCCAGCAATCCAGATGAAGCCTCACCAGTGCTGAGTAGAGGAGAAGGATCAGGTCCTCCTCCTGTAGACGGTAAGTTAAAAAAGAAAAAGAAAGTATCTTCTTGTATTCATAATAACTTATTAAAAAGTAGGTTAGGGTAAAGGTATCTGAACTAGTATGCTGCAATCAGAGAATAAGCTATGCCCATATTTAGATGCAGAGTCCCACTTTGCCCTTGACTGAAGCAAGTAAGCAAAATGTTAAAGAGGATATGTAAAAGAAAAGACTACAAAGAAAATTTCAGTTGTGTGTTTGCAAGGAGGAATTAAGAATATTTTAAAAACATTTTAAAAAATTATTGCAAATTCAGTTACATGAGAAAAATAATACCATAAATGGTCTGTAAGAAATATCATACTATATTGGACAGATTTCAAAATTGCTCTTTCTCCCAAATATTTTGATCTATTTTCTACAACTCTGGCTTATATTTAGTAAGAGTAGCAGGGAAATGGCCATCACTGAGAGTCTGCAAAATTCAACAAAATGTAGTGACTTTAAGAGAGTCTTGAGCACCCATTTGAGTGGAGGATCCTACGTGACTGTACCAGCCACTTCTTCCCAATCTCCACTTAGACAGTAGGAACATTCCTGTGAAGGAAATACTGCAGATCTATCCACTTCTATTCCTCCTGGTTTTAAACTAGACAGCCTTAGCTCTCAGATGAATGCCTTCAAACTGAATGAGTTGTTTCATGCTGGACAAGGCATTTCATTCAAACCAAAATCAAACTTTATTCCAGTTGATAGAAGGACTATTTTGGAMAGAAAGAAAAAGATTAATTTCAGGTCTATCACTAGTGATCCAGATCATATGATTTTATGTAGGAGTGGTTTATTTTTCTGTGAGACAGGAATTTATCCCTGTGCCACAGAGCATGAGTACGTTTCCTCTGGAGGACTGCAGGTACTCTAAACCTTTTTACAAAATCCCACAGTTCCAGAAAGTTAYATATTGCAAACATGATAGAGTAAAAATTAGGTGAGGAGTGATAAAATTCAAGTTTAAGGATGACATTCTGTTATAGATATATATTTACATATAAATGTCTAATCTGAAGAGAGATTTTTTTTTCCCTATTGACTGTACTTTGGAATTGCTTTGTTTCTTTTTTTCTGACATAATTTTGATAATATTTTAACTTAGTGTTTATACTTGCACTAAAATTTGTGAACTAAGTGGGAATCTGATGAAAAAGCAAACGATAATTCTCTTTAAMCAAAGCTAAGAATTATCATAGGCCTTTCAATAAAATATTTGATAAATACCATTTTAAAGACTGATTCACCATTTTAATATAGAATAGAAACATACCTGCACTTTTATTAAATACATTTGATACATTATGAAATTATATTTCTGCAACACAYGTATCACAGCTTAGCTAAAATCAAGATCACGCTTTCCTGAAGCCCATACTACTTATGTGCTGGAAACAGCCAAAAGCACAGTTAATAGAGTTCAATTACTGTAGTAATATCTCTTCTAAAAATCTAGGGAGAAAGTGCAAATAAACAGAACAGCAAATGAATACTTCTGATTACAAGTTAACCAACTGCGTACAGGAGCCAAAGCCAAAATTTATATTTCAGGAAAGAGGAAAAGAACCACATGTAACACTAATTCAACAGAGCGGCTGGACTTTGTTTGAAAATACTAGCCCTTATTAGGAAATCTTTTGGAAGATGAGTAACTGGAACTGAATTATGTTTCTATTAAGGGTAGTGAATTCCTCAGCTAGACGGCAACAGTAAATAAAAGAGAACATGCTTACATTCACTCAATAGTTTCAAAGAAGTAAGTATCACTACTAGAACAAAGAGTTCCTCTGACAAAAACATTCAGGTCTTTTTTCTTTGTTTTTAGTATTATTCTTCATCTGTTGTTTCCCTCTTCCTGTCGCAGAAACATTTGGGTGCACAAAGGATCAGAATGAAACGTTTGCTACTTCCAAAGGGCTGTTGGGTGCTACCGGGTTGTTGTGTTTCGAGCCCAGCTTTTGTCACTGTCCCTAAGGCACCAGCACCAGCATTGCTAGAAACTTTTTTTTTAAGATTGGCTGAAAAGAAAAATCCATGTCAGTGTTGGTCTCCCCTCACTCTTCCTTTCCGTGGAACAGAGTAAACATCTTCACAGATCATTGCAATTATTCTAAGCAAATTTTAATGGCCTGTTCTGAGAAAATTAGCAACCATGACAGAAAGACTCTGAATGAGACAATATTAAACAGCAAGAAAAATCTGGGCTGACAGCTAAGGTGCAGAAAAGAGGAACACTACACTTCTGTCAGGTAGCTGAGAGTTACTTTACAAGTACAAACAGTCTAACGTTGAGGAAAAGACAGGCAAAGTGTGTCGTCTTAGATAATGAAATGGAGATATCTGTAGGTAAGGAAGCTTGTATGTAAATGCTAAGCATTCTTGCAGAGATAAACAGCCAGGGCAAACAAATACTTTGGAAATGCTCCTCCAAAACACAACGAATAAACAAGAGAATTACAAAAGAAAAACTAACCCTGTGGAGTAACTGCATAGCCGTAAGACTCATACTAATTCTGATTTCTAAGAAGATTTTCTGGATCTACTTCACTGTCAGAAAAAYTGAGATCCTGTAGCATTTTATCTAGATGAACCAGATAGTAATAAAAAATCAAATACAACATAAGAAAATAAATCCTTTTAAAACTGAGACAGGATATTCTGCTAGCTAGCAGTACAAAAAAAATGGCCTATTTCATCCTTAGCATGCTAAATGCCTTGGGAAGCTTAAGATACCTTTCTATTCTGTTAGAAACTTTATTCTAATTTCTAGACAAAGCCAAAAGTTATTCACGATCAATTTGTACCCATTTGTTCTTATGCCACGGATACTGACAACGTTGCCCTTCAGATTCAAACACTCTCCTTTTTGATGTTTACGCTCATTGAATTTTTACAGAACAAGCATATCCCTGTTCAACCTTCATTTTTATAGGCTGAACAAATCAAGCAATAAATAATCCTTCGAGGTCTCTATTCCCACAGTCAGCCAGCATTCATTTTCTTGAATACGAGTGACCAGTATTCCAGATGAGCTGTCAACTGTGCTCCATACAATGATGCTAAAATTTCCTTAGCTCTCTGCAAAATACTTTGCCTGATTCATCTAGGATAGTATTTGCTTTTTTCATGGCCATATCTTACTGSTAGCTTATATTCATCCTGTGATTTTTATTATACCCATGTTTTCCTCTGATCCTTCCAGATGACACGCTCCCAAATTACACCTGGAAATCCTCATTAGTCATGCTGAAAGGAATGATCTTGCGATCTATATTACTACAATTTATCCTAGCTCTATTATTCTGATCCTCAGGTTCATCAGCCCTTCCTTTACATCTCCTGGGAGTGATATACTTTCCAACTCAGTGTCAGCAGAATATTCTAGCAGCATGCCTACTGCCTCTCGTTAAAATACTAACAAGATCTGCCTACAATTTTTGTTTTAGGAACTCAACCTGTAAACATTATATTTTGTTTTACTACAACCAGCTTCTGCCTCCCTTTTAACCAACATCTTCCATGATATACAGCTTTCCTTATTAATCTGCATATTCTCTATCCAATCTAATAATAATATATGATTTACTGAAGTCCAGGTAAAGTATATCAATTGAATTTTTTGTGTACCAATTAGATTTCTTATAAAATAAATGTATTTTTATAATAAGCACAATTTATTTCACTACAATGATGAAAAAGTAAACTCAGAYGTTGTGAGGTCAAAAGAAGTAAATTCTCAGAACTGTATTCTGGACATTTTTTTCAGTTGAGACTTGATCAATCAGAAAGAAATGTGAAAAAAAAAGACGACTGACCACTAAAAGAAAAGGTCATTGTGACCCTTCTAAAAAAGTAGCAAAATTATTTCCCTGAGCTGATGAAAAGAAACAATAACTTTCTGGAGGAAGACAACAAACAAACTACCCCTYTTTCTCCCCAAAGCTCCCACCCTCAGCATATTTTACTTCTGATACATCATCTGCCTTATCTTTCTCTACTGATATCTAGACCTGTAGGAAATCTCTTGTTATCTTATAAAACCACTACAAAGATGGACAGAATATTATCCTTGCTGGCATGACTGAACAAATATTGCAAAAATGAAAGACTGGGATTTTTTTCTTTCRGCATATACTCTGAAATGCTGTAGTTGAGACAGGAAGACTGCTACGCTCTGCTTAATTTCCATGTTTCTGAGACAGTGTTATTTTTATCACAGCATAATGTTGCTTGTTAACAGACAGTAAATAGTCTGTCAGTGAGCCATCATATTCTGCATCGCTAGAGGAYGCTTTCTTTGTGTAATGGATGGGGCTGTCTTTCCAAAATGTTGCCTAAGCTACAATCATCCAACAAAGTCACGAGACAAGGAATTCTTAAGATTGTTCTCAAAAAATGAAATGTGAGACAGTCAACCAGCCTAAGCAAAAGTTTTCTTAAAGCTATAATGAGAACACAAAAATATCACTGCTATAATCTACTATACTGTGGAGAACATGATTATTAGGATTTGACTACTTGCTGACAATTTCCTCATTTAGATAATAGTTTCTTTTCTAAAATTGGGAATTTTGATTTAATTCAAGAGAACACACAGAAAGCCAGTGKTTTACTGTCTGTTTTCAGTTTGTGAAAATACTTGATTTCAGCTCCACCTTGTAGTACACAGTCTCTGTCTGAAACATTTATGACTATGGCTTGATTTCTGGTTGCTGAAGTTAAAACTCACAAATAGGAGAGAGCCAATTAATAACTTTGATTCTTATGTAGAAATAGCTCATCGTGGTTCATATCATATATAGAGCAAGGTATTTCCATTTGAAAAAAAAAAACACTCAGTATCAACTCAACATAAGACTGGAGAGGGTGACCAGGTCGTTGAGTACAGTGTCTTGACTTTGCATTCCCTGTATCACCCAAACCCTTTCACAATGGCCATCTTAAAACCAGTTTAGGTGCCTACTTCAACTATGCTCATGTAAAGGCTGTTTGGAAACCTCACTTCTTTAATGGTTAAGGACATCTGGTATTTAGCGTATATGGGCTCTGTTCTTCTGTTACAGTCAAAATGCCTCTTCTCCCTCTCTAGTCCCGTGGAGAGAAGAGTAATTCCTTGTAGTTTCCCCTCTCTTGTTCCTTGCCCCAGTATAGAGAAAAAATAGATATCATTTGTTAGACTAAACAAATATTAAGAGCTTCCTCCCATATGAGACGTTTCCCATTCTTCTAACCTCCGTATTCTCCTTCTCTGCATTTCTGTCACCTTCACCTGTTTGCAACTGGAGTAATGGGACCAGGACACAATGTCCCAGGCAAAGTCTCACCACAGCGTCTTGCATGTTATCATTAATGCTTATCAAGCAATGCAAGTGGAAAGCTAGCCAGAACACTGATGTTAACGGTGTTCAGCACCTTGGAAAATAAAATCAATCTCAAAGGGCTCATATTTTGAAGAAACAGAGCCCGTGTCTCAGAAAGCTCACMAGTCACATCGCTGGCAGTTTTATTCTTATTTCTCTCAGAACTGCCATTTTCAATCTTTCTATCTATACTGGTTATCATGTTCTGATGCCTTAACTAAGCAAACACTCCTAAACTGTTTTGTAATTCCTTTTGAATTCCTTTCTCACTATTTTTGACTCAAACTTGATCTCTATTACAAGTGACTGAAGAGTCAAAAACCTCTAAAACCCTCAACAAAGCAACGAACACAGGCATCCATCCTCCCAATTTGCCTTAGAGAGAAAAACCTGTCTTCCTTCCCCAGTAGGCAACTATTTCAGGTTGAATATGTCACAGAAATGTGACAGTATGTTAATCCACTGTGCAAGATGGGCAGTTACGGTGGCAAAATGTTTGCAAAATACTTTAAGTATTTAAAAAGGAAAAAGGGTGCTCTTAACAGCAGATGACCTTTCTGAGCCCCTTTCTGGTGATCTTCCTACCAGTAGGGCCCTGCACGATTACTTCTTCATTTACGGTATAAATTCTGTAATACTCATCTGTGAGATTCTTCTAAAAGTAGTAGTTTCTATCTATTGCAAAACACACCATGAACCCCAAACCAAAATGCAGTATGATCAACATGCCCCTAAGTCACTGTTTGGCAAGAAAATTATAATATAAAATGTCCATAGGAAAAGAGAGAACTGTGTCACAAATCAAGACAATAGATGTGGATGTCATTTTTAATTTCTCAATGCACTGTGAATTCTATCCAGAATTAGTGAATATAAATAAAATTCTTATAATTTAGTTGCTGTAATTATTTGAAAAATCTGCAGTTAAAGGTTTATAAAAATTCAACAAGCAAAGACATAAAGCTGGGCAAGCTGYATTATAAATAAAGTATTACAAAATACAGCAGGACCTGTTTTTATGGTRTTTTGTTTGTTTGTTTAGCTATGATAGCATAAGCAGATCTGGAATACGGCCAGCAGATTGCAAGTTTTTTTCAACAAACTAAAAAATGTACCCTATTTGTGGGCATGGTGAGCAAACCATAAGAAGTAAAAATTTCATTATTTTAATGTACCATTACAAAAAGCGTTATGAAATCTGTAGGAATTGAAAGGAAGGTGAAATAGAAGWATATACTTTTCTTTGCAGATTTATGGAAAATTGAAGAATGATCTTTCACTAACAATCCTATAAGGTATAAACTTTGCAAATAATGTTTTCCAACAGCATGGAACAAGAAGGGATACTTGCATAAAATAAGATGATCATGGATCCATCTAAATCTAATATGCAAGTGTATCTGCCACGTTTATGCACAGAGGTTCATGTGTGTATATCTGCATATACATGCATGCACAGGCTCACACACACACACACACACACACACACGCTTCTCTTTCCATTTAAAGAAAAAAGATTCCTGACCAATAACTACCTAGTAGCTATTTCATACAAACCATTTCTATACTTACATAAGATTAAATATACAATACACTATAAGCAAGAATTTTCTGTAAAAAGTGGCATTCAGCCCTTACTGATCATTTTTTCAAATGAAAAACAGAATGAAAAGTTTGAAAGATGAAAGTTGATTTTACTAGTTTGGAGTTTACTAGTAAACTGCAATATTCAATTTATGTGTTCCTCCAAAACATGAAACCACAGATTTTCAACAAATATCAAACCTTTTATTTCTAGTCTTCTGTTTTAACTGAGTTCTCAGAAACAAATGTGTATGTAAATCATGAATAATTTTTTCAGATATGAAAGTCTCAAAAAATATTGTTTCTTTTTAAGTTGCCTGAGCAATTCAGGAAAAGTAATGGAGCCTACTCATACATTTCTGCATTTTTTTTTTATACTTCTTTAAAACGCATGCTCCATGTCAACAGCATACCTTCAGCTACTGAAGATCTGTAGTAGAAAAATATCTGACACCACTTTTGTGGAGGTCTGTACACTCGCCTACCAGTTTTAGTACTTCAATATGTGGTTATTAGAACTGATTTTCATATCATTAATCTTAAGGGTCTACTTTATAGCATATCGGGAAAACACTTTTTTTTTTATTGTGAACACTGGCGGTAGTATTCAGTTAGCTAGGCACAGCACATTAAAATAAATCAGAATCGTTTTTAGATTCCTCTTCCCCTCATGTACCCTCTAACCTCTAGCCCAGTAGCAGCTTTTTAAATCTAAGTCATGATCCTGAGTTTGTTTCAAGTGCTATTTAAACCACCTGAAAACAAAATTCCCACGGAAGTAAAGATCTGTGCCTTGAACAATATTTCATACATTAGCCTTACAATCCAGGACAGATGGGTAAAGCATTTAGACAGAAGCAAAACTATGTTACTCTGGAGTTATTTACCTCACAAGGCCTCTCTGGCCAAAAAGCCTTTTACCTTTCATCTTTGAAGGAAAGTGTTTCCCAGATTTAGGATATGATTATTTTGTCTCCAACACTGAGTTTTCTTTGAAAAAAAAACAATTATCAAGTCTTATGTATATGTTAACCTAAAAAATGCATTAATTTGACCCACTGATCTCTGACATATAATTAAATGCAAAAATATTGGCTGGTAAAATATGCCACATCCTATTTGCTTTCATTATACCACATTTAGTACTGTTTGCCTGAGCCAATGGAAGGCAAACTAAAAATCATTCTCAACTCTGTTTTACAAAATTGAATAATACGTAATCATACTTCTTGTATTTGATTTGGTGTTTGCACTACATTATTACTTTAGGGTAAGGTGCTCCRTTCTTTCCAAAATTCCTATTGCTTTGAAAATTGAACCCAGTAAAATTGAGAAGCAGTGTTAYCTTTATGTGAAAAATGGGACATCCGAACTTTAAATAGATAATGTCAAGATATGTTCAGAAGTCATAGTTTAGATTTTAAGTTAATTACTATCTTCTCTGAGGAGTAAAACCAAAGGTTCATGAAATGCAAGTTATCCTAAATTGAGTAGTTTCCTGCGCCTTCCCCTTAATCATACAGCCCTAATTCCTGGTCAGAGCTCAACTACTGAATAGGATGGAGCAGAGATTTGTTCTGGTACAATGATTCRTATTTCAATGTGATTTAGGAGCTAAAAGGAATGCCAGATCAAATCATAAGAATGTTCTGTAAAATAGTTAAAATATTTTGTTCTATAYTCAGTGGAGTAAAATGTCAATCTAAAATACTTGCTCTACTATAACATCACTTTTTAGTAGTTAAGAATCTGTTAMTGATTCTGATGCATCTGAGATAAAAACTTACTGTATATAACTTTCTATATTCTTGTTTCTACATTCAGGCAGAATCTAACGATCCTACTGCATTACTGAGCAACAAAATATTAGTTTCAGTTCTGGGCTTCCAATAGGCCTACTACTTATCTCATTCAGGCCAGCTGCATGATTAAGTGCTTTCTGGCTTAAAATTCATAACTGATTAGTGTAGAAAAGTATCAAAATCTATTTACCAAACCCGACTGAACTTTACATTTTGAAAGAACCACTCCTACAGCTCATCTGGCARAAAAAGAAAAACAAGAAAAAAGGGTGAGATATTTTATGATACGAATAAACAATATCATTACTTACCTCAGTTTAGATTATCCTTACTATGAGAATGGAGTGCTGCAATATGATTGCACTCGATGCTAGGCTGAAGCTTTTTTTTTTCTTTTCTTTTCTTTTTTCCCCATCTCTTTCTTTTAGTAAGAAAGAACCCTTACGGTCAGATCCTGCTCCARCTGAAGATGAGAACAAAAGTCTTCACTGGAGTTCAGTAGGAGCAGGATACACACTTTAAAACATATTTTCTTTTGTGTCTGTCTGTATGAGCTTTTTTTTCCTTCAGGCCACTAAGATATGATGCTTTTAAGATTTCTGAAGTAGTAATAAAGAGCTGGAACTCTTATGCTCCTCATGAAACATCATGCTGTAGTCTAACTTAGCTGAATTCATTGATCCTATTTTGCCAGTGCTGTTTTCAAATAAAATATTGGGCTTACTCAACTAAAAAATCAAAAATAGTTTCTTAAAATATATTTTTTGGTATTGCAGGTATAATACTTTATATAAATTACATAACTGACATTCATTTGCTCAGATTTCAAATCCCCTATTTGCACTCAACTATCCTGCTAAAAGAAATTTCATATAAATAAAAGACTACTCTTAGCCAAACCATTAGCCACTGTTGATACCCACATGTACCTCCTCGTGTTTCTTTGCCTACTTTAAAACAAAACTTTTAAGAGAGAAACACATTTTTTTATTGTTCAGAACCAGGAAGTTGTGACGGTACATATTGTAAAAGATGTTTGTATAAGATTTGTTGTAGATAGCTAATGATCAGACAAAATTAGTATCTCAAAAATCCTTTCAGAGCTGGAAAAGCTTCTCCTGAGAAGACTATATCCAGATCAAGTAACACAGATGCCACAGATGAAATAATGATAAACCGTGCTTGGCGAGTCCTGTTTCCAATCAGCACGTGCCTCACTCACCTGTCTGGCTAAGCTGAGATGTGCTCCTGCTCCTGCGAGACACTATGGCAACCACTTTGGCACTAAGGCTGGAACGTCTCTTCTTCCCACCTGTTCCCACTGTACCGACAGCCGTGTCCGACTGACTCCCGTCATTGTGCTCCAGCTTGTACATCTCGCCGCTCACGCTTGTGCTCTTCGTGATCCTCCCGGATGTCCCCATCCGTCTGCCTTGCATTTTAGGGGTAAATGTACTACAGTCACAAAGTAAAAATAAACGTGTTAATTTGCTTGTGTAACAGTTTCCAAAACAAAAAGCTTCTCATTAGTAAATTAATTTTAAGTCTTGACACATTTTCATTTATTTGATTCACAAATATATGGTTAGTTTGATATTCCTCAGACCATACCTTCCCACCATCACAATTTATTCTTCATTTTCTTCGGGGGGAGGAGGAGAGGACGGGGGAGAAAAAAGAACACTTCCCTGAAATTTTTCTAAGTTACTGAAACAAAGAAACATGACATTTAAAGCCACCTGGAACCCTCCTGCATGTATCTATTGACTATAGACAGCAATAGAACAGTAATTGTATTGCCAGAGAAAATGAATATGGGTCAACCACATCTAGGTTAATATATGTATCTTGTAGTTGTTGTTCATAAAARCCTTAAGACCCAACAGATAAGAAATTATCATCTTCTATGTTTTCATACTTCACAGGAAGAAGAGAGAAAATAATCAGTAGTATTTTCTACACTTTTGCTCTCTCACTTTTTTAAAAGTAAATGTAACAGTCCTAGTATGCAAGAAAAGTAATTTTCAGGCAAAAACAATTAACAATGCAAGCGAACTTCCATTAACTGACAGGGAGACAAACTGCTCTGTCAGTTCTGTTTCATTTTCCTTAGCTATCTCATTGCATTTGAATGTTTCTATATGAATTGCATTTCTGGTCCTGCACGTTGCACTGAATGAAATATTCAGAAACACCTTCTAGAGAACAATCTCATATAGGCGCAGGACACGCTAATATACAGTCCTGAGAGCGCTAAGACCAAGTGGTACCACAGCTCTTATGGCGATACTAAGTTAGCTGTCACTCTGCAGAGACCTAGAAATTTAAAATGTAGCCTGACTCACTTCAGATGTAGTCATTAAATCAGTTTCAGGATTTTAAAAAGTAACTCTATATTTTGAAGTCAAATGTAAAGTCTATTTGTTGGAGGACAGTCATTTTAGAAACCTCAATTCCCTTCCCAGTAGATGTCATGACCTCACCTCCCATCACCCTAAAAAAAAGAAAGAGTGTGTAGGCCTGGGCTACAGTTTCAGAGAGCCAGGAAATTTTGCCAGTGAGGAAGGAAGGATTCTACAGAAAGAGGAACTGGCGTGTGGTGAGGACCTTACGTTCTATGGATCTGGACCCTGTTACAGCTTAAATCAGCCCTGTCCAAAGACAGATCCTAGGGAAGCATGAAATGTTATATATCTAAATTGTATTTTACTTACAGTTACCAAGATTTAGTAATGTGCAACTATATGTAAGAGAAATAATAGCCAATATTCTTACAAGAAGCAGTAGGAAAAGTAACATCTTTGAATTAATGACACTCAAAAGAAAGATAATTATCTTTCTCTGTACAGGTATTTATCTGTGTTTAGCACTTAGTATCTCCTCCTATTAACTCCAGATAAAAAATTTTGCAAACACAACAACATGCTGTGCTGCATTGCAGTACTCACAGATACATTTTAGAGGACCACCTGAGGCACACTGAGCTTAAAATGGGCTTGYTATTTGTTGTACATCTCGGCCAACACACACTCCCTCACATGCAGACGTGTGCGCGCGCACACACACACACACATTACACACACACTCACACATATTCAAGGTAAAAATGCGTTAGAATATTTTCCACTTTCAAAATAAGAGAGATTTCTTCCTGAAAGCCTGTAAGAAGTTATAAAACTCAACAGATCAGATATGAATGGAAAGAATAACACCACATTTTAGGCAAATATTAAAATGAATGTGTGTTATTAAAAAGGACATTTTTGACTGCAAACTCTTCTCTCATGGGTAGTTCCTTGGCCTGTACTAGTAAGAGTTTGTAGAGCTCCAATGTTCTTGACTTAATGAAAAATACATTTTTTAAAATACTTTAATTCTGTGCCCACAATTTTAAATTCAGAGGGTGCAAACAAAAGAATTAAATACTTTAGCAYGTGGGGGTTCCTAACACTCCTATTTTGCCTCAATTCTATGTATAATATCTGCATTATATGAAACTTTCTCATTAGTGACTGCATATTTGCAAAAGCTAAGTCATAGCTTTCTTCCTTTCCAGTTCATAGCTTGTATTGAAGTAACAAATAAAATAAAAACACTGYTTTATATATCTGAAAGTAGACTTCTCCATGGCAAACTTCAGTCTGACTGGCTGAAAAAATGTGTGATGCAGAGAAAAAAAAGGTTTGGACATGCAACGTTTCTGAAAAGAGCTTCTGTCAGAAGCATGTCTGCTATGGTTGAAAACACTGTGCATTGCAAAAACCACAGCCCGAGGTTACTAGATCATTATTAGATGACTGATGGGAACACATAAATTGCTCAGATGTGGATCAAACACTTAACTCATTYCCTTCAAGATATTGTTGATGCAATATATAATAGAAACACTTCTCATGAATCTCTTTCTTGTATGTTATTTTATATAAAATCTGTTTATTAACAYTTGTTATTAGTGAAATTTACTGTATATAAATTATTTACTGTATCTATTATTATTTACTGTATATGGGTAGGAATCCTACCCATCCATGGTGTTCAGCTTCTCATACACCTCAAACAGCACCTGGGGAGGAAGACAGCACATGCTAATGCTGGTATCGAGGTGTGCGAAGGAGGCATGGCTAACCAGCATGCCAAATGAAGCAGGTAACTGGAGTTCCTGTTTCAGGCTTTCATTCACTGGGCACTAACATTGTTTCTCTCCCCAGTCCAGCTACTAATTTTGACAAAATCTTAGGAAGATCTCTGTRGTCTCTACGTTTCTTCACAATGGACAGTTAATGAAAAGCTATCAAACAAGATTTTCTTGGGGGAAATAAATAATCTTTTCTTGACTTTAATAAAAATTGTCTGTAATATAGTACACATGCTTACTTCACAGGCTTCATATACTACTGCCTTTTAAAGTAGTGATGGTCACTAAATAATAAGGTTTTTATTGTTTATAGAATGACATAAACTCAACTTTACAAAATACCTAAACTAGCAGTTGCTTTTGGTTTTTTAAGTATACACATATTTCCTTTTTTCCCTTTCCACRAACATTGTAACATGAAGGAAATATGAGTCATGACTGCACAACATCTAAGAACAAAGTAGTCATTATTCCTCAAATAGCAAATTGATTTAAAAGCAGTGATGAATGTCACAAAATTTTCGCTGAAGTGCCTGCTAAAAATGATGAATAAAATAATTTTTCTGCAATTTAAGAAGAGTTAGGGAAATTCAGCTTTTCAAAGTTCATTGGAAAGATGAGAATTCTTAAGTTAAATCTCATCCATTAAATATTTTAATACTGTGTGGGGCCATTTTGAAACACTTCAATCACCTTTTTAAAGTAAGTGAATATTAGTCCAGCTGCTGTAGCCAGGTAGCATATTCACAGAATGAAGGCTCAGGATAAGCATCTGAGCACTGCACAAGTTGTTCTTTACCTGGGCTCTGACTTGACAGAAAGGCTCTCTCTTATTCTAGCTAGAAAATACTAGACAAGCTTAAACAAATATTGTTCAGCTTGTTCCCAGACTGAACAGGCTGAAAAATTACTGCAGGCGGTGTTCMCTCCAATTCTTTTCTAAATAACAGCAGATGCAACTCTTCCTGGATATTTAACCTATTAGAAAACAAAAATCTCCTTAGTAATGGATTTCAGGAGATTTGGGGCTATCAGTGGGACAATTACTGTTTTCGAGCATCTCCTACCCATGCTGCAGTGACAGTTGTTCACATTAACACTTGGTTTAACTCCCCTAAAACAGGTTCTCAGAGTATTTGTAACCTGTCTGGAGCACATATTTATATGTCAGCAGCAGACACTGAAGCAGACTGTGAAGAAACTTGGTTCTCTGAACAGAAAATATCTTTAATCCAGACTTGCAAGGTTTGCTTTTTCTAGTTCTTCTTCACTTCTCTAATAAGGTCATCAACTACCTCTTAAGAACTTAACTGAAATGAGTAATATGTTACTAACATACCATCACTGTTTATTGAAAAAGTATACATAATATATATTTTTATATATACATATGTTTAAACATACTGTCCTACATGGTGTCAGATACTGGTCTATAATTCTACCACAGGATTCTGACTACAGTCAGAAAACCATAGAACATTTTCTCTTTAAAGAGAAGTGATGTAACTACCTTTTATACTCATCCAGAATGAAAATACAGATAAAATATACAATGTTATAATACTGCCTGAATAAGCGATCAACCTGCAGCAATGGTGGTATGAACCAATCCAGGTATTCAAATGGAGTTTTAGCTTCATAATTCAATACACTAGAGCTTGCCAATGGCACTCCTACACCCTTCAGGTTCTGAATGACAGGTCCCTTCGCCTCCCCCGGTGAGAGGACGAGACCCCACCATACTCATGCTCATAGGCATGGGCATTCGTTGCTTTGCTTCCCTGGAGGAGGTGGCATTTTGCTATTCCCAGCAGAACAGCCAGTGGTGAAAACTGGAGGGGAAAGAATCACAGAGGCCTCATTTTGTGGGGGCCTACTTTCTACTTTGATTAGACATGGGTAAGTCCTTTCCACTAGGGCTCAGACTAAATTTCAGTGACTATTTCTGTGGTGCAGATGATGCCTCATGTTCAAAGCATTTGGTAGTCATTTTGTTCCCATTTTGACCCATGGAGTTCTTATCAGTTCTGTAACTCTGAGTTTATGAATCACTACCTTTCCAATAAAGAGGGAGAAAATTGCAAATACTTCTGTTGACCTGTATTTTGTTGGCATACGAATTTATAGAACATTATTATTTACAGCAATAAAGATTAAGGGACAGCAAAATCTGGCATGGAATTAAAGAAATAATTGTTCATTACACTACTGACTATACTGAATTTCAAGTGTTTGTAAATATAATAGAGACTAATGCTAAGCTATTTTTATGACAAACCTTASTTTTCYGTGCAATGAAGCTCCTATTGTTGATGCTCTAATCTTACATTTATTAATCTTGCATTTTCTAATGAGAGTTTAGGAGTTGAGTGATATCCACCAAACGAGAAATAAGAGCTGACAATTCAATAAACAGGAAGAAAATCCTATTTTTTCATGTATTAAGTTCCTAATTCAAGGGTTGTAAATACTTTCTGATTAATTGGTAAATGTTTTTTTGAAGAACTACATTTATCTCAGCTTTTCATTCTTTGTGAAAAATAGAGGGGCTTAGAAATTCACCTAAAAAAACCAAAGGATTGGGGAATGTGGAATTCAGATTAACCTTGTGCTTGTTCTTACCATACAAATATCAAGTACTGCTTTCCTTGACTTAATTAAATAAGTTCTAGTATGAACAAAACAGCTATTAGTTTTCTAGACCAGAGCTTAAAGGGATAGGACTAGAATTCTGAATGTCAAATCCTTCAGCTATCCACTTCTCATAACTAAGCAAACAGGGGAAAAGATTAAGCTTCCTTTGCATCCATCTAATCTCTGAGCTAGTTTATACTTTGTCATTAATTCTGACAGTTCCAAAAGATCTGGCATTTAAAATTCAGTTGCCTTACACCATCTGATTGGATACATTTAGAACACAACATTTTTCCATTGCATTACTGGCTACCACTTGGAGAAATAGCTCTTTGCTCAAACTGTTACCTTTGTCAATACATTTAGAGTTTAATTTATGAAGCAAAAGACCTGCATGAATTCATATATTTCCTTTTGCATTTAACTTTTCTGATAATAGTATACCTAAAATCTTATTCTATTCTACAGGATTTGCTGGCATTATTGATGCATTAATAAYATAGACATAGATTTTTGCAGGCCTCTGGCCAAAATTGATATATTGTTATGTTATGAATTCAATTCAAATSAAGTTATCACTATATGATATATAAATAAATTGAGTTTTCAATAACAGGGCAACTGAGACTATCATCTCTATTAATATTCTCTATTTCTAAATCAAATACTTCATCTACATTTTTCTTTAAAATTATTGCAGCATCTTTAGCAAGCCTTTCAATGAMTTTTTCAGCAAAAATATTTGATGTTATTTTTAATTATTGGCACAGTAACATCATTAATGTGTATATTATCAATGGTTATACTCAACCATTCGTGTATATTAACAATGGTTATACACAACCATTTGTATATATTTTGTACATCTTTTTTATGGACAGAACTTGTATTTCAAAAATACTAGAATGAGAGCATGTATTTGTATTTAAATGTTAGCTCATCCTAAACAGATTATGTTCACTGACAGCTCCCTCTTTTTTACCAGGGGTCATTTTCAGTTTTCAAACTGCTGATTCTGTGTACTTCTGGGCCATGCAMGATATGTTAAGACAAATGAATCAAGTCACCAGCAGTTGTTYCTCAGTGCAAATGTTCTAACTTTGTTCCAAATGTTTTACTGGCATCTTACAAGTTCTTTGCTTATTAGTAGAATTAAAAAGGCTTACATGAAAATTATATGTATGTAGAGGATATTATATATCAATTTTATCTTTTCCTGCTAAAGCAAATATTTTTATCTGGATCTGCTATACATGCTGCAACAAGCTTAACATTTCAAAGCAGTCAAGCTTCAAAAATTAGTWTTTAATACTAAAAAGAATTGTCTTTCATTGAAGTAAACCACTAGAGCAAACCTCCCTTTGACCTGGCAGGAGAGGAACTGGAGCTGTCCTTCAGCACCGCGCTCAGGTTCTGCCCCCCGGCACAGTGCATCCCCTGGGAATAAACTGCTTGTTTGACCAAGGTGGGGGGAGACGGAARCTATTTTTTTCTGCATTAATCTATGCAGTTGAAATGGAGCTTCTCTAAAATGATATCGGTACTACACAAGGCAAAATGAAAGCTATATTTACATTTCAGCAGTCAGTGCTGTGTAAGAAAAGAGCACTTTTAGTTTTGTCAGTTATTGCATATACCTGAAAGTTTACTTCACTGTGGGAATGAACTATTATGATAAAAACACTTACTGAAAGAGTAGTAAGAGCTAGAAGCTTCCATAATTAACCCTGAGGTAAATTCCATAAAATAAACACAGTAAAAGAACAGTATGGGTTATACTTGCTTAAAATATGCACTGTAGTGTACACAACTATATAAAACAGAAACAAAGCCAGTCAATTATACATATTAAATCAATGTATAGCTGTCTGAATATAAATACCTATTATATATATTCAGAATGCACAAAAAGATACTGTAAAAATAATATGAATTAAAAATATAGTATATAGTTATTCRTTTAGCATTTCTCACTGTATCAGTACATAGTATATATCACCTGAAAAACAAAGGTAGCACGACACAGGAAGTTAGAACAAACTTTATCCATAAACTCACCTATATAATATCTGGAGTATATCCTTTTAGAGAAAAAATCTTAAACGATTAACCATTGCTAAAATTATAATATTTCCTTCATTCTCTTAGACTCACTGATGAATTATAAAGAAATACTTTAGGTGTTTATGCTCATGATCACTCATTTTTACTTCATCCGTTCTTCCAATAACGCAAGCCATGAGTAAATAAATAATCCCTTGTATTCCTTGCARTACAGATGATATTTTAACATAAGTTCTTTTCACACAGCTGCAGTTACTTGAATCTTTAGACAGAATCTCTGGCCTCGCCAGCATGAGCCAGTAAGCTTCCTGTCTCTTCTGCTGAATGCAGACTCACGAACTACTTCATAGCCCCTTTGGCACCCTTTTGCAATGAGGTAACTCATGAATACTAATAACCTTCTAAACATTTAATAGTTGTGGACCAAAGGGAAGATGAGCACTCCTTTATAATGAGGAACATTACAGTTCTAAAAATAAACTAAATCTTGTTATTAGTAGCGTATCATGTTTAAATAATAAATCCAAACTTTAAATTACCTATCGACAAATTGGTCTGTCAGTCGCAGAATATTTAGCTACATTTACCTATGATAAATTGCATTTGCTGTAAGATTAATGACAGTACAATTTATGATATTTCATAAATTAATTGAAACATGGTGCTTTACAAACCAAAGGACAAACACACCTTATTAAAATTCTCTCTAGCAAGTCAAGGGATTTTTTTATGCCACAAGGCGGTTAGTTCAATGAAATAATAATTTTGTACAGTCTGAACAGTCTGCACTTTGTACAATTGCAGTTACATATTGAACCAGCATGCACATTGATTACGCATCAAATCCATGATATAGCTATTAGAATCTGAAAGTACTTGCTTCTCCTGGAAAGTCACCAAATACAGTCCTAAATACAGCCACTCTTGTAGATTGTACCTATCGACAATTTCTGTATATTGTCAAGAAGTGCCTTCCAGGAACACAGATATTTCACCTGGATTTTCCAAATCCCTGCCCCATTGTGTTCAATGGGAAAACTCTCACTTATGTTAGGACTATGGAAACTTTCCCCACAGATGTATCCTGTGGGAGTGTAACTGGTTAACAGTCTACTCTGGAAGATCAGCTTATATCTAGGTTAGAATGCAGCATCAGAATCAGTTGTTTGAAAATGCCTTTCTCGGTAATACACTAACCAGTGAACTGTGCAAATTTCACAGCTCTGACAGACTTGTTAAAACTAATGTTTCTCAGTGAAWTGGAGGAATAATAATTCAGAAAGTAATTCCAAAATTACAAAAAATGAGCAAATTGTAGCTATTTTGCAAGACTATTTTTGCAAGTTATTTTTTATTCTTTGAAAAAAGCATTGAAATCGTCTGTTCATGTAGGAGTGTCTTAAYCATGGCTGTGAGGGTGTGCACACCCATGGTACCGCTGACCTGAGGCCAACTAAGCATACAAATAATAAATGGAAACCAACAGAAAAGCAGCAGAAAAGCAGGGACTCTACACAGGATTAAGTACTGCTAATGCTGACACGAATAGGCCAATGAAATCAAGGTGCARACAGATCAATTGACTCAAACTAGACTGCAGATAGCCATATACATATTTTTATATCTATATGAAGAATGTATGTATTGTGGTGTGTGGGATGCATGTGTGCGCCTAATATAAAAATGTGTTGGTTTTCAGCCAATTAGCAAACMTATAATGCAATTTATTAGAACATTAATAATAGCTATCAGAAGCTAGAATTCAGATTCTAGTTGCTGATCCCACAGATAAATTATTTGGTAAGAAAAATGTGCTATTTTGCTGTTTCCATATTGCCTACATAAAGGAAACCTCAATGAATGTTCTGGCACTAAACTGAAATCCTAACTAGAGAGTTCAGGAGTTCCTGAGAGGAAAGTTAGGTCTTGGAAGAAAGGCCAATAAGCCGGCTCTCCTGCCAGATAAAATTAAGAGATATCTCGAAAGACAAGCTGAATGCCATTTAGTTATCTATGCAATTTAGTTATCTATCCAAATACTTCACATACATAACTGATGACGTAACTCAACTAATGAATTACACTGATCAAAACTAACAAAGCAATAGCCATAATAAATTACCTGAAAAYAAATCAGGGGCAGAAATATGCTCAGATCAACAATTTCCTGAATAAYTGGTTACCAAATAAAATCGCACTCAGAAAGCATTCTCTCTGTGGACAGTGAGTGAACAAAAATAAAATTCACTAAATCAGGACACTGGCTGGTAAGACATTTCAGAGAAAAATGTTTGAAACTTTTATTGCAATGTTCAGAATAAATTTATGCTCACTATTAAAATGGAGGAAAGTTTCTTCAGTATCAAGAGAACCGAAATAATCAGTTTTTCTTTCTTTTTAAAACTTTAAGCAACAGCATATTATTCTCCCTGTTATAATATGCTATACCACTTTTCCCTCTCTAACGCATGAGGTATTGAAGTACCTGTGACCTCACTGCTCTTCTTTTAAGAAGGCTATGTCTTTGCTATCACRTATATTATTCTCTGTTCCTTAACAAAAAGCAAACTGTAGCAATAACTGTGCAGAAAATAACAACAAAATAAGGAATGCGGTAGGACAATTGGAAAGGCAAAAGGAAACAGTGGAAGGACAAGACTAATGGACAACAAATAAAGGATATTTTAATAAGATAAACAGAACCAAGATGAAGGTAAAGCAGGTGAGAATACTTTGATGTCACAAGCCATGGCAAAAGCTGGTTTCCCATATTTCCTCATTCTAAAAATGACAYGAACTGCCTTTAAAAAATGTTCTTATACTGAAAGGCTATGCATTACATTTTATCATAATCAACTGCAATAATTAAATGAAAAACCAATTAAAATAAAAAATATTTTTCAGTCTTTCCAATGATTAAGGCAGCTGGTAATGTGACAGTTTCTTTGAAAGAGGAAGCATAATTAGATAATTAAAAATACACAAGCAGCGCCTCATACTAGATTTTTCATGTGCAGATGTTCTGAAGGGATTAAAGGCTTCCTCTCCCTCTTTCCCTCCCTGACAGACACATAAAGCAGTTTATAATAATGAGAGATTTTAAAAAATCATTATCTTTAGATAATGAATATTTAGMACATTAATTGCTCTGGCTTCACCTTGGTTTTATGCATAAATGACCTTCGAACCAGATGTTTCCAACTGTAATTAACTGTTTAGGGGGTAGAAAGGATACATTACTATAMTTTTAAATAGTTTAGCTTAACTATTTTTATGTGACTTACCTCCATGTCCATCATTTGGAATAATTAATCTCCATACACATTGAATATTTTTGTCTCTTTAATGAAATTGAGAAATATGGTAGCTAATGAAACAATTTTGATGTCTGTTTTTGAGCTGCAGTGATTTGTGGATAATCATAAACAAAACAGGATTGCTGATTTACTTCAGATAATATGGTGGATCCTTACATTGTACAGATATTAGAGATCGTAGAGATTTTAAGTCCAAAATACAGGTGAATTATCCTGTTGCTTGCTTAGCTGATAGCAACATCTATCATTCAAGTTTATCTGAAAATATGGTCAATTAATTATAACTTTGACAAATATCAACAATTTGGGCAGGATCTTTTTGTGCTTGGTTTCATCTATTTATTCTAGCTGAAATATAGTGAAAAAAATGTCTGGTCATTTTGAAGCAGCTAAGAACCACCCCCTGCTACTGTACAGCAGCATAATAAACAAATAAAGTACTTGTGGTAGTGCATGACTGAAAGATGCTGGGGAAGTGGCCCTTCTATCAGGAACACATTGTCAGTTCTTTTGAATAACTACGGAAGCTTGTTAATAAATTAACATACTTCAAAACAAAACAAAACAAAACAAAACAAAATAAAAACCTCTCAGATGTTCAGACACTTGGAAGAGATTAACAGTTAAAATATCAGAAGAGTTTTTATTACATACCCATAACGCTCTCACTCACAGTTCCTATTGCTAATCAGATTGTACATTCCCTGAACATTACAATTTCAGCTCAAGGATAGAGATAGAAAGTCAATATTTTCCAGTAATTGCTTCTCTTGACTACTGTGCATTTGGGAAACTTGGCAGAAGCTGGCMTATCAAAGATGCAAAAAAAAATTTGCATCTTCTTTGATGAAAATCAGACAAAACTCAAGACAAAGTCACCTGATTAGAGTGCAAAAGAGAATGGAGYTGGACAATAACCTCTGGAAGGAAGGAAACTGATACATGGTGAGACCGAAGTAAGGGAGGAATAAGAAAAATTGGTAATACATTTTTTTCACAGCTTCTTTTAGAGACAAAAGAAGAATCTTTGAGACTGAATACGAGCCTTTCCTCTATATCATCACGTATTTTTATTATTTTATGACCCTGTCACGAGATGATTAAAGTATCTTTTGTAGATAGAAGAGAGACACTGAGGGATCAGTACTAAAAGGGCTCCTAATTCTAGGTGCTCAGTTTAAGTTAACTGAATTTCCAACGAGCATATTATACAGTATCTAGCCCTCTGTATGTGCCAACCAGTTGCATGACTTCAGCTTCAACAGTGACTGACTACAAACTGGATGTCAAAGTCTCTGGTAGGACACTTGGGGGAACAAAACAACCTATGCAAGCATGTAGCAGCAGCCTCCGAGAGGACAAACCTGAGACAACACCAGCTACCCCAAGGGTATTAACAGAACTGTTCAGTTCTCAGTCGCTAAATAACACAGCCTTGAGAGTGGACTAGAGCCAGTTTCTGGGTATAACAACGAGAACTGAGAACATATATGTAAAATTATATACAATGAAAACTCAGAGGAGGTAATAAGAAACTACAAAAAACAGTGCCAGCTCCTGCAAGTACAGAACTACAGAGGAACAGAAGGAGAGGAATTGCTCTAGTGTGACCGGACCCCAYGCAAGGCACTGTACCTGCCCAGTGCTGCTGCTTATCTGCAGCAAGGCCCCTCACCTCCCTACCAAAAGCATGCTGCTTTTTTCACATGCTCTTGCTGGCTTAAGTAAACTAGAATCTTAAAGAACCAGGTGTGTATGTGTGTTTTCTGCTGCAAATTTGCCACATGATGAGGGGTTTGAATGCACAGCACGAAGCCAGTGATCACTGATGAATACTTGTTTGAAGTGACATGTCCATCATCACATAAAAGCTCTGGGACAAAAGCCTGGAGAGATTCTAGTTTCCCAGAGCAAAAATTAGCTAGCTGAGCCAACAATTCCCCCCTCTTTCACTAAACATGTTCTAGCTTCTGTAACAAAGAGAATTAGAGCTTTAAACATGACAATCTCCTCACATGCACAGTCTTCATTCATCCCTGGGATAGACCCATACTGTGCACTGATGGATAAAATGKCTGCAGAGAAATGTGACAAGATAATTAATTATGTCTACACACAAAAAGGCCAGCTTTGCACATACATTTGAATTCAATGCTTTATGTCATTAAAACAGTCACATGAAAACAGAATGGACACGTAAGCACTGATGGAATATTTTAGTCATGTATGCAAGCAACAATCCTGCTGTCTTCCAGTCACTTTCTCATTATATATTTTTTTAAAAAAAATGTATGCCAGTCTAATAGTCATAGGATGCTTCTTAAAGAGTGATCAACTGTAAAAACTTATCAATTAARAAATATAGTTTTTCGTTCTGTTTCCAGGTGAAGTATTGCAGACTCAGGGGTTTTGGTGATTTTACATTTATCCTGACAGCTCTTTAAGTCAATTTGCTGGTTATTCTTCTGTTTCTGGTCATTATTGGTTTCAGTCAGTGCACTGAATTGCTTAGTCAATCAAACTTTGTTACAGTTATAATTTTCAGTTATAATTTCCATGAGCCAGCAATGTGCCATTGTGGCCAAGAAGGCCAATGGTCTCCTGGGGTGCATTAGGAAGAGTGTTGCCAGCAGGTTGAGGGAGGTGATCCTGCCCCTCTCCTCAGCCCTGGGGAGGCCTCATCTCGAGTCCTGTGTCCAGTTCTGGGCTCCCCACGACAAGAGAGACATGGAGATACTGGAGAGAGTCCAGCATAGGGCTATAAGGATGGTGAGCGCTGGAGCATCTGCCCTATGAGGAACGGCTGCGAGAGCTGGGCCTCTTCAGCCTGGGGAAGAGAAGACTGAGGGGGGATCTTATCAATGTGTACATGTACCTTAAGAAGGGGGGCGGAATCAGAACACTGGGATCATAAGTTTCCTATAAATAAAGTACCTCTGAAGTCCAAAGCCATACAGCTGCCCTTACCAGCACCATGCCCAACCGCAGGAGCCGTGAAAGGCAGGATGCCTSGCCTGGGCATGGCAAGTTGCTGACACAAATTCATATATTGGGGTGAGGCTGTTACATAGGAGCAGCTGCAGGTACACTATGTTATTATACCATGCAGGCAGCCTAAAAAAGGAAGCAATCTGCAAACTACAGAGACCTACTTAAGGCCACTATGACAGCAAACCCAGGGGAATATCCGGATGCAGGGATATGTACAGGCAATACGCAGCATGATGGTACCCCAGTGTCAGAGTGGGAAAAATCCCTTCCTTCTGCTCCGTCTATTTCTGTTTTTCGTTTCTTATGTTCTGTTGAGGGAAGCTGTCCTTCTGCAGTTCAGACATCATACTCCCCTCAGCTATATTCTTTTAATTTTCTTAACAAATTCTGACCAGTTTGCAATGTGATAGCTTCTTTCCTGCTAACAGAAGGCAGGAAGAATTTTACACAGTTTTACCTAAATATAACCCTATCAAAAATATACATCCTTTAAACTGATAGCCAGAAAGTAGAAGAGTTTACTGCATATATATCTATATACGCATACATAAAGTCATTCACACAGACAATATTCCAGACATGCTTCTATACAAAAACTGGGAAAGAAGTACATGTACAATCCTTCTCAGACAGTCAGGGATGCAGATGAGACAAACACTGACCATTGCTGGAAAGAACGCTAGAGAGGTTTTATCCTTATGATTTTATCTAAAGGTCTTAACCAGGCTTCCTACTRCATAAATGTTCTTTCGTTTGAAGAATGAACACTATTATCATCCTGGAGCTTTGACAAGTAGACACTCCTCCATTTCTCAGATATGATCACAGCTAAAATGCACAGTTGTCCACATCTGGAAGCTCTAGTCATGCTAAAACCCTACTAGGAAATCTGCATTAGTTAGAAGCTGCATTTTGTACTATATTAAAATTGTGTGTATTTTTCAACATGATTTGACTCAGACTGAATTAACTTACATTCATATTTCTCTATTTTAAACCACTCCATTTTAAGCAAAATTGCAGCATTCCACTACTACTCAGCATTCAGTTTCACTGAAGACTGATAACTTTTCCATCAGCTTGACTTTTTGATGTGTGTAAAAAATTGAAGAGTATTTTGATTGTTAAAAAGATTTCTGTTCTGACAGGTTATACCACTAGAAATGTCAAATAAAGGTCTCTCAGTATCAGTTTCTGAGCCACAGAAACTAGTCAAACTCTGAGCTTTAAAATGAAAAGATGAACTGGTGTGCTTTTGAAATTCAGATTCACAACACTACCCCTATGCTCTTGTTTTCCAGAGTATAATCTTCCAAATAATCATTAAAAGTGTATTAATACTTGTAAATTTTGCCTACAGCAAATAGATCACTATCTTAAGCACAGTCTGGTTTTAGAGAGTTTCAAATGCTATTTATCACATTCTCCTCTGAAGGTCAAATTATTTTTTTGGCTCATAAACTTCCAACTCAGAAAGATTTAAAAAATTACAGTGAACTGTATTTTTAACTCATATTGAATTTTCTGAATTTTTAACCTTATTTCCTGTGCTCCTTATGCAATCTTTCATTTCTGCCACTTGTTCCCCAGGTGACTCATGGAGGTGAGTTTCAACCAGAATGGTTACAGAGGAAAGGAGTTAAAGATAAAAAGTTTTTACAAGTTTTATGAAGTTTGATAAGTACTTCAAGAGATAAAGAGATACCTAAAAAAGGTCCCTTTCTGAAGAAAGGTTGCTACAGTTATAGCAGCAATAGTTATCTATTCTTTTTGGTCTGCCAGCTGGCCAGTCAGCACAAGCATAGTTCAAAACCCCCCACAACGGATATTACTCCTTATCTTGTTTTAAGAGACATGGAAAACTACCAGGGACACTCTGGGTAGGGGAGGAATCACGGGAGGTCCAGTGGAGGCAGTGGAGTGAGGTGGTTGCAGAGAAGGCTGCTCCAGGTCGCAACACTTTGTCAATTAACCTGTTCAAAACTTCTTATATACATGGTCTTTTCATTAGGATAAATATAAAGGTGAACTGAATTTATTTTTTCAGTCAGTCCTCCATGTTTTGGTTAACACATGTACATGTTTGGTGAGTACAGCACTAACACAAATGTACCGGGGACACAAACACCTACTTATGTATATAACATCCTCTGCAAATGGGRGTACTAAATGTGGAAAGCCTACATCAAAAAACTGAATCTAGTACCCACTATTGATGGTCCTGATGTCACTTCRTTTTATTTTTGCAATATGAGTTTTATCAGCAACTGTGGACTGGGTAAGTGCAGTCAATGACTTTAAAGTATACTACACTTACAAAACAGTGATTCTTACAGTGCTGCCCCACATGCCACCCTTTGTTTCATTAATACTGAAAGACTCTTTGGATGGAATAAATGCTAACACCAGTCACATAGTAAAATGTTAATTTAAACATCCTATTTTTAAATAAAGATTTTGTAATGGAAAATTCCAAGGTGAAAAGGAATCTTCTGAAAATGTGGCAGACATATGGCACGAATCTCATGAGGCCTTTTATTATTTTATTTTTAATGGCAGGAGGCATGGAAAGTCTTCAGTCTGTCAGCCGCACTGGCTAGATTCAGGATGCTATGGCATGCCATTTGAGCTATGAGACTATGTTCATAGTAATATCAACTAATTCATCTCACTCAGTATTAAACACAAAACTATAAATCACTGAAGTAACTGCTCCATAAATGTTGCTTATTACATTAAATAAAAAATGAGTCTCTGCTCAGTGATCCTAAATGTCTTGTTTACAGTAGAAACCTTGACTACAAAGAAACAGTCCTACACAGGCAAATTGTCAGCAATATAATTAGTAYTGTAAATACAACAGTCATGCTGGTATCTATAACAGTCTTTCTCACACTGAACTGGAATTCTATTACTCTTTTAGGCATGCTTTACAGAAGTTAAAACAGTTAATATTTTAGTTCTAATACTGACTTCAATAGTTTGTATTTATAAATGACAAATAAAGATTTAGTTAAAAACACATTTGGGAAATGAGAACAGATACTCAGTACTGACTTGTGCTCAATTAATTTCTTATTACRAGTGCTGAAAGAATCTTAACTCCTGAAGTTAATGGAAATGGAAAGCGCCCGACAATTCAACAGAAGCATTCAACACAATGCAGAAGTCCCACCAGCCGGAATTGAAAGTACAAACAAACGTTAAACATCCTGATTCAGCAGAACAGTTGCCATGTGCTTCAGTTTATCCCATTCCAGCAAAGCATGAATGGCAAAGCATAGGATATGCACTTTGCTGAACCTCTGTACCAGTCACTAACCATAACCCTTCCTTGGTTGTGTGGGAGTTCTCACACATCCTTCAAAGCAACACCTTGGTCTTTCTTGCACACGTAAGCTGTGTCTCGTTATCCTTCCCCAAATTATTAGTGGTCACTCATTGTTGCTTGTTGCTATTGTGCAACAACAAAAAGCTGTTAACCACCTTCCTATTTATTCTCTGCTCCCCCCAAAACTGTGAAGCTTGTTGGCGTTAAGATATGTTTAAAGATTCAACTTGCTGAAAACTCTAAACCTCAAATAGTTATCTTAGTACAAATGTCAGCCCGACAAACGCACCAAAGAGAACTTCCAAGGAAGAATTAGATCACTATGTTTGGCTGGCTACCRCTACATGATGTTTGTCTTCAATATTCAGAGTGACTATTTAAACACTCTGAGATCCGAGGTCACCAGGGCAGCACAATTCAAGGGAAAGCAATCTGAGCWCTGTAATACTCTCTTGAGCTAAAAATTCCTTTCCTCCCATGAAGGAAGAGGTGGTCTCAACACGAGGTAAYGCTGGGCTGTTCTGACAGAGCGGGTCCAAATGTCCCCACTTGTACAGTGTCATGGTTTTGATGACTCCTTGAGCTAGAGCCCTGGATGTCTGAGCTCTCTCTGCAAAACTCTTTCCTTCTTTACTTTAAACTCCAAGGGCCTACGAAGTTAAACTAGAATCTCTAAGAAAAAAATTATTTTTTCCGCTCTATTAGAATCTATGGGTCATAAACAGAGTATGACCTTGCACTTGTGTGGGAGTTAGCTGAGTAAAGGCGATAAGCTATAATGAATTCTCTCTTAAATTGCTTTTATTTTTTTTTATATGAAAAAAAAAATGGGGGAGGGAATCTCCTGCTCAACATTTCCAAAGAAGAAGGAATATTAGCAATAGAATTTTCTTAAAGACAAAGCACTTTAAGGTAATTCTTTCTCTCTCTCTCTCTTGTAAAAACACATGAAAATACTCCACTGGTCAAAGCTGAAAAAATGGACAACAGGAGGTTCCAGCAACAGTAATCTATTCAGCAAATTTGATCAAATAGGCACTGAACATTGTCCTCACCAGCAGGACATATGGGGGGGGTCAACAGGACATAACAGGGGTCAACAAAAGAAACATGTAAGTTTTATCTGGCTTTGAAGAATTCAGTTCTGTTCACTATATTATTTAGTGCGAAATTACACACAATTTAAAACTTTGGCCTTTGAAAGCCATCTAGTACTAGGAGACTAACAGATAATAGCATAATAAAATGCAGTTGCTAAACATTTAAGTTAGCAAACAGATATTAATTCCTTAGAAGCTTAGAGATTTTATGTCCTCACAAATGATGTATGCTATCCCACTTACAGCTTACTGAGCTGTAACTCAGAACCTAAAGGTTAATCTTGTAGGTGTATGAAGTATGACATTTGAAAGTTAATTTTGAACTTTAATACCTATTAAAATCTATAAGATTTAAATATTTAAATCAGAAGGAAAGGCCACTTATTTCTGATTATTTTTGTTATTTGTGCATTTAAGTAGGAAATAAATATATTACTACATCATAAATATATGAATTACTTTAACCAGTATAATTCAGTTCTAATGAATCATATTTTTCTCTTAGAAGGGAGGGATTCCTGTTTTCACGAAAGATGATGAAGTGTTCAATATATATGTGAAGTGCAGTTTAGTCATCTAAAAGTTGCATCTGAAAATTATAGGATCTACAAATTATCATGAAGAAGAATACTCAGGTCTTCAGTCAAGGTAAATTTACAGAGATATAGTTTTAGAAATAAATTAGGAAAAATCATCATTTTGAACATTAAAAATCAAACAGAATAAAAAAAAGTCAGAAGAGAGGATAACYTCATTATAAACTCTACAAATCCGTATCAGTTTGTATCATGAACAGAAATGAGCATTGTTTCAATGAGAGTGCCTTTGCACAAGGGCTTTCAAAGTTGGTAAAAAGTCATACTAATGTATGAATTCTGATCCATGATTCTGACAGATTACAACTGCAGCTATCTGTAAAAATGCAAATACTTAGCTATGCAGGCTTTAAAGCACATATAATATGAAAATGCTTTAGAAATGTGACTATATATGATAATGATGACTTAAAATTTCCAAGCAGAAAGGCTGATYTGATTTATATGTGAACATAGATGCAGCATAATGCATTATTTCTATTACTGCTGTGGTTCTAGAAGTGTGGCTTCAGAAGTCTGGGACACTGTTTTCCACAATCATATTTTGAAATGCTGTGCATGGTTGAATTCCACCACAAAAGCAAGAAACTCACTTCTGAAAATGTAGATTTAAGGACCAGATTTTCTATTTGTTACAGACTGGTATTGCCACACCACAGTTTGCGAAGTTGTGGAGATCTGTAATAACTGAGATGTTGCAACATCTAAATACAAGATGAATTTATTATGTTTTCAACTATGACATCCTGCAGGCTCCCCAAAACCTCAAAAGAGGAACCTCCACACTTCCATATGCATGRGAACCTGGTCCTTTGCCAGACAAGGAAATAGGGTTGAGAGCATTTTGCATAACTAGAAGGATATTCTCTTTTATACAGAATACCAGTATAGAGAGCTATAGAAATCGGGACCACCCAATTTCGTTTGGTATACCCATTCTAAGATCCATCCCTCTCATGCTAAACTACAGAAGCTGCAGTATTTCACTGAAAATTTATATAGTTCAGTCCTTCTTTCTGTACGTAACATGAACTCCCCTTGAAACAGGTTTGTACAAGGAAGATGGTATCAAGCCTGTGTAAGGTACAAAAGATTCTGCAATATCRAACACATTTTCAGAATCCTGTCTAAGGCTTAGATGCTTAGTATGGTACAGTGAACATCCCATACAAAACTAGTTTGAATGTGCCTGTGAGTTTTTTCTCTTTTCCCAGATGATTTGCTTTTGTTGATGAATAAATAGCAGTGTTCTTTTGCTGTAGCTTCTGCTGATTCTGTCTCTAAGTATTTATAATAAACATTAAAAGATTTTACCTTTCAATATTTTCTATATCAGTGAAAAATATTAACTACACTGTACACTGCAACACAAATTCAATATTCAGATTTTTAATTACTTTTGTGATTAACATTAAACAAATGAGYGAGTCTCTTTTTTTCAATACAGTACAGCAACTCATTGACTGAAATACATTAAAAGCCTTTGGTATGTTATGTTTTCCTTGACTGTCATGACATGAAGTTAAATTTTACTGAGCTGGCCATGTGATGCAGTACTGCTGCATATCAACTGAATTACTGAACCAACAAGGATGGATGCAGCCCCAATCTAAATGGAGGGTGYGGGAAGGAAGGAACAACTTTACTGCACAGCTCATATGAAATATGCTCATGGTGGTACAAGTTTGCACTACAAGGAAGGCAGACAGGAGGTCAGAAGACCCTTCAGACTCTCTCCACTTCATTCTCCCTCATCACTGTAAATTATGTCAAACTAGCTGCAATGTGGGAGGATCAAAAATCAATAGGAGAAAATCTGTTTCCAAACCAGGGAGTTCTTTGTGGCTACATCTCCTTGAGATATCTTTTGCAAAACAACACTGCTGTCTCGTCCTCAATGAGATGGCAAACCTCTAGTTCCTCCATCTGGCTCCAGGTTCAAGACTCTGAGCATTTTGTGTAAAAGAATAGCATAAAAGGAGTGTAAAATGAAACTCTGAACAGAAACAAGCATCTACATGTACAAACGTTAAAAATAAGAGGGGGCTACAAGCACACAGAAGCTAGTCAGCACTCACTACGTCCTAAGGGAATTCAAGCAGAACGTCCCTGTGTCAGTCTAGAAGAGGGGAAAGGAAAGGTCTCAATTTGAATTACTGGGCAAAACAGATATTTTGTCTGTCTTTTTGATTTTACAAGCTCTTCTCTCTACAAGTTTGAAGAAACTGGCTGCACAGTAACTGACAGAACAGAAGGTACAACAGGATGAAAGGGACAGGTGATCCTACTCAATGCTAAGGAGTCTCCTACAATTACACAAAGCCAGAGACTGTTGACTCAAAAAGTGGGAGTCTCCAGAACTGTCACAGTAAACAGGAAAGTCCTCAAAAGCATTGAAAAGAAAATTCCACTTAAATTGCCTCATTTCCAGTCAATTCCTGTCATAAGAGTACCATCAGCAGAAGTAACATTAGATTAGTTTCTTAGAGACTAACACAGATACAGCATTATCTGGTTATTTCTAACGCCTGCTGACAAGCTGGAAGAATTGCTGGAGTTGGTCCAGAAGTGTGAGTCCATCAATTTCATAGCCACATTCACAAGKCATCAATTTCTGTGCATCCTCAGCATGGTCAGACTGAAATTTAGTAAGTTCATTCCTTTTGAAAGAAAAGAATGAACAGGAGATTCATTAAGCATGGGACATTTCATTTTCAGTACAAAAATTTTAGGATCTTTGGAAACTACAATTATAATCGACAACTAATTTGGATTCCATTTTAATAGCATTAAGAGACTATAGAGAAAGGGCCTTGAAGGGACCACGAAGTGGTCCATGTTGGTAATGGCTAATTCTTCACAGATGCTCAGTATCTGTGGAGAATGTACACTGAAGGAGATGCTAGGAAATGAGGAATCCATCCAGGTGTAGCTATGGCTCCAAAGGCATGGCTTCTGACATGATGGTAGTGACCATTTTTGGTCATGACCATTTCTGCCMGTTGCTAAGCAACTGCTACAACCAAATGTTATAACTATGAAAAAAGTAAATGGAATCGTTTATATGTTGATTAGGGCACAATTAACAACACTGTATCAGATACTGGTGAGACTTCATCTATACTTCTTCTGGTAACAAAAATTCAAAGGAGGTTTAATTCCAGTTAGAACCTGCCAGAGAAGGGTTGCTAGGATGACCAGTAAAATGGGAAGTATATAATATTCAACTGACTAAAAGAACATTTAGTTTAATCAATAAGCTACAACTGCTTGCTATGATACATCAGGGAATAAATAGCAGGGAGCAAAAAAACCTATTTAAATAAGACACCAATATTGGCAGAAGGGCAAATGTGAACAAAACATAACTTTTGGGAATAAATTCAGGCAGTAATTAAAATAAATTTTCAGAGCATCAAAGGAATAGAGATCTGGAAAAACCTAAGAGAAGCAGGAAAGATCAAAAACAACTAATTAAGTTCAAGATGGAGCTGGAAAATATATTAATGTGCAATAGTTCTTTGTGACAGGATGGGTTATATTCAATGGCCCTAGAGAGGTCCCTTCCAGTCCAAAGGATTATTTGTATTTTCAAAGTAAATGTATGCATAAATGTGCTCATGCACACTTAGAGAAGTAAAGCAAAAAGCACAGGGTTCAAGATCAGCCTCCTAAACTGGTTATGAATCAACAGTTTCTCTCTCTCTCTCTCTCTCTCTCTCTCTCTGTATGTGTGTTTGTGTGCGTGTGCCACCTGTGTGCACGCATGCGTGAAGGTCTGAACCTGAAACAAGCCATAAAGAAACCCCAAGGAAGAGGTGAATCATAGAATCATATCATAGAATCATCAGTAAGGTTGGAAGGGACCTCTGGAGATCAKCTAGTCCAACCTCCCTGCTCATGCAGGGTCACCTACAGCGTGTTAGACAGGGTTGCATCTAGGCAGGCCTTGAAGATCTCCAGAGAAGGAGACTCCACCACCTCTCTGGGCAACCTGTGCTAGTTCTCTGTCACTCTCACAGGGAAGAAATTCCCCCTCACACTCAGGCAGAACTTCCTGTGCTTCAGTTTCTGCCCATTGCCTCTTGTCCTGACACAAGCGACAGCTCAAAAGAGTTTGTCCCCATCCCCTTGACACCCTCCCTTCAGGTACTTGTCCACATTGAGAAGATCCCTCCTCAGTCTTCTCTTCCCCAGGCTGAAGAGGTCCAGCTCTCGCAGCTGTTCCTCASAGGGCAGGTGCTCCAGCCCCCTGATCATCTTCACAGCCCTACGCTGGACTCTCTCTAGTAGCTCCATGTCTCTCTTGTCCTGGGGAACCCAGAACTGGACACAGGACTCCAGATGAGGCCTCACCAGGGCTGAGGAGAGGRGCAGGATCACCTCCCTCAGCCTACTGGCAACATTCTTCCTAATGTACCCCAGGAGACCCCCAGGCCCTTCTTGGCCACAAGGGCACATTGCTGGCTCATAGTCAACTTGTCATCCACGAGCASTCCCAGATCCTTCTCTGAGGAATGCTAAAAGCTAGCATGCCATGATAACAGAGGATTATTTTGATGAATGCAAACTGAGTTGCAAAGTATGCATGAGTGATATAAAGGGTCAGCATCTACAAGAGATGATACGCAAATGAGAGAAAGACCTCTGGCTTTGAACACAGATGAAATAATTTTTCATTCCTGTCATGTGTTATTTCATACTTTTAAACTGTCACCTATTTTTAATTCTATATCTAAATATTTTCCTTTCATTTAGCTTCCATTTCAAGATGCAGAATATTCACCTACTCAACATATTGTTCACAAGAACGGACTTGCTGAGGCTGGAAGGGACCTCTGAAGATTGTTTAGTCCAAACCCTCCTCCTCAGAGCAAGGCCAGTTAGAATAGAGAGGTTGTGGAGTCTCCATCCTTGTCCCTGACCATGTCCACTCAGGTTTTGACTATCTCCAAGGACAGAGACTGCCAACCCTTCCAGGCAAACTGTTCCAGTGCTCAGTCAGTAAAAATGCTTTTTCTTAAATACAGAAATTTCCACTTGAATGTAATTTGTGCCCACTGTGTCCYGCCACAGGGCACCACTGAGAAGAGTCTGGCTCTGTCTTTTTTACTCCTCTACACCAGGTCCAGCTCTAATAGCCTTTCCAATATGAAAGATGCTCCAGTCCTTTAATCATCTTAGTAGCCTTTCACTGGACTCACTCTAGTAGCTCTATGTCTCTCTTGTACTGGGGGGCCCAGCATTGAACACAGTATTTCAGATATAGCCCCACCAGGGCTGAGTAGAGGGGGAAGGATCACCTCCCTTGATATGCTGGCAAAACTCTTCCTAATGCAGCTTAGGATGCCATTGGCTTTCTTTTCCATAAGAGCATATTGCTGGCTCATGGTCAACTTGTCCACCAGGACATCAGGGCCTTTCCTGCAAAGCTGATCACCATGAGCCTAGTCCCCAGCCAGTACTAGGGCACGAGTCCTCCGCAGCAGCAGGATTTTGCATATTCCTTTGCTGACCTTCATGAGGTCCCTGTTTGCCCATTSCTCCAGCCTGTTGCGATCTCTCTGAGTGGCAGCACAAGTCTGACCTACCAACCATTCTCAGTTTTATATTGTCTGCAAACTTGCTGAGGCTGCATTCTGTCCTATTGTTCAGGTATTAATGAAGATGTTAAACAGTATTGGCTGTAGTAAAGATCCCTGGTTACTCTACTGGTGACTGGCCTCCAGCTGGACTTTGTGCACTGATCACAACCCTCTTAGCCAGGCAGTTCAGTTAGTTTTCATTCCACCTCACTGTCAACTTATCTAGCCTGTACTTCTTCATTTTGTCTATGAGAAAGTTACAGTGTTGAAGTCAGTATGTCCACTGTCCTCCTCTCACCAACCAAACCAGTCATCTCATAGATGGCTATCGGGTTGCGCAGGCACGATCTCTTTCATAGATCCATTCTGATTACTCTCAGTCACCCTATTTTCTTTAGGATGTTTGGAAATGGTTTCCAAGAGGATTTGCTCCATCTGTTTCTCAGGGATCAAGGTGAAGCTGACCAGCTGGTAGTTCCCTTGATAGTCCTTTTGTTCTTCTTGAAGACAGGGGTGACATTTGCTTTCTTCCAAGTTTCAGGAACCTCTGCCGAATACCATGACCTCTCAAAGATTGTTGAGTAGCCTCACAATGACATTGGCCAGCACCAGCTCCCTCACTACTCATGGATGCATCCTGTCAGATCCCATGGATTTGTGTATTTCCGATTTGTTTACACATTTCCTAACCTGATTGTCCTTTGCTAAGRGCAAATAATCCTTGCTCCAGACCTTCCCACTGGTCTCAGGGGCCTGGCATTCCTGAGGAAAAATCTTATCAGCAGAAACAGAGGCCAAGGCACTGAGTACTTCAACATTCTCTACATCTTTTGTCACCGGGTCCCCTGCCCCATTCAGCAATGGGCCCACTTTTCCGTCATTTTCCTTTTGCTGCTGACAGAAGCCTTTCCTGTAGTCTTTGACATCCCTTGTCATATTCAATTTCAGGTTGGCTTCAGCTTTCCTAACTCCATCTCTTCACACTCAGTGTCTCTAGGTTCCTTTTGACTGACTGACCTGGCTTCCATCTCTTTTATGCTTCCTTTTTGTATTTGAGATTAGTCAGGAGCAACTTGTTATCTGCCCTAGCCTTCAAATTCTCAATCGTTTCTTTCCTGTTTGTAAGTATGAAGCTCAGAAGAGTGTCTCCCCTTGCCAACTTCTTAATCACCTTTGTGAGGAAGTTGTCATCCACGCACTACAGAAACTTCCCGCATTGCTTGTGYCCTTCTGTGCTGCCCTATGCAGTAGATAAAGGTTTGTTTAAGTTCACCATGAACAACAGAGCCTGTGAATATTCTTTCATTTGCCTGAAGAAGGCCTCATCTACTTTTTGGTCAGAGGGTCTGTAGCAAATACGCACACTGTTGTGGGTCTGCCCTCTAATCCTGATTCACAAGCTCTCAACTGGCTCATCATCCCTCTCTAGATGTAGAGCTCCAAGCAGTGCCCCTGCTCTCATATAAAGGACAGATTCTCCCTGCTCTCCTGGTCTGTTCTTCCATCCATTGCAGCACTTCAATTACGTGAGCTATCCCACCATGTCTCTGTGATTCTGATGAGACTGTAGCCCTGCAACTGCACACAGAATTCCTCCTGTTTGTTCCTCGTGTTGTATGCATTAGTGCACAGGCATTTCAGAGAGCTACCGGGCTGTGCTTATGTCTCAGAAAAGGTCTGAGAGCTTCCTCCATCCTGCTGTGCAATTGGCACTTCATTATTTGTGTGCATGCTCTTGGAGAAGACCTCTTTTGTTGATTATGAGGTCCCTCCTGTCCATATCACCTGGCACTCTTTGCCTATCAACCCAATCCGCCCCCTCCTCACTTGATTTTGTGTACTCATCTCCCTCCCTTATTATTCCTGGTTTAACATTGTAATGTACTACAGCTAAAGTTCAAGTGTACTGAAGGAATAACAGCTACACATAAGCTACAAAGCCTGCTCTGAAATTGATGATAAACAGGTTTGTCAGGGGGCATCTCATAGTATGAACCAAAATAGCTCTTTTCCTTTCAGTAATATACTGGGAACATACCCGAATCCCAAGAAGCATACATACCTTTGTGCTACAAGCCATTCAATGGCATGGCTGTATATGAAATAAATCAGGATTTAAGTCCACTGTTAGAATTTACTGTATTATTCTCTTTTCTTAATAAACCCCTTTAAAATATGATTATTACATTTAAACATTCAATTAAGCAATGCATGTACAATAAGATCAAAACACGGTACATACATAATTATATTATTGTGTATCACACATTGGTTAAGATACCAAACATAATGTTTACTGAAGTGCTTTTCAATTGTAAAATGAGGAATAACAGTGACAGTTCTAATACAGGGATAATTTGTTCCAAATTCCGATACACTGAGAGAAATTTGCCTTAAAAGTATTTATCTAGCCTTTCACATACTTGGCAGATTTTTGTTTAATCAGATTTAAGCAAAACATCTTATGGAAGCCAAATGGCTAACTCCTCAAAAAATGGAGACCTTGGACTCAGCTCCTGCAAGTCTCCACCATAAACGACAGTTGCCTACTTGGCATCACTGAGAAGTCCACCTTCAAAGGTATTTTTGCATAAACAGGCCCCTATTGAAAAATGTTGCAATGAGAGCAGGCATAATTTTAATTGAGGTCAGCAAAAGTTCTTTCTCTGATCAAGGCTATATGGTGTTGATTAATTATCACCTGTTTAACATGAATTCTTRCTTATCAATTATCTTATTTACATTAAACCTTGAAAAATTCCTTTCTGTTTCACCTAGGATGAGAGAAATGTTCTTGAGTCATACAAAGGAGAGTCTGTGAATTATTAAAGATTATGACTGATGAAAGCAAAATTCTGTAAGGAAGACCGTTAACCTGACTTCAATGATGAAACACAAACTGACTCCAAATACTACAACAAGCCAAAAATAGAAATCTGGGTCTGATTTAAGTGAATATTCTCAGAACATCTGATATTTGCCTGGACTTCCACCAGAAAGCATGACAGTTAAGCAAAATTCCCAGTACAGTAACAAGAATGATGGTCAAAATAATTTCGTAACTAGACAAATTTACTCATGCATAGCTGTTTGTTAAAACACCCACCTGAAAATGCTAATCAAATTAGAAATGAAGAAGCTATTTTATATACCTATATGTAGAACTTTCATCAATCATAATTCCCTCTCGTAATCTATTAGAAATGTTAATCAACAAAATCTCCAGACTGAAGATTAACTAATGGAATTTGCCATGCATGCTATGTCACAGCTTTCTGACAGGTAATTCAATTACAAATACACTGTGGAAATGAGATTATCCTGGTTGCTTAGAAGGTTTAGACAGAGTCTTGCAGTTGATTAAAGGAAAGGGAAGATTTGCTTTCATTCTCCCAGTGTTACTAACTTGTTCAGCATATTCAAGTTTCCTAATGCTACAAAACTTTACATTTGGACTTTGAACCAAAGAATGGATAGCATGTTATCTATCTATTCAAATAAGATGCACAGTATTTTTGTGTTGTTATGCTTCAATTTGTTTTATCTTTATTATATAGACAATATTTTGTTCTGTAAATAATGAATATTGTGAAATACACAATGTAATTTGAATGTAGTRTAACTTAGGGAGTTATACTTGAAAATTAAATATTTCTGAACCAATGCAAATTATTGCACATTTACAGTTAATGCATATACTTTAAAGCCATAAGATAAATATGTGGTTCTAGGCTTTAAAATCTTTATGGATTTCAAAAAGAAATAACTATTTATAAATATAGGATAATATAGAATACATTGCCTGAAATGAAAGAATACAAAACCTTCAAAATTGGAAGAGAGAGATATTGATTCTGCCTGGATTCATCAGTCCAGGAAAAAAGGATTAGCAACCTTTCTTAAGGATATTTCCTCCCCTAGGATTTGGGAGGAAAGGTTAGGCAGCTGTTTATCCTGGCAGGACTGGCAGTGAAGTCAGTGGATATAAATTGCATTCACTAAGACCAGCAACCGCCGCCCTTCTGACATCCAGGATTAATGATACCTTGCACAGAATTACAAGAAAACTGTTGCTGTTTTGTTAGTGACAGCCTAAACAAGACAGTATGTTGTACTTCTATATGCCCAGAATCTCAACTTATATCCCTTTTGCAGGATGCATTAATTTGAGGGATAAACAGGTTACATTAACTAAGAACAAATAAAACTACTGCCTTAAAATCAGCTAGCCCACTTCATGTTCAGAAATTGACACCACAACMCTTTACAGGAGTATGTAACCAATATTTTTCAGTTCACGTAGCGATGTTAAAGGGCTGTAGTTTACTTCAGGTTACTAATCTGATGGCTGGAGTAATTAATCTCCAACCACATTTCTCCATTTAACCTAGTTAACTCAACTTGCTGGTGATTATCCCTAGGCTTCATTCTCCTCTACTCAGTGTCAAGAGAGGGTGATACAGAGCAGGATCCTTGTGTATTCTGAATTTGTGTATTTTTCTCTTGACTACAGAGGGCACCAAAGGATACTAGCTGAATGAGTTAGCTAAGGGAAATGGCTAAAACTGGGCCACCTGCTTTAAGTTTCTACATGCTTACAAGTTCTTCATAGTTCTCATCCCCAAAAGATACAAAAGTAGGTGCATGAAAAAAGGCAGTTTAAGTAAGTTTCTGTGTTTAAACTTAACATTACACTCAAACACTTGCCATGGCCATTGGGCTGATGCACTTGCATATGAAGATGATTGTGGAAAWGTGGTTTCAGTAAGGTAGAAGACAGGAAGTATAAAAATGCTTTTTTCCTTGCCTCTCCTGCTCTAACCTTAACATGTGGCATGACTGATCTATGTTAACATCAGGTTATTTGGAGACAAAAATAAAATTAAGCTTCAAATTACTCAAACTTTTAACTTCAAATCAGTATTTWCTTGAACTTGAGGAAACATTAGTAACTAAAAGAAAGAATCAATTTCACTTTATTTCTGATGTCTAAAATTAAAGTAACCTATCTTAGGTTACTTAGGGTTCCTTCAAAAATTAATGTAAAAAGAGAACAATTTTGCCAATTTTTGACATCTATCTGAAAAGATCAGATTCATTAATGGGATAAATTTATCAAAGTGATTAAATCCAGTCCATCCCTATAATTTTCATGATCTTAAATTTTTGCTCCATTGCATTTAATCATTGAAACAAGCTAACTGTAAAGACAGTATACTAGGCATCTTCCACTGATTTTAACAGAACTTTTGGGGGAGAACAAACATGCCCAGCATAGAAGAAAAACAATCACAATCATGACTGACTTTCAAAAACTATTATTTTCTTCCTCATATTTGTTCATCTGTTCCCAAGGTGCTCTCTCTGCAAGAGATTGGATCAGAACAGGGATTTGACKCTAGGTTTCCCTGCTTCCAGCCTAGCATGACATTTTTGATTCTCCTGTGGTTAAGACCCTTCTGATATTTGTGATCAGACATTCTGAACCCAGTGAACCTTCCTGATAAAGTTTTCTCAACAGAGACATATTTATGGGAAAAAAATGCTCTTTTGTTCAATATAAGAAGATACTGCAACAGTGTCTACTTGAGGAAATTCAATGTCTCAAAAATATGGCCAGTTTTGGAATTATTAAAGTTCTCTGTAAGAGACAAGCACTAAGAGGTTATATTCCAATGAAATATAGCATTAAAATTATTTTAAATCATGTGTTTAAAACACACAAATAACTTTAAACAAGTTTATAGTTCTACCACAATGTTTTGCTGGATTACATTATTAATGCAAGTCTCATGTTATGATTTCATCCATTTGAAAAGTGATTTTGAACATATTTGTGACTTTAACAACAAAATGAGATGGGGCTAGATCACATATAGAGGCTACTTTGAGTCCYCCTAACATCCCTTCCTACAGAGGAAGTAGACCAAACTGTACCTTGCAGTTGAACTTCTCTGTTGGCAAGTCTGTTCAGAAATGATATGAAGTACCAAATCCAGACTTTATCGTACTCAATTTCTACATCAAGATAATATTTTTTTAGAGTTCTTAATCCATCCCTTGTCTTGTAACACTTACTTAAAATCAAATTTGCGAGAGCTCAGATGCCAGTGGATGTGTTCATAAACTACTAACTCAATCCTACATCTATTCAAGCTGGTGGGAGTTTTGACACTGACTTAAATCAAGACAGAACTCCATCTGTATATCTCAGGAAGGACTAAACTGAGAAGTATATTATTATCAAGGAAGAAGGAGATATTCGACCATTGATAATATAAACTTCTTCAATTCAACTACTTTCGAAGCAGAGATATTAAAGATTACTATATAAATATTTGTTTCAATGCTAGTGAATTATGATGTGTGTAGGTAGACAGATAGATACACAGACAGAAAGAACAACAGAGTTGTCTTACGACAGAAAATTCTTAGAGGACAAATACAGTAAGATTTCTGCTCTACTACTTTTTTGGCATATAGTTTACATTGATTCATGGCTAGTGATGAGATGATAGCGTGTTCACAAATTCCACTTGCCATAAACATTAATTTGCTCTCTCTTTATGGCAATTTTTGCTTTCTGTTTTAGAAGCACAGGCACAAAAAGTACTGTCATCTTATGTTAGCAACAGATACATTTCATAAGCTCTTATGTTGCTGTAGTCATCTAATTTCCATCATTTCTAGTTSTATTTTGGCACTTAAACAAGAAAAAGATGTGTGATATAATTCAAACTGCTTTGAGAACTCACCTGATCCTGCCCCGAGGGTGTTCAGATTGCTCTGACATAAAACTTGTGCTGCTGAGGCGTGAGGCACTGCTGGTTCGGGAAATGGCTGACACATCACTCACATCGCTATCTGATGATTTGGCAGAGACGTTATCACAACTTCTGTACTGATCTGTTTGTATGTTATACTAAAGATCAAGAAAAGAAAGGGTGAGGAGTCTCATCATGATATAAAGTATAAATTGAGACAAGTGACCTAAGTATGACAAATCTCTCTAACTGCTTTTAGATCCAACAAAATTTTATGAAATTCAAAGAAACACTTATATTACTATCTTTGTCTACTGAAGAAATGAGAAATGGTATTTTTGGAACAAAACAGATGATACCTGAAATAAACTACAGTATTCGAATGCACTGCTGGTTCTTCAGTACATTGTAATTATAATAATGATACATTCATGAGGTGGATGCACACCTTCTCAAGCACATGCTTACTATCTACCTGACTATACATTTTTCCCTATTTCTTCAAATATTAAAAATATACTATGAAATACCTGTACACAGTCAGGATGGAATAAAAACTGCATATGGGTCTGAATGAAATCTACTGCTATGTGAGTTTGGCATTTAGGGTTGATTCCAAAACCTAAGTTCTATCAGGAGAAAAAAAAAGAGTACATTTTCTATTTCCAGACATCTTTTGTAACATGATACTACAGAACTAGTCTGGTAGAAAGCCAAATCAGCAAAAATAGTATTTGTTTTCAGGGAGAGCAAATCTTGCTGGGTTTATATGTGAACGAGCAGAAGACCAGCAGCAGGAATAGGTGGTTGGGCTGGACATCACTACCTTTTTGTTAGCAGCAGAAGCTTTGATTGGTTAAACTGATTGCAACTGCACACCATCTATCACATACTACTCACACAGTTGTATTAGCTTCATTAGCAGTAAGAATATGTATAAAAAGGGACTTCAGCCCTAGTAATGTCACACTTACCTAAATCTTCAATCATACAGATAAGGATCAAATCGTAGTCAGGTTTCCCAAAATAAAATCACTATCATTAAAGAGAAAGGGACCTATAACTAAAAAGTGACTTAAATAGTGGTATGCTTTTCCAGTGCATATTATGTGAAAACTACTAACAAGTGCTAACATTAGTCAGTTTTGGACACAACAACTCTAGGGAGTCCATTTTCCGGATCTGTGCTCTGTAAAACTGCATGTCATAAAAGCTTATTTATGAATTATACACAAAGGTGTGACAGTTCATGAAATAGCCCCAGCTGAACTGGGTTGCAGGCTCAGTCAGTCAGCAAATGTCATGATTTAACTTTAAATGCCTGGTAAACATGAGCTGAGGTTTGTGCAGATGAATGCATCAGAGTTCCTGTCCTTAAGTCATGTTAATCTTCCTTTGCCTCAGCAGCTCCTCACAGCTCTCCACAACACACTTGCGAACCTCTTGCTAAACCACCAAAAGCAAGATGAGGAAGCTAATTGGAATAAGGAAGTGGAGCAAATAAAGAAGATCCTAAGGACTGATTTTACATATGGGATTCCTTGCGAAAAATCAAAACACTTGTAACGTTTAGCTTCTCAGCATGTGTTTCAGTGTCACTCTCAGCTTCTGCACAGCCAAGATTCAGAACACAAATCAACTTATGAATAAAACCTGTGGGTTTGGCCTGAAGAGCGTGTCCTGCAGAAACTCTTAGCAATACTACGTGAGGGGTTTGCATAGGCTGACTGAATAACAACCGCTGAGAAGAAAAAAAAAAAAAAAAAAAAAAAAAAAAAAAAAAAAGCCTCTGGCTCACTAAAGGTAGATTTTCAACCTCAAATAGTAACTGAAACGCAGCCGCATGATTCCAGAATACCACACCACTTTGGAACTCAAATAAAATATCTAAGATGCATTGACAAGGATATATATGCAGTASAAATCTGATTTAATAAAGTAGGTGACACAGAGGATTCAGGAATGCCAATATTTAAAAATAGTTTCAACTCCAGTGAGGATTTATTTGAAGATTCTCTTTCCAAGTGACTCTGTGTGACTTAGCTGAATATAAATTACCAATAGGGTTAAGGTGAAATTATGCTGACCATCTTTTGAAAATAACTCATAGGGTCTTTTAAATATTTTCACTGCTTGCCCTCTTCCAGACTGCAAAATGCCTCTCTCCAAAACTAAAATACAAAACACATCAATTCTTATCAGCTCTATTTCATCATAATGTAACATTTTCATCTCTATAGATATCACGTTTTCCTTCCAAAGTGTATACTTAAAAAAATTCTGAGTAAAAGTTATAAAAACTTCTTTTATGGCTTAACATACRTGTTCAGAGGCTTGAAAACCAAATGGTTAGTCTTTTCTAGTTTACATTAAAGAGTTCCAATTCTGAGCCAGCATTGCTATTTTATGCAAAATTCTCATGGACTTCCTAAAGGAATCCATAAAATCTTCCTAAAATGAAACATCTAAAAATCTGAAAAGCCTGTAAAAACAGGAGTGTTCTAGTTTTCCATTACTTTAAACAGAACTTGATCAATCTGCAAAGGAAATCTTGACTATATTAAAATAAATAGGAAAAATTCTATTGATTTCAGTGGAAAGGCATGTTACTCTATGTATTTATTTAAACTGCATTTAGAAATGATTTCTCTATAGTAAAGTTTTAAAAATACTGCAAATATAAAAATGAAGTCTCTCTGAAATACATGGCTTGTTATACATGGTAACARAATAAGTGTTCCAGAAATGTCTCCATGCCTTATTTGCATTTGCTGGAGACAATCCGACTTCCCCTCTCCATCATGATGACGTCTATTTACTTTTCTTCCTCACCAGAAAGTTTACATTCTCATTGTGGCCTTAATAAGTCTGTATATAGCTGTTAGGTGGCGATGTATCATCTGTGCAAGCTGAAACCTTGCCCCCTGTTCAGCAGAGAACGGGGGCACAGTGCATACAGTGAATCTGAAGCGGTAACAGAAGATTCACACAGTCCCTGGGCAGGAATGACCTGCTAGCTCAGAAGACTGATCTCTCTGCTCCATCAGTGAGCGACCATAACCAGCTGCATTTCACTCCTTCCTCTCTTCTTAGTGTTGAGGGACATACAGGCTGCTGGCCTTTCTCCCATGCAAATCTGAATTTGGCCTTTTGTTTAACATTTAATATTCAAACACAAGAATAATACAAGTTGAACACAACGGATTATACATACATATGTATATATGTCACTTGGGGAATGGGAGAACCTCCTGGTTCACTCTTGCTATACCTGATCCATTTGTCCTGGGCCACTTACATGGGCTGGGAAGCACGAGGTAGAGAAATAAAAAGCAATAAATAAAAAAAGGGGAAAAAAAAAAGAAAAGCAAGCTTACTGGTTAAGAGACTTGCCTGGGAGCGATAAGGTCCCAGCTTGTGTGTCAGTGATTATTTAGGAACTCAGCCTCATAGAATGACTGTTTAGTATTAAATATGTAACCATTTGCTGCAATGGGGTTTGAGCCCAGGTGTCCTCTCTCTTAATTGAGCACCTAATCGCTAGGCTATGTAGTTGTCATCCTACCTAGTCAAACACAGTCTACACAAGGTGTTGGTAGACAGAATATTTTATAGTGAGTTGGGAGATGAAAAATGAACTAAATACAAGTCTTCTACTTCTTGCCTTGCAATTTCAACCACAGAGTTATTGTAAAAAACATACAGTTTCCCCTCTTACTGARATTTGCATAAAATGGTTGAGCTTTTATTATCCCCTTACATCCTATTCTCAGACTGTGATTCCTGAGAGAGACCCTTTCCCTTCAGAGAAATTGGGATTAACACAGAAAGTGGTGCTGATGGCAGATAATGCTGAGCGCTATAACATTTACATTTTAGTTGTTACTGTTATGGATTTTGCCCTTTCTTCTCAAAGCAGATGTTTCTACTGAATTTCTCATCCGCTATAGGAAGTGCACAACTTTTATGAACCTCTRCCTCTTCTCACTACAATCTGATAATCAAACAATACCCTCAGCTAACAGTCTCTTCCTCAGCGCATTACCCCAAGACTTACAGGAAGACTGTGAGAAGGAAGAAAAAAAACTAGACTTTTTCTGTATCTTTCTCTCTTTCTTTCTTACAGATTCTCCCATGGAAGAGTAGAGACTATGTGAGAATTTTGAAGTCAGCTGAGATAGCCAGTTTGCTCTGTTCCTAGTGAACTTTTCTTCATAGAAAATTCATACAAATTACCTGCGTGACTGCCAATCAAATATCTTTTAAAAATTCCTTTGAAAGATTATTTTATTTTCCTTACTGAAATTCTAATAACATGGTCGGGRAAAAAAAATGAAAGCAAATTTGAAATTTACTTTTTTTCTTCAGTAGAGACAGAAGTAAATAGTACTCTTCCCCACACCACTGCTAATTACAAAAAGAATATTTTACTGTTGTAATACACCTGAACTTATAATTCAGAAAAAAACTGTTATAGTCTAAAAGAGATTCACTTATTTGATATGCGTATTAAAGTAATACCTAATGGTTTCCAATTGGGATCAAAGGTAGTATGATACAGTCCCACTCATCTGGAATCCTACTACTCTTCAGTATAACACCACATGTTTTAAAAATATAAACATATAGTAACAGTTTTCCATATCTTTTTACACTTGCATATAACACAAAAATAATTTTGAAGCTTCAAGATCGAGCAAATTTTTAGAGCAATCACTTCTCTCAACGCTATGTCTAAAGCAGTTAAAGCTTATATAGCATTTCCATTCCAAAGTGTACTATTTTTCATATGAAGAGAGCTTCTAAGGTTTACTAGAGAGTTCTGTTTTTCAAACATTATTAGTAGCTAGCTTGAAAAGCCCAAACTGTCTGCATTGTCTGTCTGCTTCCGTATTGCAGACATTTTTTCAATATAACTATCTCAAATGTAAACAGTTGAAATGCAGTTCTTCCATTCACTTTACCACCTATGGAGCCTCTTACTCTTCCTCCATGCCAACAAAAGGAGAAAAATGGGCTATGATGAACTCCAGACATGTTAATGTCAATGGAAAGAGCATAGATGCAAATAAAAAGACTCTGTGTCGTGGACACTCTTACAGTTCTTCAATAACTAACAAAGTTAGAAATTTAGTGATTATAAGGCACGTTTTAGTAGTCATTTAATAAACTACTATAATTATGTTATATATTAATAAGCATTTACACTTCTGCATTTCTCTTTCCACCCCTGTGGAGGATACAATAGTTCAGAGCTTTGAAAACTGAAGGAATGTCTCCCTCTTCGACTACAGAAAAAGCCTCAGGCAACTAATTTCTAGTAAGTGTATGCCTCATTATGTGCTTAAAACGAGGAAAAGTAAATCCAGACCAGAAGCATTAAGRGCTAACAGAGGGATTTAAGCAAGACTTGAGATCATACCTATCTTTTGAGGCACCTTACTCTAAAAAGGAATTTTGCCAAAACATGCTGAACCATCCATGAAGCACCTTGAGTTTCACAACTTTTCAGTGACTCTAGCACAGGGTTCCCCTGAAGGCTGCATGGATTCATGGCCCCGCTGTCAGCATCCTGCTGCTTCCACACCCCCATCCATGACACCTGCCAGCATTAGGGGCTGTGTCTTAGGAGCAGCTCATGTGATGGTCCAGAGAACTGTAAGTAGCAGTGCTTCTAGGTAACTCTTCCCAGGACTGTATCCAGTCCAAGTACTGTGATCACTCAGCCTCCAGGTATCTAACGGCTAACAGTAAGAATAAGCAAGTCAAACCACAGAAAGGCTGTAAGCAAAGCCCAGCCCAGGAATCAAATGAATGGATCTTACCGAATTTTGTGAAACTGTATCAGTACCAGACGGACTGTAATATTGACATGCTACTTATTAACTATTTTCTCTTGAAGGCAGAGGAAAGGGGATGAAAAGAAAATATCTGAGAGCTCTCCTAGAGAATCCCTTTCTGTACACAGTCCTAAGTATCACAAAAGCCCAGCATCACATAAAACTSTGATAATCAAAGCTTCCTATCATCTTCAGTCTCCTATCCAGCCTACCCCTGTAGGCTTTAACTAYCAAATTAAACTTGCATAGAATGCCATTAAATTAATGCCATCATTGTACTTCACTTCCTTTTAAGCTAAATACTTTCAAACCATACACACTGTTAACTGCTAGTGCATTCAACTGTAGAGTGATGCCATTTTAAGGACTACAGTGCTCTGATCAAGAAGTCTCTTAAATAAACAGTCCTAAAAGAAAGGTGTTGCGCACTCTCTGGAAAGCTGGACCAAYTGTATCATTGTGTTTGTGCTCATGGTATCTGTAACAAAAGCCTACTGAATTTTGAATTACAATCCTAACTAAGATATTCTTTCACCTATATCTCTGCAAATCCAGAATCATGCTACCAAAGTGTTTTGATTCTCCCAGACACAGAAGCAGCACATACATGTGTCATGGATACTATCCACTATAGCCTTACCAATATAAAGAAAGGAGAAGAGAAAGTTACTTTAAGTTCTTTAAACACTTTCAGCAAAACCACATAGTGCTTTTTTAATTTTGCTTTTTAGAACTGAACTGTTTCATATAAATTATGGAGCTCTTCCCACTGGAACTGAAGGAAGTAAGTGTTTGAGGTCATATCTGCAAGGATCTCAAAACATTTAGCAGAAGAGTCATCAAGACCTATACCAATGCTCTACAGCAGACAGTTACCCAGTCTGTTCATGGAGAAACAACCAAGAACTATTTAAAAATGTTTACACRCTAATCTGCACAGTGTATGCTTGAAAAACATGCATACACCATCCATGTCAGCTGACTGACATGAGGCAAAAGGAGTATTGTCTTTATGCATGGCATAGTTTCTCAAATACACTGRAGCACTAAGCAAGCATTGCTACTTGAGGAAGGAAGTGTTTCAGTTAAAAAGTGACAACCTATGCTTGCAACCATGATGAACAATTTCTTAATAGTTACCGGTTTTTTCACTATTCTAAAATGTCCATTAAACCACCATATATTTTGTCTTTTTCGTTTAAAAAAAAAAAAAAAAAAAAAAAAGTCTTGCTCCTGACACTTTCAAAGATTTTTCACATATTTTGGGACCAGAAGTTAGGCATAGTCCTTAAAAGTCAGACTCATTGGCTCTACCGCATCACCTAATATGACTTACTAGATTTTCCTCAGAACTGCTTAATCTGAATGTCTGGTCTATTTTCTTGATGCTTTCAGCATTTTCTGAATTTAAAGAAAGGCAGTAGCACTAAGAAGCTGATTGCTTGGTTTAACAATATAGTCATCATAGTGATATGAAGCAAACAGTTACATCACTGAATATTGGACAGAGTGTTAGTATGTGCTAATTTGTTCTTAYTACCTAAAAATTATTATAGATAGATATAAAATAGATATATCTAATCATATAGATATAAAATTTATTATAGATTGGATTATCCTATCCAGACAAAAAGTAATAAAACCCAAGAACTCCACTTGGAGTAAGGACCACACTATTATCATGTACAAAAATACCTGAAAAGTTAGGGTTTAAAATCCAGTACAAGTAATTCATTCTCCTTAATATTATTTTATCATGGAAAGCAGTACACATCAGTCGGAAAACCGAGTACCCAGAATGTGTTTTCCTCACTACAATGGACAGAGAATTGGCTTCCTTAAAGTTGTGGTGATACATTTTTTAAAATTTCTGAATCAACAATACTTTCAGACTTCTTTACATTTGGAAAAGACTTCTTTACATTTAGTAYTGAGATTTCAAGCCGAATTTCATTTCCACATACGGCTAGAACCTAAAGACAGTGCTAGAAAATTCCAGACACTAGAGGATAAGGAAAACTGGTAGCATTGCAGATTAATGTTTTCCAACAACCACCTTACTGTATATCAGATTCATAATAGCTCTAGTTTAAAAAAATCCTTGAGGAGAAGCAAWCACGCTTACAACAAATATTAAAGATAATCAGAATTAAAAATATGTTTCATAATGGAAAGTATAGTTTATGAACTTTTGAATCAACATTTAAACATGGTTAATTCAAATAAATCTGGCCTTAAACCATGGATCTGGCCTCAAACTATCAGGTTGATTTTTGTTCATCCTGGCCAAAGTCCTCATATTACACACTACTTTTCTCACTAGCAAACTTTATCAAACTCATTCTTACAGTGTTTTTAAAATGTTAACTGGTTGGGAGTGCGGCACAGACACATTGCATAAAGCCACCCTCTTGTCTTGAGTTGACAGAGTGAATGCTGTAGGAAATCCCATATCAAATGAGCTATTTTAATTGTACAAATTCTGACTTCTTATAGATTACCCCATTGCAAATTTCCATCTCATCCTTTCTTTTATAGCACTGATATCTGGCAGGTTGGCAACTGAGAGCCTAAAGCATGGTTTCCATTATTCCTCTTCCCTCTAAGCACTGTTTTATTCCAGTTCTACGCTCACAGAAGTGGTTCCAGAAAGAGACATCCTTATTAAAGTTCCATCAAAGGCAAAATTAATCAAAGCTGTAATTTTCTCTCAACAACGGCTATTCTGAGACCTTATTTTTAAGGCATACTGTTGTTAAACGTGTCCTTCCGTTTTTTATGGTACACTTTTACATTTATACTGCCATCCCGTGGTCCCTTGTTGTAAACATGCTACTATGCTGCAATTCTCAATGGCAGTGAAGGAACAGAACAGCAGCAACGTTGCCAGCGGCCCAGAATTATAGACGGTTTCATCTTTGCCCTTTATTTAGATTGCACAAACAGCGCTGCATCTCTAAGGAGGAAACAAAAAGCGTAGCTAAACGTCTTCCCTTGTGAGTTCTGCAAGCGATCCCCCTCAGCTGGGCCTCAATTACCCCCAGTTTTGCTAAAGGCAAAATGTCTTTAGCAGCTACACAGAAGATACAGCTCTAGCCTATCACAGGCACACTTGTAGGAGGCAATGCACATCCATGAGATATTTTCAACAATTTTCTCAGAAGCCTGGACAATTTTAAAGATACAAAGATGTGGAATAGCATTTTAGCATTTCATAGAACAAACATACGGTTGCTTTATATAACTTCATTAACGCGGTTTCATATACACAATTATTAGAGGAAAACTTCGTATTTTCTTTAGAAACTTGAGTAGTTAGTATATATTTCCAGAAAGGAAGTATTTCATCTGTGACAATATTGCATGCAAAAATACTATACAAATATGAGAACAGGCCCATGATATCAGATCTAACTCTGTGCAGGTGTCTATACTGCAGGCAAAAGTGAAGATCTAGAGAAAAATAAAAGAGTAGGGCCAACATACAACAATACTTCCATGGTTCACTTTTCCAGCCTCCAGTGATTTGCAGGCCATAAACTTACAAAGCTAGACATGATATGAATTTGTTTAACTACTGTTGATGGATTTTTCTTCCCTGAGATAGGTTTGAAGTGTTCTGCTTTTTGCAGATTCATTTTAGATAACATCAAAGACTAAGTCTACTGTACTTCATATGGGGCTAAAAAGGACTTTGAAAAGCTATTACTCAAAGATACTTCTGTCAGGTTTTATACACAGCATTCTTAAGGGTTATGTGTAATATTTTAAAGAATCATGTTTATTCCTTCAATTTCCAAAACAAAATATCATTTTCATACTACTAACTTTACCTTGGTATATTGCTCACGCTCATGTTCTTGACTAGAACCAGACCCTGATGTCTGATTATAGCGGTGCACTTTCATTTTCATCTGTCTCGTGCGCTCCTCCACTACTAAGCTTGCTGCAAAAACACATAATGAAAATCAATTAAAAGTAGTGAAAATTTTTTGAAAAATAAATGATTTAGCAACATTTTTTTTAGCAACTTATTTCCATCTCAACAAAACAAAGAAATGTACAAACATGTAGAACAAGCAGGGTGTAAACACACAACAAAGGAATACTAATGTCAAGAAATAAACCATTTTCATTGCCAAGAGTCTTTACCTGAAAATGGGCAGACATCTCAATTTCCTATACATAATCAGGCTGGTGCAATAGACATGAAAAGAGCAAAAGAATTTAGGTGATAAGCTGAATTATAAACCCATTAAGCCCTCTGGATGCAGGGGACGTAAATCCATGGTCACCTAACCATGCATTTGCTTAACTGTAGAAAACATTACAGTAGCAGTCTAAGGGTTAATACATTAAACATGTAGAAAAATTTTCTTTTAAAATAATTAACTCCTACTGCTATCTTAAAACATGAATGCTTACCAAAGCTAAAATTATTTTAAAGAGGAATAACTTCTCCATTTAATTAGATAGCAAAAAATGTAAAAAAATAGAAGAAAGTCTCTAATAATTTTGTTTACAAAAAGTCCTTTAAAAACACTTCCTTGCTCTCTAACATTCACTCATATTCTAAAGAAATTGTACGTTCCTGTATTGCCAGTTTCCCTATTATAATGCTTGCTTAAAAATTTCTAATTCTAAACTTTCAAGAATGGTGCCATAAAGAGCATCTTCTTTACTTTGAATAAATTATGACAATTATTATGACAATTAATACTGGCTGTGCTTGCCACAGGAAGACAACCTTAAATTAAAGGAAAGATATATAAAAGACCCTGCAYGTATGTGAAAGTATTTTCTAATTTATTCCTTTACTTTTGTTCAATATTTGCTGGGTTCTTTTCCGAAAAGCTTTCCTAAAACAAGTTAATCTTTGTAGTAGTACATAATTCTCAGAGAGAACTGTATATTGTGCCATTTTTAAACTTGGTAGCACTATAAATGTAAAGCAACTCCAGTAAAATCAAAACTTTGAAAACTGGTACTCTGTAACATGTATAGAGCTTGACCCAAATATACATCAGCCAGTAACGACTCTAAATTACAGGAATACTCACTGTGTGAAGCAGTTTTTACAGGTTATAACATTCTAAAAGAACAACTTCTTTCACTTAGATTTTTTTTGTGTGGTTACAAATTCAAAGCTGATATTTATGTTATTTTATGCTATTTCCTTTAAACCTTTGCAAAATATTTTTCTGCTTTTGGGTCAACCATGGATTTAGATGACTCTCTCCAAAATGATTAATTTAGAAGTCAATAGTTTTATAAAGTCATTCCCCCGATCAGTGACAAGAGAAAGACATTAATTAAAAAAACCGCTAGGATCAATTTGCAATCAAAATCAGAAAATTTCAAATACCAGAAAAATAAATACTCTATCATGTGTTTATAGATCTGTACTGGGGATTAAGAGGTACTAAAGTTATTGTGTATGAGTTTTATGCTGCTAGTTAACTGTAGGATTCTTTATTTACTTTTTGTTTCTACTTTGCAAGTACAAAGATACACAAAGAAAGCAGTACACATAGGGTCAGATATTTTAAACTCYGTGATACTGCCCAAACCATGATTGTGCACACATCTCCTGTAATGTGTTCGTGAAAATCACAGAATGTCTGTGCACTGGTTGAGTATGAAAAAATATATCAGGACATCACTTTGAAATATATGTTGTTTTCATGTCCTACTTACACATTTCTTGTTTAAAATAGGAAAATTAAATATAGCAAATTACATTAAAATTCTGCTACAGGTACAAATTTAAGGAAAGAAATAAAGGTATCGTAGTAATCTTTACTCTCCCACACTGCAGAGGGTATTCTGCACATGCAGAATGCCATACTGGGCCCAGTGACTACTCCAGATGACCAATTATGTCGGTAAATGTGTACCTTAATTGCAATGAGTCCAGTTCCACCATCAGATATGCAGGCACAGCTCCAATTACTTCAATGGAAGTTGCATGGAGGTATCTGAAGGCAAAATTGATCACTTTAGGTGAAATTTTTAAAGATGGCCTCTTATTTTATGGACAGATATGAAAGGATTAAGATATGTCAATTAGTGACTGAAATCAAAAATTTAGATATCTTAATCCTATCATATATGCGTGGAATAGACTGAGGATGTAAGATAAGAGGGAATATTGAGACCCCTTTAAAAATTTGGCCCTATATGTGTACTGTGCACATGTTATAATTACTCTAAAAATAACCCTTTCATTGTGTGACTTTTAGGTGTTATACTCTATAWATCGTCCATTATACTAAATAATTTGTATGAAAGAATGCTACTCTAATACTTATGATAGTTGATAAAGAATATTCTATTATATAAYAGAAGACATTATTTCAGTGATTATGCAAAAAACCTATTGCAGTCAAGGTTGGRTAAATATTCAACCTTAACTCAGTAATTTTGATTTTGTTGTGTTTTAATCTTTAACCTGAACTCCACACTTCTGTCCTGTTTCACATTATTAAATATTGTCATATAAAGTAACATGAGAATAACTAATGRGGACTGTAAAGAAAATCTAAATCCCCTAATGGAGAAATTTGGTTTTATGCATGGAGTAAAATGTATTTAGCTCACCAATTAGCTCTTAATGTATTTCTAAGAAAGCAATTATCTGAAATGTAAGTCTGTTCTCTTAGAAAATACAACCGTGTTCTTTTTTACTTTGTTTACCATGCACATCTGAGCATTTGCTACATCTAACCGAATTCTACGATGGAAAATCTAGTCAGCTTGAAAAGCAGCCTGGTCTGCTCTCTACATGTTAACCACAAGAAGCAGAAACAATCTAAGACAGGAGCAAATGCACATTACCAGAAGCTCTAACAACCATAGGCAACATCACCATGCAATCACATTCATTTCTTCGAACACAGCTAGTTACTACAGGTAATGCAAATTTGACATAAACAATACTTCAAGAACATAAACTGCCTCTGAGAAAAATGTGGGACTGCCTTCTAAGACATGAGTATTTAAAGAGTGTTTTTCCTGGGGCTCTTGAGAGGTAGGACTACACGGTAATTTACATACTGAAGCACTGGAATCCCAAGACCTCTGAACTCCACACTGGTACTGGTATGAGTAAAAGAATAATTTGACATGTACATAAAGGAAGAGGGTGTTTTTACTCATAAAGCAATCTCAAAAACTTGAAAGTATTTCTTGTTAAAAACTAAGGACAGTGCTTGATGCATGTTTTTGCTCTATGGAAAGCACTTCTCATGTTTTATTATCAGTCTATGAAATATATGACCTCCTTTGACTTGCAAATCCATAATAGATTACTAACAGGAGGCAGGGAATAAACTAAAAAAAATGGTTACATCTCTCTCGTTTGCAGCCTACAACCTCAGAGAAAATGAGGTCAAGACAATAGCTACATTTTCTTAAAGCAGATGGCCATTTCTTAATTTTTCTAAAAGATTATCTTTTTAGTAAAATTTTATATCCTTTTTAATATGTCAGTGCTACAATAAGGATTTTAGAGTTACACCTGATAGCATTAGCTAGTTCAAACTAGAAATGAAACTGTAGTAATTATGAGTTTTTAAGTCTTCTAAGGTCTGAAAGATGGAGTACACAATACATTATTTGCAAATTTTTTTAAATTGTATGGTGCTATAAACACCTATACATTAAGCTGACAGTATAATGTATAAAATATTTATATGTGGGTTCATCTAAATAAGACTGTATCACAGGCTGAACTATTAAAGAACAGCAAATATGCTACAACTGCCTTTCTAGCTCTAATTTTTAAATCCAAAGTTACTTGTCTAGACATCTCTTYCACATTACAACATTCATGAAAGACAGTGACAGTCTACATTCTGTAGACTTCAGTACACGTCGAATCTTGACAATAAATAACATTTAAAAAGAACTCACTTAAACATTTGAAAGAAGAGATTTAAATTATTTGAGCACTAAAACTATTTCCTGTATAGCAATGTGACCATCTTGATTCTTGACCACCCCCAAATTCAAAATCAAACAACCTTCCACCCAACACTGAACTGCTGGACATACTACACATGTACCACCAGTGAAATGTCATTATATCTGAAATGGAGATTTGCTGCTATCGAGCAAACAACAAAGCAAGAGATCAGAAGTGAAATTTTGGCAAAGCATATCAAGATAAGCCTTTATACTTARGAAAAATAAATTCTTAAATGTCATATAAAGGAAACAGATAGGGAGTTGTAGGCCATTAAAAAACTCCTAGAAACTCGAAGATACTCAGTTTATCTAAGTCAAAAAGATTCAGTTATTTTAGGAAGACTATCATTCCAAGCATACAGCTGTTGAAAAAGATCTGGGGAGATGTCACGAGAATTATATGAGCTCCAGAGAGCTGTCTTGCAGAAACATTTAGAAGGYGATTAAAAAGAGAACAGATAYGTGACTTGATTGTGGTCCATAATCATTTATATTTGGGAAGATTTCTGAGAGTAAAAGGCTCTGTAATCTAGCAGATACAGGTACAATAATATCCAACAGCTAGAAAGAAGTTAGAGAGAAGTCAGACAAATAATATGATCTAAGAAGTCAGGTAGTTAAGCACTGCAACAATTTTCCATCACTTGCAGCCATTACATTAAGTGAAAATACCTTTCTAGAAAGGCAGTCTTGCTCAAACACAAGTATCAGTTTAATGCTACAACCACAAATGACAATACTTGGGCAGTGATTAAAACAGATAATCTCAGTCTTCTTTTCTAACCTATACAAAATCTACGAACATTTTAGTACTGGTTATATCATTTCCTGTAAAGGCAATGTCTGCAACAAACACAGATTTTGCTCTTGAACATATTTCTGCACTAGGTGGAGAAAACAGAAAGGAGGTGTGGGCAAACTGTACAGTTTGGAAGTCCTCCAAGTCTTACCTGCACTATTAACTGCTGGAGTAGCTAGGTAAAAAGAAGAAATTGGCACCAAGATTTCAGAGGGCTGTAACCCTTACTGGTAGATATCACGCATTCTTTATGCTGCAAACTAAGTGAAAAAGTCTGAAAGTCAAAAATGACAGAAAGATTTGCAAACACATGGAAGCTACTGAAAAGTAAGTTGAAGTGAAATTTTATTTCACAGTAACAACATATCAGGGCATTCCTATACTGCCCTGGCTGTTTTTATGATGGCTTAATTCACTACCTAAGAACACTGCTAACTCCCATTGCATCTTTAAAGACCTATGCTTTAACAGTAAAATGGATTTCATTTGATCTTCCAGGATATACTTGGAAATTCAGGACTTTCACAGGTGCTATAACAAATACGGGATTACTGGCAACAGTTAATGGAATTTACTGCCAGGACTGTGAGGCTACAGATACGTCAATTAGCAAGAGACCGTGACTCTACTCTGTGCGCTTTCCTCCCCGTTTGTGCACAGCCACGGGAACAGCAGGTTCTGCAAGTTCTTCCTCATCACAGAAGCCGGTACACAGAGCTCCGACCTGCTCTTCACTCTGCGTTCACACCAAGAAGAAAAGGTGAACCAATAACAAACAGCTACAACGAGGTGCAGAAGCACGTGCAGCTAGCCTTTCCGCACTGCACACGCCAGGAGCGGTATCTCTCTACACTGCTTAGACGTTCTGTGGGTTGAAATCAGGAAAAAAGCGGTATTTGTTTTTAAGAACTGAGAGGTGGAAACTGCAGAAGAAACTAGGCAGAACCAATGTCCAGAACAAAAGCAGGGGAATAAAACAGCAGAGAGAGCTGGATGGGAGAATTACCCACTGCAGTGGGTAAGGGAAGTGAGTGAGAGAGAAGGGGAGTATTCATGGAAGAACTGACTGTGTAACAGAGAGGAGAAAACAAAGAATGGTTTGGGACCCAGACAAAGTGTTTAGAAATAATACAGGAGAGTCTCCAAGTTACTTCTTTGCAACCTTCAGGCKAAATTTTGCAATGTGCACACAAAAAAGCATCCTTGTGGTATGTTTCATTACTTTAAAAATTCACAAMGAACTAAAACGTGAAATTTAAAAAAATCCCAAAATTTGAAATAATGAGCAGATTTGAGATCACAAGCAGATGAGTTTTCTCTCAGTCTAGGGTCAGTAATACTGGAAAAAAAAAAAAATCAATCTATTCCTAACACACAGACTGTGTTAACCACTTCTCTGCATATGTAACTTTTAAAAGTACGTATCAGCTGGATTTGGATGTGAGGTTGACATGCTCTGAAGCTGACCCTGTAGCCTGGATTCCTGGACCTCATTAGAATGTGTTGTGGCTCCCTTTATGCTTATGCGCATCGTTTTCATTCCCATGGGAGTTGATATGACTCTAGGTGTCCTCTCAGAATAGAGCTGAGGCATGACCAAAACACAGATTCAATCTGTCAAGCTGAGAAATAAGTTTGGGTCCCCGAGTATACACAGAGGCATAGCGTCCACTTCGAGTGTAACAACTTACTCCTGAAGGAAGATATGCTAATATATATATGTATATATATATATTTATATATATGAACTAGCAGCTGCTGCACTCAGTTTGCACTTTTTCCTGTAGCAATTCCTGGGAACAACCAAACAGAAGCTTCTATTTAAAAGAAAACATCAAGAAAGCACATACTTTTTAGAATCTGAAAGATTTAACCTACTAACTTTGGCAGCAGTCCAAGTCAGTTTGGCACTTCAGTAATCTGAAGATCTTACAGTGACCCTTCCCACTGATTAAGTGGAACAGATACTTAACTCACRTATTTGTCTGGTTGGAATGTTCTTCACATCTGTGGCATACTATCTCCCGCATAGTTATTTCTGTTTTCATAAAATGTCCAGTGACACCCCCCATACCCTCTGTCTCCTGTTTATCTGTTGTCCATTCTTTCTATCTGGTGAAATCAGAGGTGACTGTGGGTTACTAGTGTCAATCAGTTGAGCTGCAAGTTATTCCTGGTCCCCCAGAACTGCCAATGCTTCACCATCTCCTTCTTCTGCTCAACTCTTCTGCCTCCAAGCTACAGCTGCATTCAGCCCTAATCCTGCCTGGGAAATCCCATGAGCCACAGGAATCTACGTGCAGAAAGATCCCATCACCTTCCATCAACTTCCAGAATCTGTTCAAGTCCCCCTAGATGTGGTGGAAACAAGCTCTTTTACAAAGCTAGAGTTAYATAGGTATGTTCTCTGCCTAAAATCAATTGTTTTTAACAAAGAAACATCCACTGCTGTCTAAATCACACAGTGAGGTCTCAGAACTTGAACCCCCCCCCCCAGTAAACTGGAATGATTGTTTGTACTGTTCTGTTTGAGAGAAATATAAAGACAGAAGCAAAGAGATAGTCTCTAAAATAATTTGTAAAATCAATCATTCTTAGTGCTAATAATGTAAAATAATCCATAACAGTGAATATCTCATTTCAATACTATTTTTTTCATTTAATATTTTTCAGATCGTGATGAAAACACTGTTGACAGGGATGTTGGTGTTCTTAGCTAATAAAACAGCTATGCATTTTAGCTAAGAAATTATGAACGAATCAGTGAGATCCACCCTTTCACAAAGAARCTGTAGCAGATATTCTGATTCAAATCCATGATACAAATTGGCTTTGGTCCACCAAGGCTTGGATTCAGACCAGAATTTCCCCAGATTGGAATGATTCAAAACTGACATTCAGTAAAGGTTCATCTGCACTATTAATGTTTATGTGGTACAGTATTTTGTTATTAACATTAAATAGGATTGTTTTTCTTTCTCACCTCAGGTTTCATCCTGACTTTGGGATAACTCTAAATTCCAGAAAAAAAATAAAATAAAAACAGGACTTATCTGCAATGTTGCCTTGATAGGGACAAGACAGACTGTACTATTCACTTCCTGGAACAGACTTAAAGAGATATCATCAGAGCTCACTGATTGACAGGTATCAGCACAGACCATGGAGAATTCACAGGAGATCAAATCTATACCTATGAGAATTTTATGCCTATCTGCAGAAACCTGCCTTAGATCATGCTTAGCTTTCTGAGTGGATTAAGGGTTTGTCATGAAAATAAAACACAGGTCATGTTGAACTAACTTTTCTTCAGAACGTCACTGCATATAATGGATAGTGTCTGGCCAGCATCACTTTTAACCCCAGGTGTCAACCTATGAAACATCCTTCACAGAGGTCTGGTTGCATTATTACCATTATTTTAGAAGCAGATATGCAGACCTCAAGAAGAGCTTAGRTAAACTCTCAGTCTTTGAATAAACTTTAACCCAAACTAGCAGGTTCTGAGCCGTGTAAAATTCCATGACTACTCCTGTTAAATCCATCAGATAGCATTTCCATAGGAAAATTAGACGTCATAAGAGAAACCACTTTCTGATTCTGAAGTGGGATATCAGATAGTACATAGATATTTGAGAAAGAACCTTATCATCAGGTTAACACTGTTAACTAAATATAACATACTGACATGGAATATATTGAGCCCATATTAACAGTTGCCAAATATTTGTAAAAAATTACATAAATATTTACCTTTTGTGGAAGAGTTAAAATTCTCTTGTTCTTCAATGAATTAAATGCACGGAATGATGGAAACAGAAAAAGAAATCAGCAAATTTAAAGTTAGATAAAGAAATGTGTTACATGTGACAATGGCATGTACAGTAGGCATACTACAGCATATGTAAAAGTAATGCAGAAAATTAAAATGATAAACCATGACAAATAATAAAGCCTATGACTTCTTCTTTAAAATTAACAGGTACAATGAAGTCACTAAGATCCAGATTGTGGATTCTTTAAGTATTCTGCTACAGCAGTATTGTCAAACCCAAATTTATGAACGAAATAAAATCATAAAATTAAGTATCTTTCTAATTGCTGAATCATATAGCCCTATTTTATGTTTTGAAGCCTTTTTCTGCAACGAGTTTTACATATTTACTTTCTGATTTACTACTAACTGATAATTAAATTACTTGACTACTGAAAATGTCTTTAAGAAAAACATAAAACATTATAAGACTTGAATTAATTTGCAAGAGTTCGCAATGTTGAGAGAAAAATACTCTTCAGTGTGAGTAAAGATTCCACAAGCTGCCTCAGAATATGTAGTGCCACCTAATAATTTCAAAATAAAACCAGAAATATGAAGACAAAATAAAAACAATACTAAGACTAAAATCTAAAATTGAAAGGACTTATTCTTTTCCTTTGGCACCTCAGATTTTATACTAGTTGATTTGAGAAAAGGCTTTAAATGAAAGGGTCTGATCTTTTACCATTACTCAAGCAAAATTCACACTGGCTGCAATGAGACTTCAATGATCAAAAACATATACATAAAACTGTTTTTCTCTAACTATTCATATTTTAGGTTCTTAAGTTGGTCCATGATGAAAAGATATTTGCAGCTCAATTTAAGAACACAGTTTTTCATAGGAAATTTCTGATTCTGGTTTGTTAAAAGGAAACTGAACATCACCACACTTCATTCCTCTATGTTGTGACTGCCTTTAGAGATTTGTATATATATTTACATACATACATATTATATATGCAAACYTTACAAAAGTAATCACCATTCAGTATTAGCAGTCTTAAGAGCAGCTTTCCCTCATGAAACAGCAACACAGACATACACACACACACGCACTTCAACCTGGATACCAGTTATGTACAAGGCTTGTGCACTTTTTTCTAACACGAGTTAAGATACTGCGACACTTAATGCAGGTATAATTCTCTCTTTCTCYGGTCACACTTCCACTTCTTTAAAGGCCACTGCATAAGGCTTATTGCTACTTATGTCAGCGTAAACAGATACAAAAACTCTACTTCAGTCATGTTTACAGATACTCTTTAGATGTAAATAGGCTGCTGATTATCACAATCCTTATTGCCATTACAGGACTTCTGAAACATGCAAACACAATCTTGAGCCTATGAAATACAACTGTCCTGCAAAGAGTCAAATAAAAGTCAACACAAAGAGAATGATGTTTGGCCCGGATTCACTCTGAAAGGTCATTTCTAGAAGAACCACCATCATACATTTATCCCACTGGTTCATAAATTTCAATAGCACATGATATAACTTTTCTTATTCACTTGCTTGACATCTGTCCTAATATTACCTACAGCAACCAACAAGTAGTGTATAAAATGCTACAGATCTTCAGTCTGTATTCATTTGCTTGATCAGTAAGATGATTAATTCCTATACAGAAAGTGCATAGACCCACCCTAAAATTCTATTCAAGGAAGAATTCCTGTGAAGCTCCATAGTTGCTATGACAGAGAATGAACTGTGTAAAGATTGCAGAAACATGCTTTATGCAAAAGTACCATTGAAAAAAATGCATGCAGCTACACAACAAAGTTGTTAGATAAACGGCACAAAAAACAAAGCTAATGCAGAATTCCTGCCTTAACTTTCATACATGATTTGCAAACTTCCATTCAAACGTTATGGAAATAATAAACACTGATGTAAATCTCTTACAATTTGGCACAAAATGACAGATTGAGAACACGGCATTATCCTTACCAGGGCTAATAATTTCACTGCTTTAGTCACTGAGTGAAAACATATTATTATGTCCTTTTATAAAATTGTCAGGGAAAAAAAAAAGAAATAAAAAATGCTTCTTAAGTAGAAAAGGTACAGTAATGACAACTGAATTGTGACTTACTGAAAGCTAAGGCACCCAGTCACGTCTATATAGACCAATTTTCATAATCAAGCATCTCATGACCTTATCCTGATATAAGATCTCTCTCTTGGAGTCTGGGGAATACTGCTGACGAGGTTGCACTGGAAACAGGTACAGCCATATCTTGCTTGAATATCATTATAATTAAAATAAAAATCCCATTGCTTAAAATAAGYTTACAATCTTAACTCTAACTACTTTAAAAAGTCTTTAGGTATTGGACTTACTAAAAATATTATCTAATTTTTTACAACTCTTCCAAGTGAAAATACCTAGAATTTATTTTTTTCTTCCAAACTAGCCCAGGCAATTATCCCCTTTAGAGCACAGTCTCCAATAACTTTTTTGTTTATTTTTTAATTATGCTATTCTGAGGTTTAGTATAAAGATTAAAATGGACTTTCTCCTACGCATTTATGGTTCTTCTCAGTTCCTGACCAGTAGTACCTTCCCACTCTCTGTGATGGAATGGGGACCAATACTTTGCTTTTCTCCTTAAGATTTTCCCCTATGATTTTTTTGTTTTTATAAAATATGTCTACTGATAATGATTTCTTAAAACTACCTTGTTTTCTCACAAGTTAAGTTTACATCATCCTCAAACTGTTGACTATAGCAGCAACTAATCAGACATGACTCGATACAGAGAACAGAGAATGAAACAACCTTTTTCTTTTTGGTTTTTTTTTTTTTTTTTTTAGTTCTAAACTTGACAATGACAACATGGAACATCTAAGATACAAAGTCAGTCCTAGAAGAAGCCTTATATTAGCATGGATATTATCATTTATAAGAGAAGATTTGAGTGTTACAGTATCACCCTTTCTCGAGATAAAACTACTACCAGCCTCTTGCTCCTTCATTAACTCTCATTCTTTCATAAAGAGTTAATTTCGTTAATAAATTTCATTAATAGATTCTTCTATGCCTCCTATATATGCAAACAACACAGGAAAAAGACATTCTTGCTTTAAAGAAATTCAATCTTTTTACAACAATTACTGTGATCTGTAAAACAGATTTAGATTCACAGATGTATATATTCAGATGTGTATTGGTCCCTTTTGACACAACAGAATTTGTATAGAGCATAAAACCTAAAGAATTATTCTAATATCAAAATGATAACTCACACTATATTACACAGAATTTCCTCAAAAAACAGGATGTGCCTTGAAACACAGGATATGTCATACACTTTTTTTTGTTTTTTTACATGAGGGAAATGAAAAGAATTTTGAAATGCTACTCCCTATAACGTYTGTAGGTTGCACTAGATTTTAGCATCATGTATATCCACAGTCTGTGAATTTCAATCATTAAGAACATGGCTCAGTTCCAAACACAGTTAATGGAAAATTATCCAYTGACTTCAACATTCTTTGGATTCAGTCCCACATTAGGGTCAAATGTCTTCTAGTCACTCCATTTGACCATGATACTCAGTTGCCAAGGATTAAAGAGATGAAATAGATGTCAAAATTTGATACATTAATTCAGAGCAAATATTACCATTTTACAGCCTCACTGAATTTACTTTCTTACAGAAGCTTGAGGTTTATTCATACTATCATAGGTATTTCAGTATTTACAACAACAATTAAATAGTATCATTTTATGAAATTCTATTAAATTTAGTCCTTATTTGCAAATACAGTCTCAGCTTGGAAAAAAAAAAAGTTAAACATGGATAAAATCAGAAAATCTCTCTTTCAAAAGGACAAGTCAGTCACCTAGACAAAACCAAAGTAAGAAGTAGAGAAGAAAATCTCTTTAGCCTTGGATTGCATTTGCAGTAATCCAGCGATATTGACATAGGGGGTATAACACATAACAGTGAAATAAAGGGTATGCAGCATCCTCCTTGCACATTTTATACATGTCACAAGCATATCAATTGTAGATGTAAATACGTATTCAATGAAACAGCATTACTTCAGGGATGTTCACGGTATTAACAACATTCTAAAACTTACAACAGTTTTAGCCTTCTATTTCTTTTTTTCTCTTTTTTTTTTTTTTTTTTTTTTTTTTTTTTTTTTTTTTTTTTATAATTATAACCCACCTCCACTCATTTTCATGGCACTTTATTTGCAGTACACTGGTTACCAAAAACAGGAGAAAGAGAATAGATGAATACCCAAAGCAAAGCCAAATTAAAATTAAATTAAAAGCTAATTCATCATGATATATATTCTACCAAGTTCTGGAATTGCAAAAGAAATATGAAATAAACATGAAATTCATCTCTCATTATGTTTCCCCGAAAAACTCCTAACTTACTAATCTGTAAAAATAGAAGCTGTAAATACAGTCTGTTATTAGTTTATAACCCACAGAGTTCTTCATTCATTAGGAAACAAAACTAGAACACTCAAATACAAAGTTGAAACTGAGTAAGAGTCACTTGTATTTGTATAGCAATCATTCCCAATAAACATGTATTAAACAAGAAACCATTTTAGATATAATATTAATTGAAAGTGTAGTGTGCCATCACAGCCCAAAGCCACAAAACTGATGTTAGTTGATTGTACGTCAATGTAAACCATTGCTCATCATATAAAAAAGTTATGGTAATCTAACTTTATAAAAAGGTCACGATCAGGAACATTATGTATTCAAGAAAGGGGTCCATCAACTGTTGCAGAAGCACTACTATATATTAACATTAGAAACATTCCTTTCATTTCCATGTTGAAGAAAACCTTGTAGTATACGGCAGTCTGAGTTGTTGCTTGTAGTCAACGAGAAAGCATTGAAGACAGAAAAAAACCCTAAATGTACACTTATTACCCACGGCAAATTAAAATTAATTTTACAGCCAGTTCATGTTACCATAATAGCTCATACTCTACATGGAGTTTATTGCTAGAAAAGGAAAGAGCAATATTCATACTCATTAGATATTTGTATGCAAAAAAACATCTTCCACAACCACTAGGCCTATGTTGTGCTTTCCAAAAAACACTAGCTCTCTTTTCACGACTAGTTTGTTTTTGCGAATGTAATAGCAGATAACCTGTGCTTTTACATTTCTCCTGCTGACTGTTTTCATTYTTTACTCACTGTACCAATGTCTCACTCCAGAGGGAGAAAAAAAGATATTTATTTATTATTTATGTTAGCAATGCACAGCAATTAATATAAATCACAAAATAAGAAATGCATAACACCTTTGTTGTCCAAATTTTGTCTTGATTTCTTCAGCTGAACACAAATTAAACGTGTTCACGGAAAAACGTGAATGGAAACTATAATGACTTTAATAGAAATTTTAAAGTAGACAGACAAAAAAGGGTACTAGAAAACTAAGGCAATTATATCATGTGTAATAATCTGCTAGTCAACTCTGTAGGACTTTCCAGATTAGAAATATGCTTTCATTCTCTTCTATTGCTTTATAGGTAGAAATAGAGCACTGAATATGTAGTTACAAAAGCAGACTTTAAGTAAAGCAAAGAAAGGTAAGAAATCAAAGAGTTTGAGCTGTGATAAGCTCATTATTTGATACCTTGCTCTATACTGCCACTTCTTACTGGAACTTGCGGTAGCTGCCTTCCCCTGCGACTGCTGAAGGATGTGTCTGCAGGAGGAGACTGTGTGGGACTTCCTTGTTGATGTATTCTGCAGATGAAATAAAGATAAAAAATAAAATAACCCAAATGAAGACAGTTTATATGTTCCAAACACATATTCAATTGCATATATAGAAGATGCATATATAGGAGATGAGTTTTAAGTAGTAAGTTTCTGGTGTGTGCCATATGCACATACTCAGGTCTGGATACCTAGAGAATTTATATGGYTTTATCTTTAGTTTCTCTAACTACCTTCAACTCAGGAGAAACAGTTTCAGTCTTTCTTTTTCTTTCTCTTTTTTTTTCTTTGACAAAGTACTAGTCAAAACCCAATGAACTGTAAGAAGTTTTCTAAGAATCATTTGTGTTTATAACCCACGATTCTAAGAGTATGATTGTTTTGCTGCACTGGTATAAGGACAGCATGAAATGAYACTTTTCTGTTATTAACATTTGTATTTCCTTTGTGCTGATGGAATAGTTGTATGTGGCTACAGAGAATTGTACTGCAAGCATCTAATGCCATGGGATAACACATTTTCCTCCAAATTAAAACAAAAAAAAGAAAATCTTTATTAACGTTGGTATTGTTTGTGTGCGAGCGTGTGTGTGCATACGCAGTATAAAATGGAAAGTGTGAAGAGCAATGTATAAGATTTTTAATATTCCCACCTAAATAAATAATTTAAACACATTAACTTTGGCAGAATTCTAGCTCCTATTATTTCAGAGCCCCTTGGTTTCTTACAGATACCTGGAGTATCTGAGTTTAATGCATCACACGTCCTTGGAACGCTCCTAAGTTGGCGAGGCAGAGGCCACTTCTAACAACTAGGGAAAGGGCAGGCGAGAAGCTCACAGGCAGAGCTTACCTTTAAACTTCCTTGCCAGTTWCAGTAATGTCACACTCATCACAGCGGACAGGCACTGTTTGGCTACTACACTAAAGCTSCAAGTGGATAATTTGCCATCCATTTGCAATTTTAAGCAAAACATTTGCACGAGTTCAAAATACCGTTAGTGTTCATAATATGTAGATCAACTGACTTTCACTCAGCCTGTGGGATGAGAGTTAGCTGTGTGAACAGCATGTTATTTCCTGCACAGTGTTTAAGCAAAATGCATTGATAATTTTCATATGGATACAAAACAAAACACCACAATGGAAGGACAAAACACAGCCAAATTTTTACTCTTACACTGCATAACTATTTAAATTCAGCAGTAAAAAGTACCGTCTGGATGGTGAAGCTAGGTGGAGTAAAGGATATGGGAGAAGTGTAGATACCATGAAGAGAGGATAATCTATAGTGCCAGAATGAGTGAACGCGCCATGTATGCTCAGGAAAGTACAACACCACACTGACACCTGGGAGGCAGGACACGAAAGCTGGGCTGTACATGTAATAGCAACCTTGTCAGAAGTGGAGAAGGTGGCGCCGACCCTCCGGGCGCTAGGTGATGTACAGAGCATAATGGTCTGATACTAGAGTGCTCACTCGACCTCGAGCGAGTGTGATGTTTTCCCCTAATGACTGGCTGTTCAGTCGTTCGTGGGGTTGGAAGTCCCCTTCTAGAAAGACATGCTTGCAGACCCCTAAAACATCAGGGCCAAAAAGAAACTGTTCAGTTGTTAGCTCCAGGCACACTTCCCCACGCTCCCCTCCACCAAAGGACAGACCATGATCCCAGCTGCAGGACCAGAGCTCACGTTTYAGACTGAAGTTATTAATTTAGACTAAATATCTGTTTTCAAAATGACAAACTGCAGAACACTCACAACTGCACATACACATGACCCTAATTGTGGAGTTGATACACTGCACTGAGTACTGCAGTCAGCCAAAAACTCCAGCTGCATCTTGAACACAGCAAACACGGGCTAACACACATCACAGAAAAGTTCTACCAGAGTAGGCTATGAATATCTAGTTTTAATACAACATATTTCTGTTTTCAAAGTACATATTTTATTTTTATTAAGAAAAATAACTAGCTTCCAATTAATGTCCTAAAAAAGGACAATGTACGCATATATGTAATTCCCTTGGTTTCCTTAGGAGCTTGAAATAAGGTATGTATTTCAGTATCTTTCTGCAGTGATCCCTAAAATTGAAGAGTTTTGAAGGATCACTAACGAAAAGATCATTAGCATATGCAGTAAAATGACTTTGTTAGGATAATAAATTAWAATTATTAGTAGCTTAATAATCACACATATTGCATGTCTAAGATAACCTGAAACATTACAGGTTTAGAGAGTGATAAGGTAAATCTAGCACTCAGTGTTAGAGCTTTGGTTTCCTTCCAGGTATTATAGCAAAGAGCAATGCAGATTTTCTAGGTGTGAGCTTCCTTTGGTGTTTTTTGAAACATACCAAAAAGATTTTCCATTTATTTTTTCATAATTGAAARCTTCCTCACTTCTTTGAATTCTTAATTCTCTACTTCATAGAATTTAAATAAGAATTAGCTGAAACAGGTGCTATCTCTTTTGTACTCAGTCATAYAGTTGGTTCAGTTAAGATGTCATTCTCAAAATAGCTGTCTTCTCACTTTGCCCTCAACGGAACGGAAACTACAAGCAAGACTGCCACACTTCAGTAATTTTATTCATTGTAGATTGGGCCTCATTTCTTTAGACAAGGACTAAGCCAGTGCCAAATTTGAAAATAACATCTTTTGAGAAGGTGGCGAGTGACACAAGATGCCTGTCATCTTGAACTTTGGCCTTTGGTGGTATTCTAGACAGGAAATCACTCTAATCATAACCACAATYGGACTGTTTTTATGACATTCTTAAAGGATTGCAATAAATTGCTTGGATGCTCTAGTTACATATTTCCATCCTCTGGATTTCTTTTAAGCTTAGCATTAATTCCAGGCTGGCCCTGAGGACACCTGGAACATTCTTGCAGAGACTGATTCACCTGGTTGCAAGAGAAACCAAAGGTAAGGAAGATAAACTGAGTTCTGAAAATGCCTGTTTCTCTGCATTGACTTAAAGGGAATCCACGCTATTGCACACAATCTGCCTTTAAACATCTAATGTAATGCAATATAGACCCCACTCTGTTTTCACAGTGGAAATATGCCCAAATTTAACATGGTCGCCGTGGGCTCAGTTCCAATCTGTTTCACTTTAGAGGCTCCCTATCCTGGAACTTATGTAGGAGCCCAATGAAGCATTAGGAGAACTTGTGCTTCTGTTRCAGAACAGGCACCCGACCTGAGACTCAAACTTGCTTCTGTTCTTTCAATAATACCGTCTTTACAGATCTGTCTCCTTCCATTAGAGGAAAATAGAGGATCTGCCTAATTAAAATGAAAACAAATCAGACTAAAGACTCACATTAGCTGGGGTTTTAGATGGATACAAAAACGCTTGGACTGAAAATGATGACTAGCGCTAAAAGGAAAATGCAAAAAAAAAAAGAGAATGCAATTAAGGATTTACTGGGTTAGAAGAAAGATCAGTCGCTGAAAAGGAAAATCCTGCAAACAGCTGGTCAGGAGAATAAGACAAAAAGRAACAAGTATCAGAGACAAAAAGCTGGTATATGACCAAGGAACTGAGACAGAAGTGCGGTATATTAGGAGAGGAATGAGGCGTGATGAGCAATGAGACTGCAACCAGCATGTATGTGTGTATGCCATCTCCAGGCACGGCTGGTCCTCATGGAGGAAGGTAACTCTGCAAGCAGCTACTCTATTACCCCAACTGGCAACCATCTGTTAGGGAATCTAAATGTTCCAATCCCGCCTTCCCACAAGAAAACAAATTCCCTTCTCTTCAGACTCATGTCTAACTGCCATGTATTAAATGAAACATGCTGCTGCATATGGTACTATGAGAAAAACTAGAACTAAGCGATCACCATCGACCCAGCACACATTTGGTAGAGCGTCCTACGGAAAATATAGCAGGTACTGCACAGTTAAATGCTGTATCATAATGCTGTGATAAAACCTGACACACAGTCTCAACTCTGGAATTTCTGGAATGAGCAGTTAGGGATAAAAGAAAAAAAATCAAGAGTGGTATGAACGCATTTTTCACCACAGCTTTGTAGTCTCATTCATACAAACACAAAAAAGTCAGATGTTCTTGTAAGCAGTTCTACCACTCCAGAAAAGGTTACAGTCCCATTTTGAAGGCTTTCCGTGTAATTATTAAGAGAACTCTTAACCTCTGTAAACTACTCTGAAAGGATTTGCTTTCTTCCATTTAGGTAAATTTCCTAAGATATCACAATACCTACAAACTTAACCTTACATATCATGCTGAAGGGCTTTATAAAGAAGCTGGTAGTATGCTGGTTCTTATTCTCAATAATCAGCTTAACTTGACAAGATCCATGARCTGGAAAATAAGGGCCAAATCTAAGACAAAAATGGGTATCTGGGGAAGAACTAGTATTGAGTTTTATTTGCCCTTTGACTGGCCTGTTAACAAAACCGCTTGGTATTAATGCAATATTAACTTGATTAAATACTGAACTAGAGCACTTGGATTTGTTTAGATGTTTTTTTGTCTAACATCCATCAGTGAATCATTTATGAAYTTATAGAAAGCAGAAGCCTACACCACATGCTACAAAGGAGTAAAAGGAACAAGCACAATTCACTCTCTCCGATGCTGCTGTTGCACTGGGTCCATCGCTTTTAAAATCATTAGAAATCTGAGCGTTCTCTCTTCTGCTGTCAGTCTGCTTCTGGTTTTCCTAAACACCTGTCAAAAGACTTCTCACTGTGTAAAAAATAACACACTTAGTGCTAAGTAGTGACTACTAGTCACTATCTGGTGACTAATCAATGAAAAAAGGGAAGAGTTTATCAAAGCACAGCACATGAAGTCCAGTCCATTCCTTAGTCCAATTGAAGACTTCTTTAGTACCAGCTTTCAAACCATTAAATTCCACAGAAATTCTGCATATAAGACACCATATGCAGTATTTCACAGTTGCCTCCATAGTCACTTTTTCTCACATACATGAAGAAATGCTCAAACGTATGTTATATTTTGAGTTAAAATTGTAAGAAGCTTGGAAATGTCCAGGAAAAAAAAAAAAAAAGAAGAAAGAAAAGAAAAAAACAGATCTAGGGTGGCCATTTCAAGCAGAGAAACACATTGCCTAAGCCTCAAATAGCCCATTTTTCCTAAATATAACTACGTGCTTATCCTTAGAGTAGCGCCCATGTGCTGCTAATGTATTCAGCATAACACTTCACAATCACAGTCCCTGAAAATCAGTCCCTAACCATCTGCAAYATTTGAAATTCCAAGTATCGCAAAATTATGATTCACACTCCCCATATAAGATTAATATAAAACCATAAGATTCAGTGAAGTACATGGTTTTTGATTTAGGCATGGATGACAATTTTAGAAGATACCCTCAGGTTGTACAACGCCATTTCAGTTTGAAATGTAAGCATACATACAGATATACCAACTTCTCCAGATGAAGGTCTTGTGGGATTTTCTTTTGGACTCTGTTAGTCTCTCTCATTCTCTTCTCTTTGTCTTTTTGCCACCATTTTCTCTTTTAAACTTTCTTACTTATCTTTTATAATCCCATATTTTCTATTTATGGCCTCCTTATTTTTTCTTCTCCATTTACTTTCTATCCTCCTCTCATATTATCTTCCTTCTCAGCTTCTTTCCAGCTTTTTTGTCATTCAGCACGAATGATTATCAACAACTGTGAGACCCCTGTAGCCTCAATCCCACTGGAAGTCAGGGAAGCAGTAGCTCCCTTTACTGTTCAGAAATTAGGGGAAAAAATGGGGGGAAAAAAACCCTAGCTTTAATGAACTCAATGGCTAAACTCCCCTTGCTTTAAAAGCAGCAAGGATTTAATCCATAATTTAGGTAATGTCTCTGGTCTAACTTGAAATAGTAACTCTGCTGTTGTGACAACAAATTCTTCRAAAATAAGAAAAATATAACCATCGACTTTAGGTTAGGAACTGACAATCTGGAACGTGAAGCAGAAAAATGAAATAAAAGATCTAGAGTTTTGCTGCATTCCGTGCATTTTCTCTGAAAATAAAATGTTGTTCATGGAAGCTTTTCAAACTCACAAGGTAAACAGATGTGCACTTCTGTTACTCAAAACCCACATAAATCTGTTTCTGGCAAGAGCAGAATCTCACCCCTTACCACTCTTCATATTTAAGCTGACACAAACTTTAGAACATAACTAGATCTAATCATGATTCAGTACCTCTCTCYCCTTTGTTTTTTCCACTTTTTCTATAGAATTTGAGTACATGACCCTAAAATACTGTAGAATCAAAGCTGAAAATTACAATCATAATAAATGTACAGAAAGATTAAATTAAAACAGAAATTAGGTCCCAGTATTGATTTTAACGTTATGTAGCAACAGATTACAAGATTTTCTATAGTTACTGAAATGTAGATCTTACAATTTGTATACTATAAAGTGAAATTAGTATCTTTGAAAAAAAAAAGTCTTTCCCCAGGTAAAATGTGTATTTGAAACTGTCATTTTTGTGCAAGTGTGAGATCAGTCATTCTGTAGCTTTTACATTATGTTAGTACACTATGCCATGCCATTTKTTTGTAATTTAATCACAGACCTCTTGAATTATTAGTCTGTTTAAATCTGTTACTTTTCTTATCCTCGACGTTGTTATAAAAGACAAAGGTTCTATAAAGAAATTTAATAGCAAAGCACAAGAAATGTTTAATTCCATATCAATGAAATATACTACATATTCTGCTCCAAATTTCATCTTACAGAGATCAAATAGTGGCAATGGGTCTTCAATTATATGCAACAAGGGAGAAAGCCATAAAATTTTGTATGTATGGCAACATAGCAAGCAGTGGTAATAATACAGATACAGACTACATAATATTGTAAGTTAGGACAATATAGCTTTTGGAAGTTGCACATGTTCTGCTTTAACAGTGCTATTAGATGTATACTCAAAACACTGGAATCAGTTTGATTATGAGAGATGTTTACTGCGTATTATACCATCAGTCCTACCTTTCTGTTTCAGTTGCGGAGCCTTTYCTAGTTTGTTTTTGGCTGCTATATCTTTCCACTTTTCTGGACAGCCTGTGAAATGAGATGTCAGAAAAGAAATAAACAAAGAGGAAAAAGAATACAAAAGACATGAAGATTATATGAAGATTACATATTTAATAATATATAATGTATTGTAAAGGTAATGACAGAGATGGCTGACGGATGACAAAGTRACAACTGTCCTCCTGAACGGGCTGGTGAACTGGGGGTTTAAAGTGCCTTGATCAGCTTTGAGCCTGATGGTGTGAAGGCTGCGAGGTACCAAAACAGGGAACATAACATTAACCCTGACTGAACATGCAACTAGTTCCCATTTAAAAATCTGCATTTGATTAGAAAGAGTGCCTTTCTCACAGGCCTTTTAGCCCTGTTGACAGCACCAAAACCAAATGCAGATTAGGCAGGAAGAAAAAACTGTTGCAGCAAGGATCAACAAATAATACAATTAAAAAATTTCTTTTTTCGTTAATCTAGATGAGAGGTCAGTCAATCACMTCTCAAATAGCAGGTTTTCCTTTCAAGGGCCACATTTTGATAAGGCATTAGTTACCTTTGTGATATAAGTATTTATTTTGGGAGTAAATACTAACAACAAACAATAATACAAGTCAATGAGTTTGAGAAGGACAGTAACRCTTGCTTCGTCTTTATGATCCAGGMCTATACATATAWTATGAGAAATCTCTGCAACAGTCTTCTGTGTTATAAAATTCCTCTTACTATTCATGGTAATGTGGGTATTTACAAATTTGGACTTACAAGTTGAAACCTCTGATAATCATCAACATACATCAGTCTTTTAGAATAAAAAGTGCATAAGTTATTTCAAGAGCAGACAAAAATGKGAATGACAATTATTCACAGCTAAACCAGAAATGCTGACAAACCTTAACTTGCATGTAACACAGAAAAGATGACAAAAAATATATATAAGAATCTTGCACTGATATAATCAATGTCATATACTAAGATAGGAAAGAATTATTGAGGGTAAAACAAATAGATAAAAAAAATAAAAAGAACATTTTAAGACTACATTTTAAAACTTGGTGGTTATGAGGAGAAACCCAGTGTCTGAGCTGGAAGATACCTAAACAGCTGTTATACCAAATTATGCCCAAGGAATACAATCACAGTGGATTTTCATGATTCATTTTCATGATTTTGTACAGTACTTGAGCAGCAYTACATTGTAACACAGTATGCCTCACAAAAAAGAAAAAAATACAAAATAGTAAAGAAAAATAAAAAAAGATTGCAGGAATAGAGTTCACTAATACAGGGTTTCCAGTTCTTAAAAGAATACATTTTATTACAATAAAGATTATCTCAGATTACAAATTAAAAMTTCCTTGGTTCTCCTCAGACTCTTTTCTCCAGTAGCTTTTGTGTTTATTGTCATGGTCTTTTTTTGCTTCACCAGGACATATACAAGGTGCATACATAAGGAAATTCACACTAAATGCTGCCACTTTTACTTAAACCCTAGAGTCAGCAAATCATTCAAACTCATGCACAGATGCACTGAATGCAGCATGATCACTAAAATGATACTCTGTCAACATTTTCACYTTCTATTTGCTTTGTTAGGGGACTTATTTTCCCCTTATGTCTTTATATCACTTGCTTAGACTGTGGCATTGACAGCAATGGAAAAACAGAGCACAGRGTGACGGCTTTCCTTCATTCTGTTCCCTCGAAAGGACTGGGCAGAGAAAAGCTGAGGGTAAGAAACGCTGCTCTGTGAAGAGTGGTAAAGTAATACATAGCCCTGGTGAGCGGAACATAGTTAGTTCTCTGCTCTCTGCCCCACCACTGACAGCAGCACATCTCAGAAACATGTTTAAAGTCACTATTTCCTTCCTGCTTCCTCCTYCTTGCTCAGATGATGCTGTACTCATGCTATATATCTCCACAGCATACTACAGCACACTCAGTCCTGGCTCAGCACTAGCACACTGTGGGCCCCAGTGTGTATATATATTCCCAAGCAGGCATTCTGTCCTGTCCATACAAAATGTACAAAGTGTGCACTGGGGATAAGGAGGACCCTCATGGCGTATGAAAATTTAGCTTTTAAATGTACTTAATAGAGGATTCAATATTATGTATGAACAATACATGCATACCAGGTACTTATACATAAAGAAAACAAAAAGCCAAATATGTAAAAAATATTAGGCAGAACATATCAAGCAGCTACTCATAGCATTTAAGTATAACCAATACCTCATTTACTTGGAACCAAAATTTGAGTAAATAAGGATACCTCTGTGCTGCTCCAGGTTTAGCACTTAGGTGGTCTACACTGTCCTGTTTTGGAATGCAAGACTCCAGCGTCCTTGTTCTTCACAAAATTTGGAAACATGGATGTGAATTTGGACAGAATGAGCAGAAACAGAGAGATGGTCACATGCAGTGAAGGTGGAGACATGCAGTCAAATATATTAACSAGAAGCATAAGGCACTATCTGCTGAGCAAGACTATGATCCTCATTTCCCCTTTTGTTGATTTAATCGATACACTTTAAGGGAATTTGAAATTCTGAGGTATCACTTTAACAATATATGGTGCAATAAAGTAAAAAATGATAGGCACAAGACATTAAAAAAAACCCCTTGTATATTCTATATGTTGAATGGCAGCACTGTAGCCTACAATTATCCCTCCCAAAAATTAATCCAGAAGGTTTATTCATTAGCCTAATATATTAACCTATATCCAACATCTTCCCCTTAAGGTTTCAAAAATATGTATTTTGCCATTGTATTGTCAAATTCTCCCCAAAACTCAATCAAATTTCACACATAGATGAAAATTCTATATTCTATTGCAAACTGTTCTGCTAAACTGATAAATAAGATAACAATCCATATCAATACATAACAATCCAATAACAAAAGCAGAAAAAAATTTGTCAGTACTATTAATTTTTAAAACATTAAAATGATATTCAGTATATTTCTTAACTTCTATAGTATTATTAATTATGTTGAAGCAGTTTACGAACTTCAGAACTTGTTCATAGCTTCCACTTTGCCACAAATATTATTAGCTTGTTGGTTACCAAGTGGAGCATCTGGTACAAAATAAAACCTTTACATTAATGTAAGATTTTTTAAAACACACCGGTTACTAAGCAAACTCATAGTCTACTAACAACCTAGAGTATATAGCAAATTTGCATCTATAATTTTAGTATGGTGAGCAAATGTCAACATTTCTTTTAAGGTCATAAATGTAAAAGCTAAACAACCACTGAAAAAGGTGAACAGTACGAGTCATAATACAATAGAAAGTGCTGATTCTGCCCTACAGCCATATTCTTAACATTTGACAATGTCTCACAAAAATAATTTTCTTGACATGAATGCTTGGAATTTATTATCATTGGAATACCTCTTACGAAACTGGGAAAAGTATTTCTCGTTTTGGACATAATCCTACAGATGGATAACTTCCCCATCTGAGTAACTTCATGAAACACTGCAGGAGCTGTAGCATYTGTGAAAGCTGCTGTCCCACTTACTCCATCTCACATGTGGGCGGGATTGGTATTTGGGGTAAAAGGAATTAGAGATAAACACAAGAGGTCTCTGCAAGAAACTCTTTGAAATAGATAAGCTTACCTAGTAAGTACAGCATTTAGAATAAATACTGTATCTATTCTGAGGCCAACAAGATGGCTGGGCAAAGTAAAATTTATCAGGCATGCTTTCAGAAATTTCAGAAATTAAGCAGAATCACAGAGCACAGAAAAAACAAACCTGTGTTTTGTGAAATGAATGCTATAGTATCTAGAGATTTCATCAAGAGAYGAAAAACAGTCAAAGCTGTATTCTATTTCTTGCTACATTTACATTTCCAAAGCAAGCTTTCCTTCAAAAAATCTATAATATACCACTATATATACACCACTATTTTTTTCAGAAAGAGATTATCAAATGTTTCTTTACAGCAAAAGAACGGGGACAAAGAGAGTCTTTACATTTATATTGATTTTCTCTTTCTAATGTAGGGGGATATGGCTGCATAGTGGGATCTTCCCACATTTGTATGTAGAAGCATAACCTGCAAGTGTCAGCCACCCAGGGGATTTTGTGGGACTGCTCACGCCACTGAAGCTTTTTTTTTTTTTTTTTTTTTTTCCCCTAAATCTGGTGAAGGCTGCGTCTCTGTATAGCTTGCACAGAGAATTTGATACCATGGAATGTGTTGGAGAGAAAACTTCAGTCTATACACCGATGCTCACTTATGTCTCCTGCCACTTCTAGACAAGACCTTGTACTCCACAGTGAGAGGGTACAGTAAACATGTGGTCTTCTACCCTCTCCTAACTTCTTCATTCCTGAAAACTCCCCCACTAGGCTTTCTTCCTAAGCACAAAGTAAAGAAGGTCAAGAATTCCTACACCCATAAATTTGCATCTAGTGGGGAAACAAGCACACTGAATCCTGCAACAAAAAGGGATAATRCAGTCCATATATTCAAAAATGGGTGTAAAATATTCTTTGCTAGTGAAAAATGTTCCAACTGACACTCAGGGTACCTATAGGCTTTGATGCCACTACAGCCTYGCACATTACATCGATATGTTTGTAAAGGATGATGACCCCATCATTTCCTATCTTTTTAAAAAGTAGACATCACAAAGGCCATAAATTTCCTGGAAAACTGCRGCTGGAGTTTGTCTTGTCATACTTCTACACATCTTATCATATCTGGGTAGTCTTTAATCTGAGCATGGATATTTTTAATTTCTGATCTTTTCATAAAACTTACTAACTTGTTTTTGATTTAAGTAATGGAGAAAAAATCAACTCATCTTGATGTATTTTGTAACAGTGAGTTATATTTGTAGCATGTTTCTGGTAAGTGTGTCTCRTTTATCTGTGACCTTAGTGTATTTCCTACGGATGCATTTTGTACTAAATCACAGATCAAGAAGGCRTTCCAATATTCAGACAGGCTATTCACACTCGGTGAAGACTCATGTGCTTCAAAACAGTTACTACTGTTGAGTGAAAACAAAAATCTATAAGCAGAAATGTGTTAATATTTCCATCAAAGTTAAAAATTAATATTCATAAGCRTTCTGTAAAACTGAATCTAAAATTTTAATTACCTATTATTGACTATTATTGACTCCTGTAAAAGAGACTTCAGTGGTTTTTAGTGGGTTTGTTTACTTATTTAGTCTTAGGATATCACAGATATCACGTTCAATATTCCCCGACTTTTCCTGAAGATTTCTGAAAGGCTGTATTCGTGCGGCACGTGAGCTGAGTGGTCACAACTACTCTGAAACCTTGSTCACTCCTCATAGTCACATGAAGCAACTCTGTCTCCCTAACACAAATCTCACAGTGTTGCTGGGAAGACAGGAAAGACAGAATCTACCGGCTAAATTAGTCTGCCATTCGCCTGTACGTGGCACTCCTCCAGTTCTCTTCAAGAAAGTATCGGTTGGCTACTCGCTCCACAGCTGGCTTCAAAATCATTCTTACACAAGCAYATGTGACCACGGAAAGCTACTTCTCCTTAACTGAAAGTACATACATACAATAGCCAATTTTAAAACAGCTTATTTCATCTAGTCTTGATCGTATGCTGAAATTGCATAAAGAATTCTCAAAAAGCACAGTCTGAATACAATTCCAACCTACCACTAAGTGCTCAACTTTCATTCTCATTATGATTTCTCCATTTCACAGTTCTCCAGCTACCAGTAAGTTTTACACTTTAGACGGGCTTTGTAATTCTAATTTTTAGTATTAAAAAAAAAAAAAAAAAAAACTCCCAAAAAACAAAGTGGTAAAATAAAACCAAAAACTATTCTTTAAAATATCTGAAAGAAATAAATGATACTAATCAAACATTTGTCAATCCTTAAACACTGAAATATAACCCATTTCTTCATTTTGTCARGGTATACTGAGTCACTTTTTCTGATGTGGCAGGTGAGTGATTTCCASAATAACAATAATCTTGTGAAGATTTTTAGTACAAATTATGCTACAATTATCAAAAAATAGAATACTGCAAATATTTAATTTAAATGATCAAAATTAAAAATAATGCACAAGTAATATGTTTAAGAAATGTACTCAGGGATACTTCTCGATTCCACTCTGTATACAAATCAGGCCAATTTGTAAGATAATTCTGGAATGTATCCAAATGAGGAGTGAGATGACATCTGTCAAAGTCAATTAATCTGTGAAAATATGATTTAAAAGTGGTGACCAGAAGTTAGCTAGTCATCCCAATCTATCCTTCAGATATGCATTCCCTGCCACCCACTACATCAGTTGTTAATTTGATAAAAATATATCTTAAAAGCATAAATGTCAGAACTGAGTTGTTCTTACCAACTGTCAGCATTGCCTGTCAAATAAAGGTATGGGGAATAATCAGAATGAATGTAAACTAAAAMATAAATAAATAAATAAAATAAAGAGTAAGTTTTAGAAAGGTAAAGCACCTTTGATGCCCTTGCTGATATTCTATAMACCAGGCGGGCAATCTAGCTTTCAAAGTGAGTTGTGCTAATTCATCTGCTAATGGGCCGTATAGAAGAACCACACTTTCTCAGGAGCTGTACTGGAACAGTGCGTGCTGCGAATGCCCAGTTCCACCACCCTGTACCATGTGACCCATCCTAGTGATAGAAGAAAACATGTAAAATTGAAATCCTCCTCAGAGGAAGGTCAACTTGCAGAGGAGGTTCAAAGTCCAAGTCATTAGTCAAGCTCTACAATGCTCACCTTCCTTTAATTCTTTTCTCTCTGGAAGAAGAAAGTCAAACTGCTCCAGGGTAGCTACACAAAACTGCATGTTTTACACTACTCTTTTTTTTTTTTTTTTTCTATTGGACACACAATGTGAAGAACCCCACGTTCCTGTAGCTCCCTTTAATCAGGCAAAAGGAGCATGAAACAAGGAAATTGCAAGTAGCCAGCACGATGGGGGGAGCCTCAGCTGCTTCAAGCTTCTTCACTGCGWCACTGCTTTCAGCAACTAGATTACCCACCAGACTTCCAAACACWGCATCCCTTCTAATCCTTTGGATTTTTGCAAGAGCTGCAGAGGTACAGATTTCGCTAAGAAAGTCAGACTGCCATTCTTCTTTGGCTCAAAATCTTACTCATAACAGTTACTAACCCTACAGATGCTTTACAGTCATGGGTGTGCTAACATGTATTAGATTTTTTCAATCTTTGATACTCTCACCAAACTTCAACTGACAGTGAAAGAATTACAATTCTACCAGAATTATAGCATTCAGATGAAATCCTCATTTCACTGATATATATGGTATAAATACCAATCACTTCAAAGACAACAAGATTTTAACATCAGGTCTGATCCACTGAAGTCAAAGACAGTCTTTCCACAGACTTCAAAAATGGGAAGCAAAGCTACTGAAAAATCTCTACATTTTCCAAAGTACATTTCTGAACAGTAAACAGCTGTCCTATCAAAGGGCTCAGGATCAGTGATGGTAAAATGCAGTATCTGTAAGAATTATCTGCAAAAGTCTGTAAGAGTTTTGAAATAATGTTTCACAAACTTAATTTTTTAATTTATAATGCTGGCTTACACCTGGAAAAAGAGAAATGATATCTAACCACAGTTATAGGTTACATGCACTCTCCACCTTATATTAGTGGAAAATAGCCAGCATCGAGCAAGCAAGACAGATTGCAGTATAAATGTAACTACTGTGGGTAGTCTTAAGGAAAAATAAAGACCAGCATTACAGTAACTGAAAAAAAATTATCCATATACATGTCCTACTGTTTTAAGACCAACTTCATAAGARTTTCATGTAAATAATCCATACTTCTATAATCACCTTTATCCTGTCATTTATTATAACACAAAATACTTGAAGGGCAAATTTTGAATTTAAATAGAATTATCACCTATCTGCTTTGATTTAAAAAATGGATATAGCTATAAAGAAAGACATAGAAAATTGCTACTACCAACTGGCCACCAAAATTGATCTGAGTAGGAAGTTCATGACAAAAAGATTAAAAAAAGATGGCTGCTTCTATTCATTGTAGTTGGTAATTCAGCATAAAAATATATTTAAGGCACTGGCTTTTTAAAGCAAAACCTACCTTGTTAGGAAAACCTGTTCCATGAAGACCATCCTAATTTAGGACAGAACTCAATAACAGTACTGATTTTTACATACACCAATTAGTGCGCATTACAGATAGTTCTAACATATCAGATAATTTTCTCTAGAAACAATGTGTTAAAAAAGAACAACAACTAAAATAAAAATAAATATCTAGACAAAAAGAGGCTCTACAACAGATATGTATCATATTATAAAGCACCACAGTGAAAATGCCACGAACATTTACAGAAGCAGGTAAAAACAGACTGAAGAACACTGACATAGATGTTGCTCTGTTGTACTAGACATCTTATTTCATGGCTTGTCACTGTTTAGACAAACAGAATATTTGAACAGACATTAATTTCTAGGTGCTTTATAACAGTCCAACAAAATGCAGAGATGATTTCTAAGCTGCTGTTTTATTTTGGGCTTCTGGAAGTTAGAAGTCTCTCTATGTTTTTAAATTTCAGTATACTCCTCTGAGAGTGCAAGATGCAGTAAGCCACTTTTCAGCTGGGAGGAGTTGACCAGTACCTGTCATCCTCCGGAGATGCATGCTGGATATGAATCCTGGGACTAGTAGGTCGTCTCCTCTCTAGGGAGGGGGACCATCTACCCCTGTTTGCCCGTTCAATAAAACAGGAAAAAAACAGGATATTTAGTTTGCGATAAAATTAAAATATATGGGATTTGGGACTGGAAAAATACCCCCAAAAGTAAGGAAACGAATAACATGTCATTTAATAATTTTTCTTTCTAACAGTTTTCTAATTCCCAGGTGTACTGTTCTTATGTCTGCTTACTGCAGAAACATTACAGATGAAAGAAATAGAATGTGCGYCCAAATAAGCAGAATTTAGACTGATTTACATCTGTCTCATAATGTACCATAAGTTTTCCAATATTCTCAAATGACAGATTTAGAAGTCTGTCACTCACAAAGAAAGTTGTAATTCCAAACTAGAGGAGCTTTTCAGAGACTGCGTGATGATCACTTTCTGGCGACTACTGGCTGACATCSTAGTTTTTCCTAGCTTTTTACATCGAAAAAAAATTCTCAGTAAAAATGTCGGAGTACAAGAATTAGGAGGAAAATTGTAAAGCATGAAGTGACCCTTTTTTCCCTAACACCATGACAAGAGTCATCTTCCGCTCTCTCCATCAGTTTCTAACGCTCCCTTACTCCGACTGTAATGCGTGGGCCTGAACGGCCTCTCACGCACTGCAGAGCTGCTAATATGAAGAAGCTCTGTACATTTTAAAAGCTATACTTCTGGTTATATGCTATATCACGAAAYAGCCTGTCTCCAGCTTTTCTATCTTCATGTACTGCTCCCTTGGAAGTTTGTCTAGCAGTAGACCCTTTGCGTCCATTCAAGTATTCTCTTAACCGAATGCTCCAGTAGAAACTAGAGTTCAAACTTTAAAGACACAATATGTCAGTCCTGATTACTTCCTTAAAAAAAAAAATCTTTCACAGGACCAGGAAGATTAAAAGATCAAGGTGGAGATTTTTCACAGGAATATTACTCAATAAGCATTGCTACTCTCTTAAATAACTTGAAATGCTAATGCTAATGTTTAATTTGCTGTGTTAATTTAATGAAGTGAGCAATACTGTATTCACTTTTCATTAAACACTATCATTTTTACARACTGCAGAAGTAAATTAATTAGCCACAACTAAGCTACCCCTATTTCTGTACAAGAATTGATTTTTTTTTTTCATTTTAAAATATATACTGAAGGTGCATGTAGCCAAATTTTGTTCATTTCTRTGTATCCTTGAAGTGCATGCCATTAGGTTACATGTTATATAAGTAAATTAAATGAAAAAGATCTGAACTGGGAAGGAACATTGGTGTATTACACATTTTTCTCTTTAAAAAGCTCATTTAATTTAGAATGATAAATAATATACYACAGTCAAGCATTGCTTGTTTTGTGGTGATGTTATATGATTGTAAAGTGTGACCGTAAGTACAACAATTTATAACTCCAAAATATACTGTTTAATTGACAAAATCAGCAAAACAAACTACATAAACTCTGTATCTAACTTAATATTAACTATCTAATATTTCACTTTTTGAGGAATTTTTCCAGTCCACGTAAAAAGGAAAAAGGGGTTCATTTATGGAACATGCAAATAACAAAGGTTTCAAGGAGATTAGCGTCACTTGAACATTTAGGACTATATTTCAGAAGATTTGAAATGAAACATGTTGTTAGTAGTTAGTTTCTTTTTCTCTCCAAAGCAAGAGTTAAAGAAAATGTTAATGCATCARTGCACTCAGTCAAAGCCCTTAATATGCTGATATCTACTATAAATATTAAATAGTATTTGATAGAATTAACTAGGTCATGCAGTATGAACATTGAGAACATGCTCTCTTTCACTGAATTTTGAATGATCATGAACCACGTTACAATGCAGACAAACATGCAACAACCTATCCTTTTACGTGGTTGGACAGAAAAGAAAAACACAACGCATTGCACATCTAACACAAAGAGATATTTTCCTGTKCATTATTTTAAATATAAATAGTGAGAATCAGCAGAACCTTTAAAAGCATGCAGTATAAACAGCAAATGTTTCATAGTCGCTAAAAAACGTTAATAAAAATCATWCTGAAACAATAAAASCCTGGAGCAGGATAGGACTTAACAGGATAGGACTCAGCTGGATCAAATGACTGCTTCAAATTCTCTATCATCTAGTTATGAATGGGTAATAGGTAACTTTTTGGCTTCRTCTATTTGTTAGGTGGCAGTGACCGGCTGGCAGAAAAAGTCCTGAATGATTTTTGCAACATTTTGATTCCTATTGCAGCCAATCAGCTCAGAATAAATCTAACATAGTGGGGCTGCGTTTTGCCGGTGTACTGAGTGTGCTCTATATACACTGATTTCTCTGACGTGCTCTTCAGTTTCCTCTGCTCATAACTCCACTAATTAAAACTCTGAGGACCAAAGCTTATAAATATGACTAATTTGCACTATCCATTTTGTGCTGCTACGACACACCRTATTCGCTTGCAGTACAAGAAACTTAGAAAGTAAATAAAAACAACATCATGTATTATTAAATAACTGTCATTGGTTAACATCTTGACTATTACCAGCTCATCTAGGGAAGATGATACTATGAGGAGAAATCACTGAATATCCTGAATTTGTTCAGGATCATGCACTTAAATCCCATACCTGTGTGAGCTCCTGAGCTGAAGCTGCTGACTGCGCACAAATTTCTCTATTCTACAGACATGACACTCAACTTACAAGGAAGAAAAGTGGAAATTTTGAGGYACAGTGAAGAGGACAGATCAAGAATGAAAATGTGTGGCAGCACAAAAGCATTTTCAATGCATTAGGGGTATTTTAGACTATTTTATAACCTATGTTTTGCACATTATCACAGAAACTTCAACAAGACTTTTTTTCTTTTTTTTTCTTTTTTTTTTTCTTTTTTCTTTTTCCTTTACTTTTTTTTTTTTTTTTTTTTTTTGACCAAAGCACCTAGGAATAAATAGGAGGAAAAAAAAAAAAAAAAAAAAGACAGGCACAGTGTAAACATATATACCCATATTAAATAAAGGCTAGATCTTTCTGGATATCCTAGCATACTGTGCCAAATACATGAAGAATTAACTTCTGTACCAAACTATTCCACCTACCAAAGTACTTAGGCCTGCATCAGGGCAAGGTCAGTTTGCCAGTCCAGTTATACTAGCAGACTTTCCTTTTTCACACGATGTAGCTTACAACAGGYGAAAAAGAATTTCTTTTCTAATTTGTTTTTAGTGCAAGTAAAAAGGCTTATACATTCCAAGCTAATACATAGACTGCTAAAAGTATTTTTCTGCTGGTAATACAATGACTTTTACTGGCACAGCAGTGTCTTAAAAATAACAATTGCTCCAATCATTCCAAATGACAAGAAAAATGTTATACAGAATTCAAAGATCAGAAGACTTTTTTTCTAATAAAGCATTAATGCAGAGAAATGGTRTTCTAGTATCAGTTGGTTACACAGAGCTAATACAATTTATTAAAGAAGTGGACTGCTCTAACCTGTGGTGTCACTTACAATCTATTTTGTACTTTCTGAGAAAGAAGGTTGGGGGGGACGGAGTAGAATGAACTTCCACAGATATGAGTATACTGATCATTTCATGTACTACTTACGTCTTCATTTCATTGAAGAAAATACGTAATGTCACATTGGAATTCTATTTTTTATATTTTGAGGCCTAAAAGCCCACATTTTTAAATAAAATTTACAATTCTATTCTAGGGGAAAAAAAATCCACTTAACGAAAAGAACCCAAACCTTCAACATAGTCTTACCTATACTGATAAAAAAGTGGTGCTGTACACATTGTACTTCACAAACCCACGTATTATGTCTCCTTGCTATAAGCATGATCAACGACAGAACTTTGTCTAATCTCTTCCTAGAGCATTTCCAGTAACAAAGTCTAGGCAACCTTCCCGTATCACCTATTCCAGTTTTGAATTATACTCACTTTCAGAAGTATTTTCTGATGTTTAACAGGAACTTATCTTACTCWAATTTAAGTCCATTATTCCTGTCTTGTCCAGCATAGGCAAAAAATACTTTTTGCATGTCTTGGACTTAATTCTTTGTTCTTCAAACTAAAAGACACTTTTCTGTCTTTTAGGGACTGTTTAAGTCATTATACAAGTCATATTTTACAATTACAAACTATCATTTCATTGAATACTCAGCTTGACAGATGACATCTTGAAATGAAACTACAAAGCATGTACTACTWACGTCCATACACTATATATGAGTGCAGCTGTATACATCTACACACACAGTTACTAATCTGCTGCTAAATCTAGAACAGTATTTTGGATTTCATTGTGCATTGCCTTACTTGCATCAGATTTTTTGGTTCACTTATCTCTTGTTAAAGTATTCAACAGTAGAGGATGAAACCTTCTAAAAGTATTTCTCCCCCCAAAAAAAGTTTTGATTTTTTTGTGTGTTTAACATCTTGATCCAAAAATTGGGTGCATTGGAATAATGACATCTGTGTCCAAAGGAAAGAAATGCATGTCACTATTCCCCTAGCAGAACCACACAGGTACACGTTATTTGCAACAAAATCATCATGGAAGTTTTGAACATAAATGTCATAAAWAACTTTTTTTTACCCTCATAAAGGGCTCAAAGCCAAAAGCAACCATTCARTCACCCTCTGGGAGTTCTCAAAGCACAGACAGAAAAATTTCATAGTGACACACTATTTTTCTACACACACAGTTACTAATCTGCTGCTAAATCTAGAACAGTATTTTGGATTTCATTGCGCATTGCCCTATTTACATCATATTTTTTGGTAACTACCTATATGTTAGTTATGATATCTCAGGATAGATCTTAAAAAGGAATAAACTAGTGTAGATCTAGTTGAAATACTATCAGTAGAAGACGTAGTCACTCCTGTATAACTGCACAATTTTGAGAATACTAAAATTCCAAATCAGGGAGCAGTGGGAAAGGGRACAGAAGAAAAGGGAAATTCCACATACCATCAAAAGAAGAGAAAATTTATCTAAAAGGCAAAAGTAATTTCTTGCTGCTTTTATTTATAGGACCTCTCCCCGACAATTGAAGTGAGGCAACTGATTAACAAATAGATTGTGGGTTGACTGATAAAATCATCTTCATATTATTAGCTGCCATACTAATGAAATATAAATTGTACAGGTGAAATTAAACTTCCAACACAGTCAATAGGAATCTGTTATTGCCTTTGGTGAAGCCAGAATTTCACCCTAAAATGGAATAATTCTAAGACWAAAATGCTGAAGGCACTGAAAAATTCCTTTGTGGAACAATCTCACCTATCCAACGCACCATTAGTATTTGGTTCACTTAAGATTTTGAACCAAGCTATTATAATATGAAAAATTAATAAAGTATCCACAATACACCTGCAGAACTTAAGGAATTAATCATTATTTAATTTAAATTATAGAACATGTCTTCCTAAGACTTAGGTGAACCTCAATATCATGTCACAGAGTGAAAAATTTAACACACTGATAACCTTGTTATTTAAATAGATGTAAAAGCAGRTGCTGCAGATTAGATTAAGAAGGCAATGAAGTTTGGTTGGCTGATTTGTAGAAAATACATCGCTATACATCTACAGTTCTGTTTTGAAATACGAGAATCTTGTCGTATAATTTGTAGATTATGTCACTGCCTTATGAGCAGTCCACAAAACAGGCAAGAAATAAATGTTATACTTCTTAGCAATGATGAAGAAGATTAACAATCAAGTGGTGCTTCTTCAGAATACTGCACTTAACACTGCAATGCTATTATCAGCATACTGAGGACTTTTGTAAGCAATGACACCAGCTTGAACTAAAACAAGGAAAGAAGCCAGAAGCAGTTATAAACTCCAACACACAACTTACATGACATACATGAATATAGGAGAAAAAACATCTACAAATACCAAAGCAGACATGAACGTACAGATATGTAGAGTACTCATGTGAAGAAAAACAAAACTGATAGAGATCACCAGCACAGATGACAAGAAATTCATAAGTCTTTATTTTATACCTTTCTCGTTCTGGTGAATGCAAACTAGTATCTGGTCTCAAGCAGTTGGTACTAGCACTCCTAGCCCTGTCAAGGGAGGGCTGCAGTTCACTAGTGCCAGTGCATTGCATCCAATGGTAGAAGAGAAAGAAAAAGAAAACAAAGAAGGGAATACAATGTTAGATATTAACTCATAAAATAATGCTCTCTTTACAGAAAATGTAGAATCACAATGATTTAATTAAGAAAAACATAAAAAGAGCTGACTGGATGACAGTGCAAAGATTTGCTTAGAAAGTAAAGCCAAACAAAAGACTGCTAGAAACTATTTGTTAAAAATTCTTGAAATGTTTAAAACTAAAAGAATCGAAACAATACCCACTAGTAAGAAAGCGGAATGAGAAATACCAAACAATAACTCTAAACCCTTAAAACAGTAGCAAACTTTAAGCCAACATAAAAGGATGTGAAACACTATATATTACGTAAGAGCAGTTTACAGTGAAACTATTTTATTCTGCAAAGTCATATTAGATACTAAACAGGAGGGGGAATTAACCCTCAGTTTCTTACCTAACCAGTAGGTCATCTCCAAATTTCAGTATTCGTGAATTAAGGCAATCACGAAGAAGTGAGATATCCTGTCTAATCACTGACTTGGTCTTAGCACATGCAGGCAGAGTTGAGCTTTGTAAATTAAAACCATTTAAACAAAATGAAAATAAATCTGACATATAACCAAAATCATACACATAAAGAAAAGAATGTAACAAAGAAAAGTCTAACCTATAATGTTAATAGTGATATTTTAGTATACTTAATGATGAAGAAAATTCTACCTAATATAAAGTGTTTGTCTTTTATATGTAAAGGTTAATTTAGACATTTACAGCAAGTTATTTTAGAATTATATCCTTATCTCTCCATTATCAAAACTATAAGAAACATGAATTTTTTATAAGGCAATGCTATTTACTTTTTTTAAAAGGCAACTAACTACTTAAAGGGGACTCTAAGTACTTCTTACCTGTATATGTTCCAATGAATACCATTTTCTAGTAAAGGCATCTTGGGTGGTAGTGTTTTATAGTGCCTAACAGAATTTCTTGAATGTGGCAGAATAGAAAACAAAACAGAACAGAACAGAACAAAAACATACCAAAAATAAAAATACAGATAAAGGTAAGGCAAGACTGATCAGAACTTAAAATAAATGCATGATATTCTACCAAGCTGAAGAGCTTGATGAGCAGATTTCTCAATATATGATTTTCTCAGTTCAGCTATGGTGACAGCAATTTGGGGGACATATTTATGTATTTACGCTTTTTTTTAGTACAGAAAATTAATGATATTACTAGCACAGATCAGGTTTTTTCCTTGTAATAAAAGTAATTAAATTCCTTTAACAGAGATTTTTAATTACAATATACAAGTTGTTGTAAAATATTAGGTTGATATTAAACTTACTGATATTTCTGTCAGTAATGCTTTATTTAGACTTACTGACACATTAACTTCTCCAGTAGCTAAGCATGAAAAGCTTGTTAAAACATCTATATGTATATATATAGTGTCCCAAAGTCAATTATAGATGCATTAGCAGCTGGCACTTTAGAATGCTAAAATCATTTGGAAGTGATATATCAGCTTCAAAAACCTCACAGTAATTAAATGCTATTAGTAATCATAAACTAATTTAAAACAACTCTTATGTCAGCCATCACAGCAGAGCTCAAGGGTGTTATATGACAACTCTCTAACATTATATGATTACTTAGAGTACGTATTATTTTAGAACAGGGGATATAGATTGCTTTATCCAGTTCTGCCCAAGTGAATAAAGGAGAAAGGTAGACTGCCACCATCTGCCTTTATATTATAACCAGGAGCATTTCATCATTTAAGGGTTAATAACCAAGTTCCAGCAATTTTCCACATACCCTACCTAGACAGAACTGTGGTGGTCTTAGAAAAAGGACTAGCAGTTTTGAGGGTTTTGCCAGCTTCAAAAACAGGCCTTCTCAATAGGATTGATTCCTACTGACACTTAGACCTAGGTAGAGCAGACCAACACTTTAAACCTGGCCATGTCATCCAGAGATGAAACAATCCCCTTTCTAGAAACCCTAATATTTGAAAAACCTTAAGGGATTTAACTGAGGAGCTTTGACCACTTGTAGTACGGTCATTACTGCTAAAGTCATTGAAGTTGGGGAAAAAAGGACTGAATGTTCGTGAGASGATTGAGTTCATCCTGGCTTACTGCAGATATTACCAACATCAAGCTCGGGTGTGAGCTAAGAGGGGGACTGCAAGCTGCACGTCTGCAGCACAAGTATGCATTCCTTTCCACCGTCTCTGCTACAAGGCAATACCCGCCAGCAGATGGACACGATAGACAACTCGGAACAGTTATTTAAAACTGGTGAAGCAAATTAACCACATGACTTGACTTGCAGCATCTCAGGTTAATGTGACAGAACCTCAACTTCTCTTTCCCGTTTTAAGCTGAAGTTGTCAACTATCCATAAAAAGATTATCCAGGAAGTTGTCTAGAAAACAAGAATAATGCCATATAACGCTATTTCTAACATGAATAAATGTTTGTCAGGCCATTATAAATGAGAAAGCAGAAGAGAGATGCAAAACCAGTATGCAGACCCAATTTTTTTGTGAAAGGGTTCATGAAACTGTATAGTAAAGGATGGATATTGGTAATTTTGTTCTCAAACTTGGATTAGGCTGTGTAAGCTTCACAGACAAGTTTAGAAATTTACCTAGTGTTTTCTGAATACTCACATTCAATATAGTATTGAAAGTATTATTCTATTTTATAGWATCCCATAGTTGTTACTTTTAAGGGAGTGGATCTGGTACTTATTTGAATATAAGAAAATAACAGTAATAATTCAAATGGCAAACTAGAAAGGTAAGCAAGGGCTGCATTGTCTGAATTTAGTGTTTCTCTTGTTCCTCTTACCTAATCTGCCTATGTTCCTCTTACCTATGGCTGCCTATGGCAAATTTTTAGTAGAAATTGGTTAGCAGAACAGACAGGGTAGGAGATTTGTAATGCAATTGGAAATCTACAGTGGGTGAGCAAAGTTCACCAAAAGTTCATCATACAATGTTTAACTCACAGATTAAGTGACAGTTTAAACACTGTCACTGAAGAAGAGGAAAAGGACCGAGCCCATAGCTGGGAGGCGAGGAAACTGTAGAAAATGCATCTGGGAGAAAAAGRCTGTAGAAAGGAGGCTGGAAAAATTGCCATTATATGACAGTAAACTGACTGAAAACAACAGGGAGTGAAATAAATGATTAATCATTAATAAAAATGTTGAGGCAAAAGCTTTTTTTTTAGCTGCAATATGGGAGTGAAACTCTATTGAAATTTAAAATGTAAATTTTAATGCAACAACTGCACTGGTACTCAGCTTCTTTTGGAAGTATTTGTATTTGCAATTTTACTATTATACAGTATAACAGAATTCAACCATAACATCTTCAGTTCTAATTCAGTTAAGAGAATTAAAATAACACAGGRCAAATCAATAGAAACTATTATGTAGGAGAAAATCCTACCAGAGGGAACTGAAAAAAAGTGCATTATATAACATGGTTTTAAAAGTTCTGTGGCTTTAAATATATAACAGTGACCTAAATACCCTTAATAGCACACAGTTCCTGAACCAGAAAAATGGTTAGCTACTTCATTTATACCACTTGCAGATGACATAACCTACAAAATCTACTGATTCTAACCGAAAGATCTTTTCTACAAGCTGATACATCTTCCTAGTAAAGTTACCAGATGTGTTAAAAAAAAAAAGGCAGGAGAGGGAGGACAGATTAGATTTATTAGACAAGGATATTTCAGTTCCATTTACTTTTACAAAACTGGTAACAGGGAGCTTCAAGCATTGGGGAAGATAATGTAAAAGATTAAAGATAAGCCAAAACTGCAAAATTTTTTTTTGCTTGGATCTCATTTTTAGCAGAATTCCAAAATGAAAGCAGCCTTTATAAAGCCCTCATAAATCACTGTACTTTCCTCTACAAATGACAAAAGCTAGCATATTATTACGTGTGACAAACAGTAAAGATCTTTGGCCTGTTCTCAGCTGTCCTACRGACATTTTGAGCTAGTGTAGACTTCCTCCATGGCTATACTACACTTTATAGGATTTAAGTTAAATATTTGGAAAGGTCAAGTTTTTTATTATGGCAATAAAGAAGCCCTCAATCTATAAAGATGAGCAGGCAAACACTTTATTTATTAATAATKACTATGATTTTATGCTGATATAATTCCCTAATATCAGACACATGAAATGGGATGAGTATACTCTATTGAAGAATCAATCCACAAATAGTTATGTAATGCTTTTCAAGTTAGGAAGAGATAAAATATGAGTGTCAGCAGCAATTGTAAGCAGCTCTTTCAAAAGCTTATTTGTTTACTAAGTAGAAATGAATGACTTCATGAGGTCAGGCCTATCAGCTTGATAATTCTGATTCAGAATAAATTACTTTCCATTTAAATTATGAAGTTTCAGGAAGTTCTAATTCTAACTTGTTCTCTGCTTAGATCAGCACAGTTTATTTTGGTCTTAAAAGTTTAATTATCTGACTACAATTAAAAAAAAAATCTTTTTAAAAATCTGCAAAATAATGCAAGGAGAGAGACCAAAATTAGGTTGTACTACTACAAGGTAGTAAATTGCTCACGTTGTACAACACCTACAAATGCGTCCAAACATTTTAGACTCTCATTGTAAACCTACGCACAAGCTTAATTTCAGACATCAAGGCTAAACGAAAAGCATAATTTCCACTTAATCTTTTTCCTCAGAGTAATAGCCTAGTTGAACTATGCTCTGTCTCTGAATTTTAGGTGCTTGGAGGAGTCTGAGATGTTTTGCACATCAGCYCTGCAGACTGGGATTTGGCAGGTTAACGTACAGAACCTGCAACCAGCTCATCGTTCTTCTGAAACTGTATCTTCAACAACTTGCTGTCAAAGCTCTAAGAAAAGGGGTCTTTGTACATATGCTCTCAGCACTGTGCAATAAATAAAAATGGAAACAAACAAAAAAACAACAAAATAGGAATGTATAAAACTATAATATAACGGGCATGCACTGGGAGAGCAGGACTTCTGTGACTAGATAGACAATCTACCACAAAACGTAGCTGCAARATCAGCAGTTCAACTATTTTATTCTTACTATGGAAGTTAACAAAAACATATATTTATTTCAATCTGAATAAAAACTTAAAAAAGAGAAAAAAATGGAAAAGAATAATTGACACTCAAATTACAACACATTAGAAAATTCTTTACTTACTAGGACATAAATACAGCCATGAAAAACAGCTGGGCACGCAAAGTATACAAAACTAACCAGATGTGTTCATGATTACCAAATTCCTGTATTTACCTGATGGTATGTAGGCACTCTGCACTTCTTCCTCGTTTTGCTCTGGGCAGCATAAGAAGCTCACTGCACAGACAGGATGGGTGTGAGTGAAACAGATATAATTATGAAGCATTAGATGACATGAGTTATGCCAATGATATGCAAATGAAAACATAAAAAGAAGCAAGAAGCTTGCACCCAGATAGATAGCCAGATAATGTTCAAACCCAGGCACCACTTCTCAAAGAATGTTAACTAAAAAAAGCCTGTGACAACTGCATTTGCAGCAAATTCCTTTTGCTTTGGCACCTAATTTTGTGAGTTTTCTCCTTTCAAAATTCAGAAGTACTGTTTCAAAGTTCTTCACGATAAAAGCTCACAGAAATCCACAAACCAGTCACATTTCACTAGTAATCTCCTTTTTCAAGGAGTAATCGCTTATTGGAGAAATGGAGAAATATTTTAGAAAAAGGAAAGCCAGTGTCTTCTGGATTTTTTTTAAGTCATAAAAGCTTACATGAAAATGCAGAGAGGGCTAGTTACTGATTTACTGCAAGCTTGTTTATGTTGTAGCAACTGCAATGCGAAGAGTAAGCAGTTACGCTTTGGGGAAAAAGGAAAATACATGTTCACTGAAAATATTACGTTTAGACAAACGTAACTTCTGACTCAAATCTCTTCACAGTATTATGCAATGCAATACCTAAGGAAACAGAAAATTTGCTAATCGGTTATCAGATTTTTTTTTTCTAATTATTTCCGTTTCACGGATCAGCCATCTATTATAGTATTACTTTACTGTGACCCAAACACAYGCTACAGCCAGCAAGATGGGTAAAATTAATATATAATTTATGTCTATGGTAAATATGACTATGATATGACATATCATTTGAATTTATCTTATAGTTTTATGCACTTTAGCACAACCGCAAAGACAAAATCCTAAAATTCCTAATTATCATAAACAAGAAAGTAAAGCTAAACTTCATGGAAACATGTTATTTTAAAAGCTGGGAATCATATGAAGTACTATGGCGACAGAGAGAAAAAATACAAATATATAAAGGAGCAGTTGTTCTATGTGTTTTAGACTTCAGAACATTATAAAATGACCAACTTAACTGATGCAGCATAGGTAAAATTTATGTAAAGTTCTAAACTTGGAACATTGAAATAATCACTTGTAAGTCACACGTGAGATTTAAGTTTGCATCTGGAACCACTAGCCTTATTTTGATGCAACAAAATATATTAAAGGTGAACTGAATTGTTTTTCTTAAAGTGAAAAATAATAAATCCATTCAAGCTCTCAGAGGACTAACAGAATTTATCTTCAAGTTTCCAAATTACAAATAAATATAATTCATTTTAAGACAAAGTTACCATTTTCTGTAGGTACCCAGAATTTTCTTGCAAGGGCTGAGGAAATTAGCATCAGCACTACAAACACGCAGTTTCATGGACTACTTCCTTATTAGAGACATTAACTGCTATGGGAGAAGGAAGATAAAAATCCCAACAGTCTAAAAGATGRTGGATGCAAAGTCCAAGTTAAATCTCAGGATACTTTGTTAATAKTCACTCTATCTTTGCTAAGCCAAAAAGTATCTACTATAACTGGCCCATGGTAAGCGGTGATGTAAAATACATCCATGAAAGGGATATAAAATAGGAAATCCAGCATGAAAGCACCTAGTTAAAAAATAAAGCAAAAGAACTGACAACTGTAGGGCACTGACAGTATCCATAATAAACTAAGACTATTTTGCATTAAAGATTATTCTTCTAAAAAAAAAAGTGTTTTGTAATGGGAATGTTTAAGTACTCAGATTAACAGATTTTATTTAGGAATAAAAAGAACAGAAAAGCTTGAAAGAGCTATCTCTKTGAGAATAAGATAATGATACTAAATTCAGAGCAAAGATATACTGCTTTAGCTAGATTTCCTAGTAAAAAGCTTTTCTAGCAGATATATATATTATTTTCTATAAATATACATACTWTATTTTACATATATAATTTAAGCATATATAAAAAAGGCGAAGTGGACAAATCAGTTCCCCCTGGAAATGTATTATACCAGATGCTTTAGTAAGAGGCTATAATAATTACTTTTATGACAAATTATTCAGAATATTCAATATTAATTTGGGACCAATAGCAGATCACTGAGAAAATGACCAGAAGTAACCAGCAACCGCAATTTCTATTCTGGAACTATCATAAAAATCCTATGGGCCTATTCTCATTTTTTAACTAAGTATATGTTAAGTATGTTCAAGAAGGCACTTGTTTATATGAGAGATTCAGTAAATGAATAATACATGATACTGATGGTAATACTGAATAAAAATTTTAAAAAATCCTTGGATGTGAAAGACAATCTTTCTCAACGAGAACTGCTTTGGCCATCCCTACGAGGCCTTTCCGATGATGCTGGGTTTATTTATTGATAGACAGGCAGTGGAAGCTGTAAGAGCTAAACAGCTTCCACAACCAAAGAAATCTGGGAGAAAGAGAAAAAGCAAAGTGGGAAAAATGAGACCACTGCAAAGGAGAGTAACTGGAGCTGGATTTAGATCCTGCAGATAAGCCATGTATATTCTTCATATCTGAGCTTTAACTTCCGAAAAGTGTTTTCTGAGCAATGAAAAGAAATGAAGATCATTTCTTACTCCACTCTTACATTCAAAGTTCATTGCTGCTGAGCTCTGTTCWGATGACTTATCTCCATGACAGCCTCAATGCAAGCCCTGTTCTCCATGCATAATTCATGCACATATCAYTTATACATTCTGAGACATTACTGTAAGATAATTTTACATACAGCTCTCTATATTTATTCCTGGTGAGAAAAGTTGCTTTTTAATGTCTCCTCCTCTTCAAGTCTGCTCAATAAACAAACTCTTCGACAAATATTTTCAGGAATACTTTGAATATATTACTACTTACAGATGATAACATGAAACATTCGCAACAAGTGGAAATTACTTGAATTAGCTTAACTATAAATCTGATTTTACTACAGGTAAAAAGCATTTCAATTCACCTCTAAAAGTAAATTCAGTACTACAATCCAACTCAGACAATTCTGTACATACTTCTTGCCTATAAAATATGACACAGAAATTTTAAATAGATCTGAATAACTCATTCATCTCCATATGTGTGTTATCATATTAAAAAACAAAGTAGGCAAGATCATATACAAAACTGAACTAGTTTAACTGTAAAAGCCATCTGCYATTCATTTTCTATGTTGCTTCAAAACTGGTCAAAGAGTTCCAGAGATTTATTTCTTCAACGTGTCTTCAYATTACTACAGAAAGCATTTTCTGTATTCAGTTTACTCAATTATTTTTCATTCTTACTCACAACAAATGTTAACTTACTGTATAAAAATCCAAAGYTTTCACTAGGACAAYTGATAGTTTATGAATGGTAAAACTGCCATTACAGCATAGCTATTTGATATTTTTGTAAGTAAACAAATGCCCCACATACATTGATAATCTATATGACTGTCACCATTATGTTTCCCACGTATTGAACTGAAATACCTTTTTAACATTTTCTAGGTATAAATTCAAAAGAAATTTTCTTTTGTTCTTCCATTTTAWTAAAAGATATTTCTATATAACTGAAAACATGTCTGCTGCTAGAGAACCAATGTTCTTTGAGGAGTGTAGTCACTGCATRTATTCCTGGGAGAAATGCATGTATGCCAAGCATCGAAGACTACAGATTTTTGCTAATTATGAGCACTGTAACTCTCCTTGGGTACTGTACCAAATTCAGCAAAATGTTATATAAGATGTCRTAAGACTGCATATGTAGATGTCCAAAACATATTAGTATAAGAATACAAACTATGGCACATGCAACTCCCAAGCAGTAGGAAGGCATGCCTGGTATTTTGTTGACCACCAAAACAGACAAGCATGTGYCTGTGTTTTCGTCACTACCAGGATAGCTATGGCATGTATGTAGATTAATGGATTTCTAGCAAAAACCTCTGGGCTTACATTCATGAAACAAACAACAGAATATACCCAAGGACAAACACTCAAGAACCATTACTCTAGACACGTGCCATTACCGCCAGCCTAGTGCAAATTTTTACCATGAAGGAGCCATAGATAATTTAATCATGATCAGTTTTGACCATTAGGATGATTTCTCTCTCCTTTCCCATTATTATCAGACTGTAGTTTTCTACTGAACATTTGAAAATTAGGCAAAGCGACACAGACACTTCTAAACTTGTTCCCAGATTCAGGCTGACAATGTACCTTTCTTGATCTGACAAATACTGACTATCCATGTCTCTGGATCTGTAATCAACTGGACTTCTGGAGGCATCATGGTGTCTAGTTGGAGAGCGTGATCGTCTCATCTGATGAATTTCATCTAAACTCCTGAAAGGCACACATACATACAAAAATTTCATTTGTCCTGTAAAAAAATACACCCTAATGGATTACAGCACAAGTCAGTTGGAGGAAATCTTTAATCAGTAAATTGTTAATATAAAACTTTTTTAAAACAAATCTGGTTCCTGACAAAAATTTCCTGCTTAAAGTATAGGGAGCAGTCGCTTCTGCCTTTATCAGAAGTATGTGTGTATTCCAATGCACTGAGGGACTCGGCAGAAGTATTTTTAATGCTTATACTTAAAGAATAACTGAGAAAACATAAGAATTGATAATACTTCACACAAAATCAAATTAAAACTTTATTAATCCCAAGCTAAGTGTCATAGAGAAGAGGAAGAATTCTGTACAACCTTAGGCAGCCTCTGAGCTCCTTGACAGGAATTTAAAGCTCTCTCCATAAGGAACAAAACAAGAGAAGAAACYACTCATTTCTGACAGGTAGATTCTGCCTTCAGTGTAATAGCTGGCATTGCACGAAGATGCATTAGTTTTACAAAGTGTCAGACTAAGGGATGGTGGAGCTGATTATCAAATATTTCGTGTATTGCACTTACAGAGAGAAAGATACAGACTTTTTCCAACAAGAGCACATACATCTGTTYGCAAAAGAAGAGAAATTGCCTCATTCTTTTGACTATAGGAAGAGGAGTAAGTGCCATAGCCTGTTTTATGTACAGCCACAAYCCTCTATCTATTGAGGATGCATAACTGAAAAGTGCAACTGCTAGTGATAWACAAAAATGCTCAAGTGCCTTCATAGAAGATTAAGCCACTGACTGAAAACATTTCTGAACTTACATTTTTGTCATGGTGCAACAAAGAATGATGAATTACAAGGCAAATACCAGTAAGGAGTTTTTTATAAGGTTATGATGAAGATTTTGTTTCACGGGTGCTCTTGAGTGATTAATGAGAGCATGCTTCAGGTTCATATACTACATTCTTAAATTAATATACAAAAAAAAAAAAAAAAGAAAGCATCATGAAAAAAAACAGATAATTGTTGAACATAAGAAAAATCAACAGGAACCAGTGACATATTATACAAACTTCAAACATCAACATTCAATGTTTCATGATGCTTACCTCTGTAATGGCACATTTGGTAAACGTGAACGGGTCCTGCCCTGATCGTCGCCACGGTGAGGAGATACAGATCGTGAACGATGATGTGTTGTTCTTTGCTGTTCTGGCACAGTTAGCGTTGTAGATTTAGTTTCTCTAGAACTAGATCTATAACCTACTGATAAGAGGGCAACAAGAGGAAATTAGAGAATAAAAGTCTGGGTTTGCAAATTCAAATGGTTAGTTCTTCCAGGAATGTTCTGTGAATCTAAATGTTCACATAACTTTCCAATGGTCATTCAGCCGTCGAACATCCTGACATATCATGCATGGAGGACAAATTACTAGCACTACCTTTAAATGTCTACCTGTACAGAAGCAAAGAAACTGAGATGACTTTCAGTAGGTACTAGAAGAGTGGGGGAGAAGACTGAACTAGTTTTCTGGCTTGGGGAATAGTACCCAGTGTTGATATTCCTGTGCCTTTTCCATTTAGCATATTGTTTGCCTTGATACACATTTTGAATCGCATCCTAAACTAGATAATGAACATACAAAAGATGAACTGCTTTCAACAGGTGCCCATCATCTTTCAGACTTCAATTGCTAACTTCCTGACATCTGACAAGAATCCTAYCCTCACTGGCAGAAAATTTGTCACTTCCCAAATTATTGTTTAGGTTCCAAAATAAGCATTTTGCTACTTCTCTGAATTTGTCTAACTTCAGTTTCCTATATCTGTCCCTGTAACATTTATTCTATTCAGCTAAAAAAACAGCCTGTATCAGAAATCTTCTCTCTATGCAGGAAAGGACCATGATGGAGTCATTTCTTTATCTTCAATCAGATAAATTAAGTAAGTTGCTCTTTTTAAGCCTCTTGCTATGATGAGCCAAGCTTTTTTTTGGTCTGTATTTTGTACGATTTGCATAATTCTTGTAGTTCTTTTCTGACCTTTTAAGAAATTTGTTACAGCCATCTTAAAAGTATAGACTGGAMAGAATCAGTATTGGGCTCGGTCATGTTTACAGTGAAACTCAATAACCCATTTCACCGCAAGTCTGAAGCCTGATCATAAACATCAGAGGCATCCAGGCTTTTTTTTCCCCAAACTAGGCATCAGTTTACTGATCTATTCTAATAAACATCTAACCTATCTGAACGCATTATCTTAACACTAAACCTGAAGGAAGATATTTTTAAAAAGTGGTAAGTAATCCTAGGATCAGAACATATTCCACCACAGAACAGACTCATCTAAATAATATATAAATGAGAAAGGAGACGTATTAAATTATGCATTTCATAATGCTAGGAACTCTAAGACTGTTTTCTCTGATTATATAACTTACAAAATCACAGGCTGAAGAACTATGGTTATCTTTTCCAGTACTGAGCAAAGGTGAAAATTATCCAAATATAACTGAAAAGCATCTAGGTGTTGCAGTGTCCTACACCAGCCTCCAGTCTTATGCCAATTTTCCAGCAACTTTAGTCTCTAAAAAATAGATCGGCTTCAATAATTTCTTCCTAGCATTTATCGTTACAAGTATGAGATAAAAAAGACAGGTGGGATGTAGACAGTGCTGACGAAAAGGATGACTAGACAGTTTTACTATGGACTTTTTGGTAACCATCAGAACTAGAAAGCATGTGCAGACAGGCCTTTGCAAACGCAGCTATCATTTTGTCTAATTCTTGCTTCTTATACTTGGTACTAGCCAGGGTTGGTGTGAGAGCATGGGACATACCTTTTTTCTTCCATTTGTTGAATCAGGGGGAGGGGGAGGTCAAAAAATCAGGGAACCAGGAAGCATTATGACTTTTGATGGAACATTGAGGGTTGAATCGGGCCCAGAGAAAACTGCTCTTAATAAAAAAAACATATCACATAGCTCAGAAACAAACAACATCAGTTACCGTTATGCTGTGTGCACATGTATACTGTTCTCAGACTACACTGCTTTTGACATCAGAAATAATGAATGTGCTTTCATATTTAAATAAGTGACACTACCCAAGCTTGGGGGGGGCTGGTGTTATCTGAAAAACAGAAGAGGGATGGACAAAAATGCCCTTCTCAGAGAGCTCACCCATAGCTATATACTCAGCAAATGCTTGCCACATGGGTGTTTTTAGTAGCAAAGGCTAGTGAGTGCTGAGTGCAAGACAGGCCTGTGAAAGTTGATGGCATGCATTGAAGTATCTACACAGGGGACCAGCAAAATAAAGGACACCAATGTTTCACAGGTTTTGACGTACTGTGATGCTGAAATGTTCTTCTCTCCTGAAAAAGAGTAAAACTAGAAAAAAATAGGAAGTTCTTGCTGACATCAGGACAAGGACTGGRTACAAATTTTGAGGGAAAATTGGGTTTCCCTCAGAAAGATTGCAATGGATATTCTCTCATCTTGAACACTAAGGTTGCTGCTGAAGATGGACCTGTTTTTTTGTTAAAGGAAGACAAAAGACTACAGCAGACAGGAACTGGAAGTGTTCTCTCTTCCAGGATGACTAAATCTGAGCTATATCTGCTAAAAGATACTTCATTTTCTGAACAAGCTTGCTTGAGAGAAAATCCCATCTCTTTGATCAAAAAGAACACTAGTTTACACTTATTTGAAAACCAAAATCAAAACAATCTAAAACATCTTTCCAAGATTTAAGCAACAAAATACATTTTAGGTTTTTTGAATATAAATTTCATTTTAAAGTATAATTATAGAATATCTCTAATCCATCTAAAGAACTATACTGAGAGTAAACCTATACACCCATACATCTGGTATCCAAAGATAATTTTTTGCTATGTATTTTTCATAGTTAAGCTGTCTGGGAGACAATATCGGACATCTGTGCATCCTGTGTACACAAGACTTACAGAACAGAGAGAGCAATAGCAAACATCTTTCAGTTCAAATATTAGTTGAAGTATTGTCATTTGGTCAAATTGTATCCATACTTCTACAGTGACCCACAGTGACAGAACAGTAACATTTCCTAATATACTCAAATAAAAAGGCTCTCCAGAGTGAGCAGAGAATTTTTTGCATGGCCAGCGTGATAGCAGCAATAAAGCTTATGGCAGTTTATGCAGAAGTTTCTCAGTTGCTCATGGGAAACTCTCAGGTGTGATATGGAATGGAAGCTGCATGGAGGATGAAAATAGTTCTAGCAAATGCTCTGATAAAGTCTCTGTTATTTCTCAAAAATGGACAAYACAGAAAATGACAAGGCATTACTGTCACCCTGCTGCTACAGGAGGAAGGTAAGTACAATACAATCATTTATACAATTATATATTTTATATATTATTGCAATATACAAGATGATAAATGTGGGCAGTAGAATTATATAAATATAAAGAATGTATGTGTGATAGGACAGAAGAAAAATATTTTTCTTAAAATATTCTGTAAAACTGCCATTATTTTTTATGCAGCTGTCTTTGCTTCTGTCTACAAACAGCGATTCTTTGCAGCTGCTGAAAGCTCCATGAAAACAGTCCTCCCTAATAYTACTAAATGCTAATGCTGCATTTGCTTTAGTGATTGGTATAAAATTTGAAATTATAGTTAAGAATTTCCAATAAATATGTGAAATTAACCACAAAATTTTCATCATTACTTGTGCACTTACAGTGATGATGAAGCTCAGCTTTTGCATTTGTACATTTTGCAGTTATACATTTGTTTCTTTAGAAAATAATCTCTGTGAAAATTTTGAGATATTAAGAAGGCAAAAAACTGTCTGTTCTGAAAATCTATTCTTCTCTTAAAATAGTCTAACTGTAAGAACATACCTTTGATAAAGGTAGAGCTTCTTATCGTATACAAGCAGCAAGATTGGTAATGTAAGCAAGTAAACAGTAAAGAAAGGAGGGGGGCTTTTTAAAAAAAAACTTTGTATTTTTGATTACATACTGGGAACTGAATTTTGATATTCTTATTTCTGATGAGAAGGAATATCTTAATCCTAGACCTAATCTAGTTGAAGTCAACAGAGACTCCGCCAAAATGGTCCAAGTGTGCATGCGGGCTGCGCTGAGATCCGACGTTACGGAGGGACGTGGCTGTGCACCGCTCCCTGATGACGCGTGGGAAATCTGGACCTGAGAGCAGCAGTGCGCTCTGGTGACGTCCGTGACTTTCAGAGGGATGGGGAGGAGGAGAAGTTTAGATCCTGCAGCACAAGGAACCTCCATACAACTTAGTTGTAACAAAAAAGACTGTTTGGTGGAGAAAATACTAAGAGTACCACTTTGTGCAAATAAAGCTAGCAGGTCACAGTCTTAAAAGATTTAGCAATGTGGTAACTAAGGAAAGATGTTGGATAGAAAGGCAGAAACACAAATCTGATCTTGGTGCCCATGCACGTTTGTGAATCTGTGCCTAAGAGTCTCGAGCAATGCAGCAGACAATGGGACCAGCAATGTTTTCCAGCTCTAGCTGCAAAATACTTTTTCCTATGCTTTCTAGTTTGTCACACATCAGTGATTTATGACTGAAATTTTCTTTGCCCACAGTGTCTAAAGTCCACCTCATTATAGGGATTCAGGCTGCGCAGATAAAGAAGGCACGTATTTGTAAGTGTATCCACTTATCTCATAGGAATCACAAACAGATGGACTCCACCCACATCTGACAAAAAGTGTACCCATTAAGCTCCAAAAATACAAATTTGTATTTTGTCAGATCAGCTGCCAGAATGCCTCTGACTAAGGTGACTTTAGGAAAAAAAAAGGGGGGCCTGCTGAGGAAACTTCTTATTTCTGTTTAGAGACTCTTACATTATAAATTCTTTTGTGACAGATGAAATCAAAGACATACTTGAGCATGCACRATCCTAAGAAATTTCCATAATAATCATAGTTACTTGATATGTATAATAATGAATATAATCGAATGTATTCAGTAGTCATTTTAATTTTGAATATTTCCTTTGTCAGATGGAAAATGGTTTATTTCAAATGGGAAATGGATGCCTTGAGGAACTGGCAGCTGAGAAACGCCTCTGTTCTTAATATGGCATACTGAAATCTTCCAGATAAGTAAGCCTACACGGATATACCAATATCTATATTACCAACTAGAAAAGCAAAATAATAAACGGGAAAAAGTAAATGGAAATATACGATTTGTTTTCATTTGAAATGTTCCCTCTCAGCTGATGGAAAATTTTCAGGATTAACTACCCATTAAGCCAGCTATTGTTACTGGAGAGAATGGAATTAATTCCCCTCTTAGTTACTCAGGTGCAAATGTATTAAAGCAAGGTAAGAATGAAATCACATAAAAGGAAGGAGAATTTGGCTCACTAAATATCAAAATAATACTGCCATAATAAAATAACTATTTTTTTAAATCAATATATAATGAATAAAAAGTCATCAGGTTATTTTAAACACTGATCAATAAAACCGAGAACTTTCTAAATGCCACCAAAATTTAACTGAATAATTCTCATCAGGAAAATTCACAGAAAAACTGATTTAGTATATGGAATAATGTAATTTAATAATGGATTTAGTAATGGAATAATGAATTTCCAGTGAGTTTGGGACAATTGGGAGACATATTAATCTGATCTGTGGCAACAGTCTAACGAAATAGAAATATCCGGTATCAAAAATGATCCTCAAAATTTAGTGTCTGTAAAGRGCGCCATACTAAAAGTTAAAATCATAATAGTCTCCACAAATATGCACTTATGAACATTTAKGGTAATGACAGTTCATGAAGTTCATGAAAACTCTAAAAGATATAGCCATGCTACATGCATCTTACTCTACAGCCATGCATTTTCAATATAGTCCATGGAAGACTGCATTATATCTAAGTTTCAAGCAAAAAGCAAAATAAAAAAATGCTTGCAACAAACAYTGAAATCTTTATTCTTATTTTAAAGTTGGAGTTAAATATCTAAATTTTAATAATGCTTAGAACGTTATGGAGCAACTTAAACAATTTTGAACCATCTAATGATTCACATATGAAGAATGGTATGTAAAAGAAATATCAATGAAAGAATACTAGAACCTTTTAATTCTCTATAATTTAAAAGGACAAGTACCATGGAATAAACAGTAAAGCTACTTTCTCCACAAGGCACTTTCCAAAATTAGTATCCTCAACAATTTGAAATGTCATAATGAAAAAACAAACAAGCAAAAAAGAAGAAGAAAGCAGGACCATGCTGTTCACCCACGCACCTGGAGGAACAACTCCAATACCATCATCAACATCATAATCTGAGATGTCACTATCACTGATTGGCCGAGATCCTGCACAACAGTAAGGTAAACAAATACCTGAACATCTGGGCATATTGTAAAATGTAAAAATATGTTCTTTTAAAGTATTGCTAAAATTCAAAAGATAATCTAAACTGTAAACAATACAGGAGGAGAACTAAACTGYCTTGATTTGCAGTGATGTTTCAGGAGACAGCTGAGCCAACTCAACAGCTTAATACTGCTGCTGCAGCCTCTTCTYCCCTTCTCCTTCCCCTCCTTCCTCACTAATCTTCTACTAGGTCAGCTCAGCTCACTAAACCAGCARAATGCTAACTCAATATACAGAAAAATGAAYGCTTTTTCAGTGAGCTGAGTAAGCTGAACCAGCCTGCTGAACTGGAAAGGAGATGTGGTGCAATATAGTGAGAAAGKGGAAGAGGACAGAGCTTTTAGGAAAGTTCAGAAATCTCACAAAAACTAAGCTCTCATTTGCTATCTCTATGTATTCTTATGCGGTCATTATAACCATATCACATTTCTAAAATCTATTCTTGAATGTGCCTCTATTTGCTATGCATTGGCTGGAATTAATGACACTTATATTGAAGAAAAATCAGAAAAATAGCTCTGGATCATACTTAAAAACAATCCTCTATGACCTATTTATTTCTAAATTACTTTAAGTTAAATGAATAGAGAAGCTAAAATATTCAAATATTTCAAAACATTCATTACTTTAATAAGCATTATACAAACATGCTATCAGATTCCTGAAAAATAGCTCTTTTCAAAAACAACCATACCTGCCAAAACACATACAGAACTTCTCTTTACTGCAAAAGCATGCTTCTCATCCATAAGTATATTGGAGGTGGAACTACTACATACTGCAAACTGGTTTTAGATCTCACAAGTCCTTCACACTTTTCTCTTTTAAAACARAAACTTTTAATTACTACCAAAGAATCTGGTAATGATGAACCTCATCTTGTATTTAAAAGGTGAGTTATGCAAATAAATGTTCTAACAATTCTCTTTTGCTAGTGAAAACCAAAACAATTTCAACAGGTTTCACATACGTAGAAGCTCTACATTGACATGTCCTAATGTCATAATTTCACATCTCTTTTGTGCCATTGTGACATTATTGTCATGTCAAAAGACTTTGAAATAATATTTTTACCTTGTATATGAAAATTCTAATTTAAAATTTTAAAAGATGAATGGAATTTGGACATACTTTGTAATTTTTTGCTAGAACTTTCTCCGCCATGGACATGTCTTCTTGGCATGAAGGGTGATGGTTGAGGCAGAGGTAGTGAAGATTCATCATGTGTCTGTAGTTTATACCAATGTGGTTCATCATCTAAAAGTGCTGTCTCCAGCTCTATAAGAATCTAGCAGAAAAATTGTAAGGTTTAATTTTACTTTTAAGGAACGATAAAATTAAGTAGCATGCCCACATAACAAACACATATAAAATACATACATACATATAAATAAATTATGAACTAATGAGAAATGCAATTCTATATGTCACCTCTCCAAGAAATTCACTTTCTTCTTCTTGTACTCTTGGCTGATCCCATACAGTTATTTCAAGCATTCGTTCTCTAAAATCTCTACGATGCACGTGTGAGTAGAGAAAAGTTTGGTTCCATTTTGGTTCTAGACTTTTCTTTACTGTTTTGGTCCTCCTTTTACTTTTATCGCTGAAACATAAATATTTCTTGTAAAATACATGTAGAAATAAATCACAAAATGCCATCTACTTACTATCACTTACTGTTTTCATTCTTTCTGATCTGATAGTGCCTAAAAGAGAAAAGTATTTTTTCTACAGTAGCTCATGTCCATCCAAATATCCACAGAGTTAATCTGATAATGGATTGTAGACCTTGCATGCAGTTTTTCCTGCATTTAATCTAACTTTAACAAATTATATAAAGGAATTCTTTAATTTGTAAGCATTAATTTTACACTTGATTCAATAATTTACAATGGTCAAATATAAAATAGATTTCTAAACTGAAAAACTACCTTCTATCTGGAAGAAAATACATTTTTACATAGGGATTCCTAGGTCGTCCATCTACTCTTGGTGGCAAATCTGTTGCTTGCAGAACATTTACTATTAACTGATGTCCCACTTTGTCATACCACAGTTTCACCTATAAGAATCAAGTTACCAGAAAATATTAATCAAAATGAGAAAAAAAATGAATTTTCATACTGCATCACATTAACTAGAACCTAAAAATAAGTATTTTCTCAAGAGACAACAAGATATATCTTACTTCAAATCAATATTATTTTGTTAAGCTAGATAGCAAAGATTTGCTATCATACCAAAGACTTTTGTATCTACCAAAGCTGAGTAAAATGGTGGTGCCCCACTGTACTTACACTGTTTACTGTACTCCCTGCAAAATCATTTATTTGCGAGTCCAAGTAAGTGAGTATATGTCTTAGCTCTGTACCATAAAAGTTACATTTCAAATGGGAATCCCAAACTGCAGCAAAGGTTGAGGCATGGCTGAAACCATCTACCCTGATTTGTCATCTTGCAAACCTCCTTATAAAAAGTATATTATACAGCTAAATTATTTCTTAAAAGAATCGTAGCATCATGACATTTTTGAGCCTGCTGTATACTCAGAAATTAATATAAGCTACATACTCAGAAATTAACGTAATTGCTAAGTGATTTCAGTCTTTTAGAGACTCTTAAGTATTTACAAATCAAAGGCTCACAATATCTTTAATAAGCACGGCTTCAATTAGCATTACAGAGAACTCCATGATGCACTGTTTATCTAAATTAAAATGCATTACTGACTGAAGAGTATAACATTTACAAGAACACAGCTCTTCAAATGATCCCATAAAGAAGATTAAGTGGTACTAAGCCTGTTATCTGCAGATTACTGGACATGCACAAAATAGTTACTATTTGCAATGTAGAGGGTACAACGATGACAAGCTACAAGGCAYTTTCATGGGCTCTTCATAAATGAAAGTCATATGACAACAACTTTATCTCCAGTATGATTACAGTAATGGTTTGTGAATGTGTACAGGGGGTCTAAAAAACATTTGAAAGCTGTTGGACCTTATCAGAGAATGTGGACGGCCCCGGGACTAATGCTTGAATCAGGCTAATACGTTTGCATTATTAACTCAAGAAAAACAAAATATGCTTACAGAAAGCTGCCCTGGTAAAACCTGTGGTGCATCCCTTAGAGCTCCAGGGCTGGTTGGAGATATAACAGAAATAGAAGGCCTTTCCATCTTCTGCGATTCAAAAGAACTTGAACCTAAAAAACATATGAGAAACTCATGAACTTTCCATCTGAAATTTTGAAGTCAATTTGATAATTTATGAATTGCCTTTTCTTTGGATTGAATAAAGCTTGCATAAACGGTAGGACTCTAGATAAGTAGAATGTTAAACTGGTGTAGGTAAGCTGATAGAAAAGACTGGCTGGCCCCCTTATCCCAGATTAAACCTGTCATTTTCTATTCTGCTCTAAATAACATATTGGAAAGGTGCTTCTCATATAACACTGACACATCAAACAATATGTTTTAACCAAAACATTCTCCACAGACAGAATTATGCATGTGAAATCTTTGATGAATAAGTCCATATTTATTGCGCAGTTTATACTTCCAGTAGCCTCTGGAATGTAATTTCCATTCCCAAGGAGTAGAGATGTAGCAATGTGGAGGAGCAAGACACACGACTGGCGTGGAGGGTATTCCTGCCAAAGTAGTCTAGTTCTCAGCCAGTGCAGCAGAGCCCTCACTAGCGTGGACAAGCTCATTACGGTAAGGTGCAGCACTGCAACAGCACTCAGTGGCCCTGCAGGGCTCTCATGCAGTGAATAACTGTTTTGGGGCATAGATTTACCAGTAGACAGTCTTGAAATGCAAAAAGTATACACCTGTATGGCCCTAACAGCATGCRATACAAAAGCAAACAATAAAATCCTGCCAACATTTGAAATCAGTATAGCTTTTAATCAAAAGAATATTGCTTCAAATTTCACACATAAATAGAAAACACATTGAATTTTTTCATATAAAATCCTAGGATCTTTCAAAGTTTCCCAGCACTTAGCTTTCAGAAAATTTGTAGTTGAAATGATTATACTTGATAAAAGACCTTAATTAGTGCGTACTCACTAGACTCTAGTGGGGGATGAGAACTCTCAGGAATCCGTGGAATATCACTAAAACATGAATATACGTATAATAATTAGAAACAACTGAAATGACCTCCTGCTATAACAAAYAAAATGGTTATGGGACACTTCTTTTAGAAACACAGATTTTTTTTTGTTCTAATATATCAGGGAATAGAGGGGAAAGAAAGGGGAAATATTTAGACAGTCAACCGGTTTCCGCTAGTGTTCATGAAAATTTTAATAATGCCAAACTACTATTTCTTTCTAAATGAGGAACTAGAAGAAGTAACAATGTGAGCACTACAATGTTAATATTGTGGATAGATTCCACAATATTTTTACAAGTAAAACAACAAAGAGCTTTTATGAAAGGAAAAGTAGCAAAAGGGACTATAGCTAYTGATGTTCAACTATTTTGGAAAAAAGAAATAAAGAGATAGATTAACTCACTAGTAATTTTTATACAAACGTCTCAACGAGTTCACAGAATGAAAGTGGTGAAAATTTCTTACAATAACAAAGAGAAAAAGCAAGCAACATGAGCAATGTTAAACCAAAATGAAAAATGCATTTCTTCAAAGGCTAAAAATTACCACACAGCATATTACAAATGAATATGGTCCTTTTTCTGTATACACATACAAGTACCTAGCATAAAGATATATATGTATATTCAAAAATCAAACTGGTTAAGTCCATATACATTGATTGAAATTTTGCCATCAACAAAATTACCCTTCCATCAAAATCTGGATGATATTAGCTCCTGGCTCTATTCTTTTCTCTGCACTGATGGAAAATACATTGCAAAAGTAAGAAATGACTGCTATTGTACAAAAGTTAGTAAACTGTGGCAGGAAAATAGAAACAGAGCTCTTAAACGGGTTACTTAGGAAGATTCTTCATCAAAATAAAATGATATAAACTTAAAACTACAATAATGTTTCTAAACAATATTTACAAGATTTGAAGTATTAAACTGGGCATTTTAAAGGTGTGCAGGCATTTCTCTGTTCAGTGAAACATTAATTTACTGACTTGGAAATCAGTAAAACCAAGGCTCCGAGGTGTATATGACATTGCCAAAAAAAAAGAAACAGATGCCTACATCAGAAAAAGCGTGTAAGAGTGTCCATCTCTTTGAATTCCACTTCCAAATAAATACAACTGAATTTCAGTAAGAACAGCTACTGACACTGCACAGGCACTTTGAAAATCTTAGCCCAAATGCTCAATCAACTAGTCATAAATCTGCATTTCAGGTCCTCTTATTTCTGGTCTGTGTGCTTAAATAAAGCCTATCTGCTCTCCCAGCCAATACCTCACTTCAGCTTCCACCTCATATCACTGAACAAGAATGTGCTTCTCCTTGTCTTGACTTCCTGGTTCAAGAGTAATGTGGTTTTCTCAAATTCATGGAAACATAATGGTATTATTCATTCTCGACATGGCATATTATTGTTTCATGAAGATATATCCAAAAACACAGCAGGTCTGTCAAGTAGATTTTTGTCTTTTAACATTTGCTTTCTTCAGTTCTCATCACTCAAATATTTATTCAAGATATTCAAACTGATTTATCTGTTCACTATGACATTGTTTGTACTTTTTTCTTGTGCTAGAATATGAACACTCCTCTCCAATATAGCTTTATTTGTATTAATATCATATTTAAGATAAAAGTGTTTAAACAGTTTAAATAGAAAGTTCAACCTCTAGAGTCAAGTTACATATGCCTGGCTTGCTGGAGAAAGACAATAAAACACATTCRTTTCAACTTTTCTTGTATCGTCCACGATAGTCCACAGTGCAAAAAGCTTTSGGGGAGCACAAAAAGGCGACTAAAACCAAGCCCAGAGAATGATTATGTACATATAAGCACTTAAGAATTGATTCGCTTTTACACTAATGCCCCTTTACACTATTAGACTGATACAGACCAGTCTAATAATAAGAGAATACGAGAATCAGATTCACAGAGTTTACCAGAGAAAAACTCAGTATTACTCTGCAGACAAAGACGCTATACCATGAGAGAACTGGTCAGGATGACAGTATTTTCTCCATTTAAAGCCRGTAATACAAAAGTCTTTTTGTATAATTTTGTATATTCACCAGGCAAAGGTAAGTGACAAAAATAATCTGATCTTTTTAAAGACTATACACATCTGACAGGAAAGAACCAATAGTACAATTTATAATATATTTTTCTAAATTCTTCATAATTCTTATGCAAAACTCACCAAAACAGAGGAATCTAGAAGATACATTTGCAGACAAAATGCGTGGTTTGCAATAGAAATATTATTTGGCAACTTTCTCACCCACCCCTTTCATCCCCACTGTAGTAGATCACATTCATACTTAACAAATCCCTAAAACTTTGTGCTACAATGGAGAGTATTTTGTTTTTTTTATTACTGTTAGGAAATCTTCTCTTCTATATAAGTATGTCCACTACATTTATCTTGTTTAAAATAACACAGAAATGTGARACATAAAAAGTAGAGAAATCAATTAACTAAGTATGCAATACAATGCCAATCATAAAACTTGTGGTACATTATTCTAACAAGCTCTATCATACACAGTTCTACTTTATAAGTGCTATCAATTTCAAAATTTGCATGAAATAATTTAAAGCTATAGTTKTATCAGTATGTGAATTTCTTATAAATTTAATAATCTAGTTTATATAATCACTTCTTAAATATTATATGCCCACAAGAACAATTATTGGTGYACTGGATTTTGTCAAATGTATGAGTGATCTTTTCTTTTAAATGTTAGCATTCTAATTAAAAAGAAGTTTCTAAAAATAAATTTGTATCTAAAGCATGCAAAGTAGCAAAATCATTCTTATCTAGACTATTATTATTTTGGATTGCAGGAAATGTTCTGACATCATTAATCACAAAACTGCATTTTAGAAGAAATAGCAGAAACCTTACGACTTAAAATATTCAAAATTAGACTAGCCAAAACAATGGTAAAAAGTATGGCGTAGTTAAAGCACTTACTCAAAATGGGAACAAAATTTTACTCTGCTTTCAAAGCAATGGGAATGTCAGAAAYCACGCAGTAAAGAAGTGCCTACACTAAACTGTCTCTTAGTCTCTACTTTGAAAGGCAAAGCTAACACTAAGTCTTATTCGATATTACGTAGGAACACCTGTTGTCCGACCCTTCCACTCCTCCAGGACTACCTAAATCCGTACCTGGAGCTGCGGTTGAGACCGACTGTTGGGTGCAGACGGATGGTTCGTGAGCATCCAGAGTCAATCACCGCTTCGTAAAGCACATGCGCAGCTCTTTCCAATCTCTCTGAGGACTAGGGAAGCATCATCCTCTACAAGTTCTATTTTTCAGAGTTCCTGCCCCCAACACTTGTCCTCCTTTTCCCCAAACCTTCCTTTCTCACCAGAACCTGCAGCTCACTCAACCCGCAGCCGGCGCTGGCGATAGCGCGGGAGCAGCTCCCCGGAATTCAGCACTCGCTGCTTTGTCCCGGCTCGAGCCGCTTGCGAGGCCGCGGAGCACAACCCCTACTACACCAGGGAAACAACTAATTGGCACTGTTAATAATATCCGTGGAAATACAAGCAAAGACAATTATAATCAGTCAAAGAAAACAGAAAAGCAAAAAGCATTTTTTTTTCTTTTAACCTGTGCTAGCTCACRTAAGCTCACCGGAAGGCACAAGAGACAGTTAGTTACCACGCCAAATTCCTTCTCTGAGCAGGACGCTGCCACAGGACTTTCTATGTTGTCTTATCTTAACAGCCCCTTGTGTTTTTATGCATATTCATAGGTACTTTCTCCACTCATATTTAGATGTCCAACCCCTTAATTCCACTTTTTATAGGTTACTTACCTACCTTGCGTTGCAATCATTAGCATTGACGTCAATTAGTTCCTATGGTGTTTCTATGGTATTATTGTGGTTATACAGTTTATTGTTATGCCTTCATCTGTTAATAGCACCACATTTTTCACATTTTCTCTAATAAACATCCTACAATTATCCATTACTCATAATTACATTTGCTGATAGACAGAGAAATCCAAATTTACAAGACTAAGCAAACTGTTTAGGCATCAGTTTTGTAACTTGCAGTCATCTAATTTGTGCCCTTACAGACAGTCCTCCACTTAAGTCAAACTCTGTCATATTTGGGCTTTTTAGAYCTAATATGCTAGGTCTTTTAAAATAAAGGCCATCAAATGTGCTGGTACATTATTTGCATTATTAATACCGAGAGATGAAAACACTTAAATTATGCAGACAAAATATCATTTTTCAGGTCTTTTGGGAATTTGTTTCCTCACAGGAGTTTTAGACGTAATGGATTACCACACTCTGCTGCTAGCGATCAGATCAAATTTTGCTGAATCAGCACCTACTGCAGACTCACTGGCTCGAGTGAGACACTTTCATGAATTTGAAATGCCCACATAATTCAGATAACAAGACAGGGAGAAGCTAYGAAAAAAAAGAGGTAACTTATCATCTAAAACAAAAAGTTTTCGATTATATAACCCAATTCACCTACATCATTATTAAAAAGTCTTTTTTGATAACCCACATAAATATTTCTTCTGTTGTATATGCTATGACTTTCATTTTGCTCTTTTTAAATGATAGACAGGTAAATCCCAATCTGATACAAAAAGACGACTTTGATTCTTTATTATTGAGGAAAGGAGATTTTTTAAATTTCAAAGTTATATGCTCTAGTCCATTTGTGGTATTTTTTGCTCTCTCTCTCTCTCTCAAAACAAAAGGCTTTAGCCAAGACACAGTTCCACTCAGGAATAAWGATGTTATGTTATGCAAATACTTCCACACCAAGACTCATTTTGTCTCATAAGAAAAGTGCAATCTGATGTGGTCTATTTTTGCCTCTGTCTGGAAAGAAATATGCATGGTCGCTCAAAGCAAAACATTATATTTTTCTAATTTCAGAGTGCACTTCTGCAAACAAAATTCACTGATCAGATTTAGAAATATTCTTTAATATGGAAATCCTTTTCAATCTAAGAAATTAGACTGCACTCTGCATTCGGTGTCTCAGTTTAGCAATTGTAATATTTTCCCTGTTTTGAATTTTTCTTCAAGAAYATGCTACTGGAATATCTTCATTTTGTACATCATTTTTTGAAGTTATGTTTATAAAATTCATAAATTTCAATAATTCCTTTGTTTTAATAATCAAATTATCTTAAAAGTCTAGGGATACATGACATTTCTTAATGCCTCAATAGCAATAAATATATCTAAAATTCATCTACATAAAATGGCAATGTAGCACTTTCTTTTTGTAAAAATTGTACAAAATACTTTTCAGGTTTTCCTTCAGCTGAGACAGAGTTCAAGACAGGTCTAATGGAAAACATTCTTTTTTTCTGCTGCTTTAAAAACATGAAAATCCAGATTTTTAAAAATCTCCTTATGGCATTTTTTAATTATAAAGTTTTAGGTGTGAATCTGCCATTTTCAGACAAGAATATCTCCTAATTTATCCGACAAAAGAATGCAAAATTAGGTTTCTACTCCTCCACAGTCTCCATCTGGATGGTAATTTTAGCTTCTCAATAATCAAAATCATTGCATCAAGCTTTCATTTTCCATTAAAAGGTCAAACTTATAACTGAAATTGGTAACGAACGTTAATTTTATTTAAAGACTGTTAACGGTGATCACCACTAAAAAGGCAGAGTTCATCTGCAAAACACAGTTACGTTTGTGTAGTACAGACGAAATCGAATCAAAAGCAATGTGAAATAAATGCAGACGATGRCTGTTTTAGTTAAAAAAAAGAAATACGCTTTACGTTTCTAAAACTAAAAAAAAGTCAAAAAAGATTTGAGAGACAGAATAATATTATTTGGATGAACCTACGATGAAAGCTGACGAACCGCAGACAGATTTACGCCTTTTTACTTTGTTTCGAAACTAGCCAGTAGTCACTCCTGGCTGCCCATCGCGTGAGAGGGGGCCAAAACACACGGCGTACGGCTCACGTCGGATCCTGCACCTCGTAGCTCGAAGCGGTCCGGGACGGGCTGCCCCGGGGGGCGCGGAGCGGCGGAGACCGCCGGCGAGGCCACCCCCTCGAGCTTACCAGCTGAAACGGATCCTCCGACTCTTCYGACGCCTATTTGGGAACTCCATGCTAGAAGAACCGCTACCAATAAACTCAATCTTGGATTTAGTATAAACAAACATTAAGAGTATAAATTTCACATTATTTTTTTTATTAATATTATGCCCATAAACATAAAAATACCATTATGTTTCCATTTTTGATTCTGATGACAGTATCACTTGGAATTATATATAGTCTTTTCAAATATTTTTTTCTTTTTTCTTTCTAAAAAGTATTGATTTATTTCAAATTCTAAAATGCTCAGTGTTTGCTGAAGCTTTCTTCTACACACTAATACTTATGTAAGTTACTCTGATTTAACAAAGTTAAGAGCCTGACAAATAGGTTTTWCTCACTTGTAAGTCCACCTGCTTTTGCCTTTCTTAATTCATCGTAAACAATAAAAAACAATTTTCTTTTGCCATTTGGCAAAAACCTTGTCAGTATTTTGACCATACAGAAATATTAATATATAYCACTGTACAGATCCAAGATTGTAATAGGCAGTAAAGAAAATGCAATATACACAATATTAATAACAAAAGGTGAATCATCCCATTATTAAAAGATAAAAGGTACTGAACTCACAAATAATCCCTTTAAAAGTCGCATTAGTAGAAGTAATAACTAYGCTTAAGGTGCAAGTCTTTAGCTTACCCAATAGGTCTTGAAACAATAATTTCAACTTGAGGTTCTGATTTTGATTCTAAAATAATGTTGTAAACTTCTTCATTTGTAGCTCCAGGCAAGGGTTTACCATTCCATTCTAGAACTTCATCCCCTTGAATTTAAAAACAAGTTTATCTCATTTCCATATTCTTTTACAATGAAGTGCAAAGCATTCATGAAATCAAAAGTAACTAACTTTCATTCCCCAAAACAAAATAAATTAAACTACTGTGTTGAAATAAGGAAAAAGTTTTGAGTCACTATCAGGCCTCCTTTCTCAGAACACTGCTTCGATTAGTAGTGCTTCTTAGTTAAAGAAACTGTCTGTGGAAACATTAAATATTTCAGAAAAAATATAACATCAGTTGTGAAATGAAAGCACAGAGCTTTTTAAGAGGTCCTTTATTAACTAGTTGAAATAAACTTTGCAAACAGGTTGATCTTCAAAATTAAAAAGTGTGAATATCTAATATTTAAMAGTTTTAAAATCCTGCCTTTTTATTACAATTTATACACTATGCATTTTGATTTCTCTACAAAAAGGACAGCTTTCTTTGCCCACGTCAAATGAACAAAAAATAAAAGCAAAGAATGAGTCAATGTCTCCGGAGGATGTTGGGGGGGATGGAAAACAAAACACAATGTGAAGTTATAAACAACACTCATTTTAAATTTGCCATCTCTAGAATTTAAATAAATATGTACAGTGAATTGTCCTTTGCCATTACTATAAAGGGGAGGAAGTCTTTAAACATAGTTTCTAACAAAAATTTCAGTATGTAAAATTAATGCAGAGATTATCACATGATGAGAATTAACGCAGAYACTATATTACATTCTCATCTCCCATCACATGCAGTGGTCAAACCTCCACAACCACTATCTATTGTCATGAATAATTTTATTTTACATTTCTTTACTGGGAATTATTTCATGTTTATCAGATTCCATCTGAAACAACCCTGGCTGCTGGCTTTGCTCCTTTCTGAGGAGATAAAAAGCAAGTGATAGAACTTGGGCTTGTTAATAAACTCAGGAAAATGATCACAAAAACTGACATCCTAGCTGCCAAGACACRCAGCTTAAATTTTTCTTTATGTTCCATGACTGTCATTCCTTCATCTCCATCTGCCTACATTTTGGTATTTTAAGAAAGGACTCTAAAAAGGATCACAGCAGCTTACAAAGCATTTTGGCTTTTGTTAACACATAAGGGTTTGCAGTATACTGCTGACAGACGTTAACGCTTGCTTGTTGAGGTAAGTTTAATTTTCCACTATGAAAGTAAATTTACTATGAAAGTAAATTTACTGAAAGTAAATGCTAAAATCATCATAAGCATTAAAAGGAACAACTTTTGTAATTCTTATAATTTAACAGCAAAAACCAACAGAGAGATACGCTAAATTCGTAATACAAAAAGATCATGTGGTTTAAACTTAATTTGCACAGCAATGATAGAACAGGTGGACAATAGCTGAGGATCCCCTAGAGCAACCTGTGAGATATCTGCACTGCTATTTGAGAAATCTAAGCAGCTTTTTTTACTAAGGAGAGAGTCACAAGTAGAAGAAAACAAGTTAAAAAAATCTGCAATCTGATTAAAGATAAGATCATCATAGTCAAAATGTTAAATCAACAGAACTGGCTCTAACCATGCTTAAAAATAAAAACTTAAGGCTAGACCCAAACGGAGATTTAAGTGCGAGGACGCTCCTGCTCGTTCTAACTAGGTAACCAGCTGCCATCAGACGTACTTTTTCTTTTGCTGCTCCAGTTCATGGTCTCCTTGACAGCCTTATGTTTTCTTTTACACCTAAGAGTCTGTCCCTAAGGCTTTTGCTCTGATTTCTCCTTCAGTGACAGGCACAGGAAAACAGGAAAACACCCTACACTGCTGCAGATTCAGGCGAGCTGAGCTACCTGCTCTCAAGTCACACTGCCATAGCCCAGAGCTGCAGGTAACTTTAAGTCAGCCAAGGAGCTGTTAATAATAAGTAAAATAGTAAAATAACAGTAGCAAGTTTGGTTGCTGCAATGACCCATTTTTAAAAATGTTTACATTGTTTATGTTATAGAGCATGACAAACAGCTGCTGAGATAGCAAGCAAAAATTTCACTGGCRATACTCAATACTGACACTTCAGCACTAACTAACAATGTCTTGTATTTTTTTCAAATATCTAAGGCACTGGAGTTAATAATAAACTAGAAATGTAAGCATTTTTTGCGTTCCATAAGGGCTGGAAAAATATTCTTCTGTATTTACAAAATATCAGCAAATTACATATCACTTGACTGACATTACTATATATTAACAGCTTCTAAAAGCTGTAAGCTAAGACAATAYATTTTGTGTGCAATTGGTTTATTTACCTGCTCTGAGATGCCCCACCACATCAGCCAAGCTACCTTTCTTCACTTTGGTAATGAAGGCACCAAGTCGTCCTAATTCTGTCATTTTCCCTCCAACAACCTGGACAATCATAAATTTGTGAGTTTCCAAGCCACAAGCCAGACATCACATCAAGCATAAATCTATAGAGAGATTTTTTTTTTTTGCATTATTTTTAAAATAAACCTAAATTATGCATAATCAAATTTTTATTTTCAATTTGAGATTTCTAAAGGCTTAAAGAAAAAGTTACATGCACAAAAACACCGGTTCTACTTGAAAAGAAGTAAAATTGTGACACAGAGTTAATAAAATTGAATTTTCTTTTCATATGTTTGCCTAATTAATCTGTTACAATACACAAAGTATTGAAAATTGTTGCAAAAAGAGAGTTTCTTGATAGATAATCAAGAACATGTACTTCATGCAAATAGATAGCTGTTTGGCAYGCGCACAAGTGTAAATGGCAGGCTCATCTCAAACCACAGGTATGCAAATCCCAAAATGCAATAGGTACACCAATTAAAATTTTAGCAGATACCCTGCTAAGGAACACATGTTATTAATACACAAGAATATCACCACTAACTAAAAGCAGGCCCTCTCATCCAGACACATGACAAAATAAAACAGTAATTTCTGAGGAATATATTTCTGAGGAAAAATAGAACCGAGGAGAGTATTCTTTGAGGAAAACTGCATGATACGCAGATAGAGAAAACTGAAAAAGGGTGCCCTTGGTAGATAATATTGATAAAATATAAAACCAAAAATGTAGTCTTTTTGACATGCTTTTTTCTCCAGCCATCTTAATCTTTCTGTCAGTTGTTTTGTTAGGAATATCCTGGGTAGAATTTTATTATAAAATGTTCCAGWGAGCAGCGGCTCCTCACTCTTCATGCCTGCATCCTGGTAACTACTGGGAGTTTTAATACAGTCTTGGTATGTACCCAAGAGGATTCAGAAACCTACCTACCACAAGATACCATGCTAAACTTATCAGTGAGTTGTTTACCTACAGCATCATATATACTACACAAAAATGAGACTCAAAAATCAAATAGAAGGAGCTCTCCAAACTAACTTTTCTATATTAAGATCTTTTTCTCATATGTTAAAAAATGTTTGGAGTCAGCAAAATCAGCCAYGTGCTACAAGAATTTTCAGTAGAGTGAAGCTGTACTCGTCGTCTAYGCCTTGCTCCACACTCCCTCACCTTGAAAAGGATAAACGGAGTGTGCTCTCACCCAGGATATGCCTTAACCAAGTTTGCAAAGCTCCTTCGTGGCTTAATTCCAATCATGCTGAGCAGAGTTGACAAGCCACATCTTCTACTTCATATGTGAGTGCTTTAACTACTAGATTACTATCTGCAAGAAGTGGTTGAGTTTGGTGCTATTGCCCCTTGAAGTGCACTCGGTTCTAAGTGGATGGGAATGTTTTGTATTTTCAGCTGTTTCCTTGACTTCTCAGTGGGTGGATGAAGACACTCAAACTGAGCTGAGTCACCTTTGGAGTTTCACATATTTGGAAATACACATGGAAAGACAGAAATTCCTGAATTGAATCCCCCATGACACTTCAGAAGTACCTCTCTCTCTCTCTCTCTCTCTCTAAGTTTACAAACAATTTAGGGACAAATACCTTAATGTTGGCAATGTCCAATTTATGCATTTAAATAAAGTGGGCTGAATGTTACTTATAATGTCTTAATTTGAGGTCACTCAATTAACTGAAACTAGCTTTCTTGAAAAAAAGTGTAGATTTAATACAATGTCAACTATCTTTTAAAMGGAATTTTGCAAATCTTAACTTAAATAATGAGTCTCATTGCACATGATTTCTGTTTCTGTGTGGCTGTGTAGATTTTAAACCTGACCTTTTAAACATTTCCATATGGATGACATTTATAAATGTGAAATATGATACGACAGCTACTTGACTGAAATGMAAGCAGCAAAGCTAGAAAAGGCAGAACTCCATTAACACATTAAGATTTACATATATGCCTTGAAAACAGGTAGCTGAATAAACATGTACTTTATAATCAAAATGGTTCAGCTTCTTTTGCCATGGATGACTGGAAAAGATGCACAAAAGGATGAAATATATTTACATCAATAATTTATCTGTATAACTTTCAATGATTACTAAGAACAAAATTTTTTAAATTTCCTCAGATAATTGTAAAGTGTTTGCATTATTTGAGTTTAAAGACACATTTATAGCTAACACTTCAGAGGCAAACATTGCCTGCAAACCTTGAGAGGTTCTCAATACTTGGCAAGACAGTAGCACGAATTTCATGGTATGTCAACCCAGGTTTATACCTGCTTTTTTCTGCATGCAATATCTGGAACTTGAATTCAAGGAATTTAACAGAAAAATAGAGAATGTACATTTACATAAAATGAAGCGATGAGTGTATATTAAGTGTCCCCCTGTGTAGAGCCCATAAAACACATCAGTTGTTACAGGTTCCAACTACCAATACTTTGGCTCAAGCTCTAGTGGTCTGTATTAGGCTCTAATGGGCTACAGTGGGGATCTGATTGACCCTAGTTCAATTTTTCAAGTGCTGTTAACATTATATATGTAGGAAATAAATACTGTCTTTACCTGAATATGGGGTAAAGGCTTTTCCTGTCCCCTGTTTTACGGTAAACACTTTGTAATATTTCCTGCTGAGATTCAAGCACCATACTGCACCTGCAGTCCAGCTTTAGGTGCCGCTGCCTCCATAGACACAAGGCTGCATCACCCAGCTGTGGTACAGACACAGGGGCTGCTGTCACAAATACACCCAGGATGGGTAGTACCTTGTCCTTGGGCAAGGCAGCAGGTACGCCAAAGCAGCTGCAGGAACTCATTTAAAGCCTGAACATGTATAATATGACTACAAATGTAGAAGCAAAGATGCAGTCCAAGCAGGCTTGGAAATAAAGGGGTATAGTATTGGGGAGAGGCAAGAACTGGTGAGGGGGAGGGATGAGAAGCTCTAGAAAATTAAGATTGTGCATCAGAATTGATGAGAAAAGGGAGATGAGGGTTACTACCTCCCACTCTCTACTCACATCCAAAGGAATCTATCAATATTGAGGATTACCTCATATTTTGAGGAAATACAGCATGTACAATAGCATGTGGAATACATTTTTGCCAAATGACAGTACAATTAGAAAGGCCTTTGATTTARTGTTAGGCTTCTACATATTAGGTTTCTTTACCATGTAACTCCTTTAATACTTACTTTTAGCCCCAGTAGTGCACCTGATTCTTTTGGCATGGTTGTTCTCTTGTTAAGAATAACACGTCCAATTAAGCGATCTCCCTCTTTAGAAGGCTGCCATGTTACTGGATGCTATTTGAAAAAACAAGCGGTACAAATAAAATAAAAAAAAATTAAAAAAAAAGTATTCTTTCTGTTTTCGTATGTACATTTATATAAAAATACAATTTGCTAACTCATCATGTCATGGTAAACACAAACACCCTTTTGATGTATGATGCATCTGAGCTTTCTCTTGTTATATTTGTTGAGTTCTGGCTTCAGTAAACTAAATCTGCAGGAAATATTATAGAGTAGTTCAAGGTTAATATAATTAAACATTTAAAACACACCTTAGGCAATAAAATTAAATACTTACATTTAAAATTTTATAGCCCTAAAAAGCGCTTTTACAAATTCTACCCTTTAAAATAATAAAAGTGTTATTCAGCTCTTCTATATGGGTTCATTATATAACAAAAGCCAAAATCCTTTTCGATTCAAAGTGAACAGAAAAATTCGTTAATACACTTCGTGCAGCCTCACACTCACAGCTTCCTTTGTGGTGTATAACTGGCACGGTGAAACACAGTAGCACATACACACAAGAATTCATTTTACATTAAAACTCAGGTAATTTTTCCARTATAAATTTTGATGAAAATCTCTTTCTGATTTTGAGTTCCACGGTCTTTAAGCCAAGCTTTCATCTATTACAAATGGAATAAAGTTCTAATAACAAAATGTCAAAGCTGAATGGAAATAATCAGCAAACATTTTAATTCGTGCATATGAAATTATTTTTCCCTATTTCTTACCGAACTAATAGGGGATGTCTCCCTGCTGTGCCACGTGGCAGGATCCAGCCAGTAATAATCCAAATCACCTGGAAGAATATGAATGGAAAGAAATGTATAATCTCTCAGAGAAAGGTGTATGAATGATTACTTCTGTATGCATTACTTTTAACGTACAATAGTTAAATCAAGCAAATACACTTGCAGTATGATTCAAACTTGGACACACCAACTTGAAAAATATAGAAAACATAAAAATAAAAATATATAATAACACAAGGATCTCTGTTTCTTCATGAATCAGACATCCGAATCAGCTGGGCACTCCAGTTGTTCTTCRGTTTGCCCAGTCACCTTCCAAGGATGGATCCCAACATACAGTATTCACTCTTCCTCCTTCCCCATCTCCATCAGAAACACACAGTGCTACAGCTAATAACACCACTAGAGAGAATACTACACAGAATAAGCACTTAGCTGTAGTTAAGGATAGATGACCCTCAAGAAACTAYGGAGGAGTTGATTAATACCGTGCCAATGGAGATTGTGCAGACAGGGAGGGACAGAAGCTGATAAATAATAACAGAACACAGACTACAGGGTTAAATAGCYACATTAAAACAGCAAACAGCACAAACAGCAAATATAAGGTTGWAATCTTTCATTTTGCTGAAGACAAACTTCTACAGTATATACAYTGAGAAGAAAACCACAAATGAAGGTGTCTGGAAGCCCTGGGTGGCTGGGACTGAGCAGGGCCAAGGCGCAGCAGTGCCGAGAGCAGAGGCTAGGACGCCACTAGGAGCGCAGGAACTGAGGGCAGGCTGATGAAAACTCAGTCTTGCTTCGCTTTACAGCTGTGTCCTTTAATGTATTACAGCTGTGGGAGGTTGACTTGTTACCCAAAAAAATGGCCAACTTCCCTCRTTRCTCTCTGGAAAGAGTGCTGTAGAGRAGTGATATAATTATGCACTCTAAGAAAGAAAGGGAAGAGCAAAGAATTGGAGGAGGAAGAATTGGGCAGTGCAATATGGACTCAGAAAACTCTCCAGTTTTCAGTAATGGACTCAGTGGTCCAGCAAAAAGCAGTTCTCGTTTACATGAAGAGGCCTACTATACGGGAAACAAAACACCGTTTGCTGGCCTCCATGTTTCACGGCTGTTTGCTAGGCAGTAGAGCAATGCTGGGGCAGCAGCAGAGTCACCCCGAGCATGCAGGAGTGCGGGCTCTAGTGATCAAAAACATTTCTGCTCCTGTCCCCATTGCTCCCTGTTCTCTTTTGCATTCTTCCTTCCCCAGCTTCTGCTTCCATGTCTAAGTATCCCTACAGTCCTTTTTGCATATCCCTGACCACTCAAATCATGCATCCTGACCCAAAAAATTCTTGCCGCAGCCCGATCCCCTCATACGTCTTCTGTCCTTACCCCTGCCTACCAATCTTCCCTCTTCTCCAGCTGCCTACTCTCTGTGCCCTTTCTTCCCTGGCCATTTTGTTCCTATTGTCCATCATCTGTCTCCTTCTGCTCCTGGCTATAAGTTGTATGTTTTAATCCCTCCTTCCTCTCATCCCTCTTCATGCTAAACTATGCCATGACCAGACCTTATTCCCTGAACATAAATCTTTAGTTTCTTCTTCCTCTACTATCTGTTCTATACATTGTCCATAAATTTTAAGCCTGCTGTCTGCACCCTCTCTGGCCAATGACATGGTCATTTTGCTCTCTTTTCCCAGAAGCTGAGAGCAGGAATTGCACTGCAAACTTTGCTGGACTGAGAGCAAGCACAGATGATATGCTTGGAATGTATAAATGTAACTATCAAATTAATGCTCAACTGAAAGCAGTAGGTCCATATTTTGGAGAATATTTTAAGAGATGCAAAAATGCCCTTGTATCATGCCAATATCCGGGCAAATTAAAGATTCTGCTCCAGATAATAAGGGCAGYTACTACAAAGGAACTTAAGAGAAAAAAAGGGAGAAAAAAAGTCCCTGAAAAATGACTGATTTTTTAACTTTCTATTTAATTTCTGCATTAGATAGATTACTAGCATGGAAACTTTTGGCTCAATCTATGATAAAAAGTTTTACAATAGAAAGTGTCAGGTAATCTACATCATCTATTAATATAGGATAGAACACACAAATTAAAACATAATGGATAAAATCCACAAATAAGATGTGCATAACCACATTTTTTAAAATGGTAATAACAGTAGTTATTATCTACTTTATAGATACTAATATAGATACTACTAATAACTAGTATCTTGATATCTGCAATTAAGCACTCTGCTACAAYTATAGTTTTAAAAAAGATTTATCCCTTATCATTCTATGTCACAGTTGCTTCTCTACCTGATATGTCTATTTACGCCATTCTTGCAATGCAGTATCCCAGAACTGAATATGTTTGTTTAACTACACATAATTTTAGTATTATAGAGGTCTAGGAGTAGGTAAATGACATGCAAAAGAGCACTGTTTCAAGATTTAATATTTTCTCAAAAAAAAAAACAAAACTATACACAGCCCTCTCTTCCTGTTAAAAATCACTAAAAATAATTAATAAATCAAAAGCAAATTTAAGAGAGTGTAGAAAAAAAMCACTCTTTTCTAATGACTAAATTACTAATTTATAGGCTGGCACTGCTTTTGAACATGTCTTAAATAATGCCTTAAATTTATAAGCACGTAAGCATGAAATAATTAAATGATAGGCTTGTATGAACATAAGATATAGAAACACTGTACCATTATTGTTGAGCATTATTGATATATTTATATAAGACACAGATAGATGTACCTCAACACTATGYATATGATAAAAAAATTGTAGTTATAACTTATGTTTTACTTGGAATTTTCAGAGTGAAATAAGTATACACTTATAAAACCCTGTTTCCCAATGGAATAATTCAAAATGTTGCATCCCGTCAGCAATGAAATACTTTTCTTATTATCATAACATCCTGCTGCTCAATCACTGTACACTGGKACATAAACTGATATAATCATACATCTACTTTACAAGAGACAAATGTGTTRAATATTTCTTGAGAAGTATTTGCTGGTCTTCAACCTAATTTCAAGACAGGGAATAATAATTCTAATATATTCTTGTTGATTTTTTATCAGCAAGATACATGCCCCCAAAATAAAGGGAAAGYAAAAGCCACAACACTGAAACAGTGCTCTCTCTAAAATGCTTCATCTTCATCAGTATTACCCATACCACAAGCTGATGCTGTGATTTTGTGTGAAGTCCTGCCAAGCCGGTAAGTGCTAGAAATGACAGCCTTGTCTCTGTTGCAAAGTTGAAGCTTTTCTTTGCTTAAACGTGCACAGAATATGAGAAATATTGTTATGCTGTATGGCTAGTCACTCTGCTTTCCAAAGAAACTTCAATACTGGAAATTAAATGCCTCAAAATGTTTCTCCAAACCCAGGCTGTATTCAAAGGCCAGCGATATTTGAATTTCAAAATTTTCAAGTATTTCAAATCAAGAAATATTTTACTTTATTTCTGATCCTCTATTATCTGAAGATGTAAAAATTTGTTCTCTGAGAACTAGCTCAAGTCCTGATTTTACTAACTTTGATTACACTCTTGAGCTGCAGCTAATACTCTAGATGGATGGATGTAGATCTTTTTTGAGATTTAGAACTTATTTGAATTAATTTGATTGATCTACTGACTTTATTTAATTCCAATTCAATACTGACATTAACTTGTTTTAAATGTATTATCTGAGTTCGTGTTTAGTATTATTAACCCCATTTTAGCTTTGACTTGATCTCTTGAGCTTATTCTTGTTTAGCACATAATGAAATTCGTAAAATGAATAGCAAGTTATTTCTTTCAAAAAGCCTTACGGGCTTATAATTTTGGAAACATGGATACACATCTATCCTTTAGATTTAAAGCCTGACCAGCCCTTAAGAATTAATTGTTCTTAAGAACGAATCTAAGTACTTCCAAATCTGCCATGCTATTGTTCAGACTAACAGAATTACAAAAGAGAAAGACTGAGAATAAAAAAATTGTTGTGAGCTTCAGGACTGATGATTAAAGAGAAATGTATTTCAGCATTAGTATCTACTCCAGAGCACCAAATGATGAAGTTGTGCTTGGTGAGGGTTTTGGTGAGCATTTGCCAGACTCCTCCATAGCACTGTATTTGATGGCAATAAGAGATTTTAAACACTTTTTTTCTCCTATTCAGAAGAGAATACTGCATGACAAAAGTCTTGGAGTGCACAGTGAGTGATTACAGATACTAAGAAAGYAATCACAAGGAACTTTTTGAGCTTTGCTTCCACCCAATGGAGGGGAAACTGTTAAAAATATGAAAGTGAATAAGCTTTATGGTCCTTAAATAGGAAAGGAGGATGTGCATAGAACTAAAAAAATCTTTAGACTTAAAAAGAAAAAACTCAGAGAAAACAGTGAAGCAGATATGATAGCAAAAGATCTCCAGGAATTATGGGAGTTCTTCAAAAACGCAATACTATGGTCAGCAGCATAACCAGCCTAATACAGAGGAAGAAGTACAGTAAATGACTGACTAACCAAGTCATGAGTGTTTCATGTTCTAGAARATGTACAAACCATGGAATGTTATTTATAAGCAAATAACTTCTGATGACTGTGATAGAGCACCATTAATCATGCAGGAAAAAATCAGAAAGGTCAACATAAACACTAAATGCAAACATCAAGAGATGCAAAGATTATCAAGAAATCATTCTGTAAAAAGACTATGGAAGTTAAGTCACGACTTTTTGGCTCCATCAGCAAATGATACCAAACAGGCTATGATTCTCTGCCTTTTTTTATTTTAAATGACAGTTCTCATAAAAAGAAACTTGACTAAAATCTCAGCAAGAAGTTAACAACGTCTGTAGCAAAAAGATTAAATCTTCTTGCCAAAGCAGGAAAAGACGAGGTCAGACTATCTAAATAAATCATACACTTGGCTAATTCACTTCACCCTGGAGTACTTACAGACCCGTCTGCAAGTACTCCAGCATGTAACTCTCCCATTTCCAGGAACAATTATTTCTGAGAATTAGTGGAGTATGGATGAAGTTCCACAGAACTGGAGAAGGGCAAACATTGTACCTATTTTTTAAGGAGAGGGAGAGAAAGAGGAGCTAGAAATTATAGACCAGCCAGCTTACTATCAGTTCCTGGAAAAGAAGTACCTACAAGACATTAAGAAAAGAAGTCATATCTAAAGTCAAATTGTCAGTAACAAATCAAGCTGATTTCATTTTCTACTGCTGCAGTAAGGCTGTAGGTAGGGAAAAAACAGCAGATGCCATAAATCATCAGTTGAATAGGGTTTTTTTTTCATAAGCATATCACGTTAGAGTCAAACAGAAGAAACTGTTTAAATAAAACTACCATAAGGCAGAAAACTATTTTAAAGAGCATATAGGTCATCACAAAAAACAAAGGATGTATTAAGTGRGATCTCCAGTATTTGTCTTGGATATAGTAATAGTCAACACTGGCATTAACGTTCTAGACAATAAACCAGGAAGCATACATATCAAATTTGTAGGTGACCCCATCCTAAACAGGGAAGCAGGAATTTCTAGTCTAAGGAGGGCATGACTGGAATTCAAATCTATCTATCTGCACAAACTGGAAAAAATGAACTGGGAAGAAGAGGGTACAGTTCAGAGTGGGCAAGTAAAAACCTCCACATTCAGAACAGAATAAACAAGCATAGAAGTAGGGAAAGGAAGTCAACCAGGAAGGAGTAGCTACACACACACACACATTCAGAACAGAATAAACAAGCATAGAAGTAGGGAAAGGAAGTCAACCAGGAAGGAGTAGCTACACACACACACACANAAAAAAAAAAAAAAAAAAAAAAAAAAAAAAAAAAAAAATCAGGTGGATTTACCAGACCACAGCAGCAATAGGAGAGGACAGCAGACAAGCCTGGCAGCTGTCTGTAAACCATCCCCCTTGCACTTGAGGAGCCAGTAGGCTTGGCCAGAGGCCAGGTTCAGTGCTTTATCTACCCACTTACCTGCTAAATACCTCCTCAGATCACATTGGTGGGGACGTGGAGGTTTTTTGCTGTTTCTGTTTGCGGGGAGGGTGCTTTAGTCTGCAACATGGTTTGTTTTCTGGGCACCTTGCACCCACATAGCTCCCTAACATGACAGTGACCTTGCTGACAGCTTGGTCTCTCAGGTTCCCTCCTTACAGCACACAGTTTATTTTTCAGAGCTGAACATTTGCTTTTACTGAAGCATAGCCGTGAAGGAAGGATATGAATGAGATAAATTTAATGGCCAGTGAGATATAGAAGGTCTGATCTAATAGTCCTTTCTAATTCTAAAGTCTTTTACACAATAAAGTCAAACACTCTCAATAGGACCCAAGACTGGACCAGGGATTGTGGGGCTAGTGTGGTTTCATGACATCTTTAGCTCCCCTATATCCACACTGTTCCAAAGGCTGGAGATGTCCCCAGTTTAACAGCRGCATCCTGGTGCTACTGTATGCTGTGCCTGCAGCACAGCCTTGGATCTCCACAGTGCTGGGTGTCACAGGTCTGCACTGTTCAATTCGAACACTACTTTACATATKCATCCAAGTTTGCAAGAAGTCTTTGGAAGGCAGTTTAGAGCTGTCTACCATAGTGAGTACCCTGAAGAAGAAATAGGGTTTCACCTTTATGTGGTTCCACACCACTTACTAAGTGGGAGGGTCAGTGCAAGGCTTTGATCTTAACCAAAGACTTTCTCCAGTCTTGTCCTTTAAATTCTTTCTGTTCATGGCTAGGGCTAACCCTTGTCCCTTCAACCGTAGCAGCATCTTTCTTTATTAATATTCTCACCTCTCTGCTTACCTCTAACTCTATTCTGATTGCTGTTCAACCCCATTTTCTCTAATGCACCTCTCCAGATTTTGCCCTCAATATACTCCTTTGCTCTTCTGCTATAAGAAAAGAATTTCACATACAGATTTTTTTCAAAAATGTTTACTAATATTACTATAATCTTAGAGAACATAAAACTTCTTCCATGGTTTTTGCCACCATATAGCCTTGAGGATTCATTCCTTCAGTGAAAAGCTACTTTTCAAAAAGGACTTTTATAAGCAGCATTACCAACTATGTAGATACAAGATTTTAAAGCTCTTTGTTATTCTCAACACACTGCATAATGCCTAAAGAACTTTGCAACCATCAGTCCTTCCTCTTTCCCTTCTTATCCTTAATGATTTAGCTGACAGCCTTATTCCAAATTTGAGGTTTGTTTTGTTTTGTTTTTTGTCCTGAGGAGAGGCCTGATGTCCTTCACTGGTTCCAAAAGTGCAATGCATCACATGGTGACACAGACGCAATATACAAAATAACTGTAACTGTATGGTATTTGTTATAACATTATAGCATTATTATAACCACAACTGTATATTATGCTAAACAAATGTATTCTTGTTTTATTTACATGTTTTCTGTAATATCTTTTCAAAAAGAATATGCAAAATAGAAGTAACAGAAGTATACTCCATCTTAATTTGTTAAGGCTATTAAATCTACTAACCAGAGCACAATTCAGGGGATTCAGGGGATGCAGGACATATCAATTATCTTCTGCCAAACAAATCAGCTAAAAATAATTTACCTGAATAATTATTAGTTTCCTGAAAGGAAATTTCAAAATTCTTTATCTATAACTTCTACAACAGGCAAAATATTTTTAAGGCAATCAGAATTACTTTTAAGAACTACATTTACATTTTGATATATACTTTCAAAATACACCTTTATGTTTGAAAACTCACACCACATATCACTAATGTTTCAAATTGTATCTGACATATGAGCTTTCAAAATATCAACATAACTGAAACAGACACGTACAAGTAAAATGGTTCCTTATTCYCTGCTAAGCTGAACATTTGTTATAGTTAATATTTACATTCAAAKGACCCAACATCTCCACTCAAACTATACAGTTAAATAAATCTGTTCATTTTAAATATATACCTAAAAGCTCAACACCACAAAGCCACTTGTTTACCTGTCCCTGAATGCAACGTATGGAGTAGAAACTGAAGAAACCCAGCAAACATAGCAGCATCAACAACAGAGTGGTTAAAAAAGCACAACTGACATCTAGTATGTTGCTGAATTCCAGTCTGCAACTGTAGCAAATCCGTAAGGCAATCCAAAATCCACTTCTGTATGAAGGAGATATAAGAGAAGAAGTCCCTAAGGTCCTTGTGTCCTGATCCTAAGCCAAATTATTCTGCAGCGTCAAATATTCTACACTGGGGACACCAAACAGGGCTATGAGAGCTCTTGTCATCAAAACAAATCTCTGCAGTATAGTGCAAGCATCGATTACTGCATCAGTTCATATATGCTCACTGCAATGCTAAGGAGTTTCAGTCTCTAGGAGCAGCTAATGATTTTAGGCACCCAGAATTAGCAGTCGTCAGGAAAGAAGACAGAAAAAATGCTGCCTCCTCTCTGGATAGAATATGAAAAGAGTTTATTAGCTTTTGAAAGCTCATAGTATGCACAAGCTCAGGTACCTGAGCAATCAATACCATTGCTGCAGTTATTATTTGTATGCAGCAGTGTTATGCTGAATATGTTTTAATAAACTGCGTAAACAATTACCAATCATGTAAAGCAATCGTGTCTGTTACAAGTTACTTACAACTTCTCAAGCAGTAGATTTGCWTCTAGTATACTGAAAATATAATGGCCCACAAACTAATTTGTTATTTCTTACAAATTACRGGATGATTTAACGCTTTTCTTACATAATAAATGTGTGCATGAATATCTCACTTTGCATAAGAAATATATATTCTAAATTAGAAAAAAATAGAATATGTATACCATTAGATTTGTTAAAGTCAGATGATTAGAGAATTATATCTAATCACATGTGCTGAGGAATTTAATTTAATCATTTCCAAACCCTAGAACAATAAAATTGAGAAACAGTTTTGTTTTCCACTGTGAAAATATGTCTCTCTGCAGTATATTTAGATACTGTGGGACTCTAGAAATAAAAAAGAACCTGAAACTAAAATGAGAGAAAGCAGAACATAAGAAAAAAAGTGTGATGAACTAACCTGTTTAAATTTCCATTCAAAGACAAACAAATAACAGATGAAAAAGAAATGATTAAGCTAATAAGAGTTTACAATTCTTTCATCTTTAATAATAAATARCCTTTTAATAATAAATAGCCCTATTAGTAATAATGAAAATATATAATCAAGTAGTTTCCTTTTAATTCTTAGTCACATGATCAAAAACAAGGCACTGAATACTGCCTTTCATATACTTTCTCACCTGTCAAACAGTCAACAGCAAAAGCCATGGCTGACATCTCAGGTCATTGCTGACTTTCAGAGTCATCATCAGTAGCAAAGCAGAAAGACAACATAACTGACTGCATCCTCATTTTTTCTCTGAATATGTCCTTGTTAGATGATGATCATTTGAAGGAGAAAGATGTCCAGCTTTGACATATTCCAGCAGAAGGAGAAGACGACCTACACATCTACTGACTATTGAACACAGGCTGCAGTTTCTACTAAAGCTGGAGAACATTTCTTGCAAAGGGAACAAAAGAAAGACTAGGCACAGTGTTTGCACCCTTTTGCCCACTGGCTCTTCTACGCTYTTACTTGTTCTGTCCTACAAGAGCTGGCATCAAGGACTTTGCTTCCTTTWCAAAAGGACATATTTTGCCTGGATTCTCAGTGCTCTCCTTCCCTCACAGCAGGTACTAAACATGCAAGGGAATTTTGCCATGAYCCAACTCAACAGATGAAAAATATTTTGTCTCCCAAATTTCTTGACTTTTAGAAGAGGTTTTAAAACGTTCCTGTCATTCCCATATTGTGCATGTGTTTGTGGGGGGGAAAAAAAAGGAATTATCTACTTTTCCAAAATAATCATTATTTCATTTAGAAAGGTGGTTTGTGCCCTGTGCCGCTGCTGAAGCACCCACTGCTTCACATTCCCCTATGCACCAGATACATGTAACCTCTCTGTGCTCCTCCAGCCCCACATCAGACAACACCAATTTTATCCATTGCTAACTTATCCATTGGATTTGTCTGCTTCCTAAGTAGCCCTGTGGCAACATTAGAGGACAGATATGCCTCCAAGTATTAGGGGAAAATAAGGGAGCAACAAACAATGTTCTGAGGTCAGAAAAGGCCCTTTGCAGAAAAGAATAGTGCCAACAACTACAGTGTGTACCAAACACCCCTAATGATGGCTTCCATGCCTCCTAGTCATACTCAAAGCCTTTCTGGGTCCCACAAAATCACATCTGACACTTTGGGAAAAACACTGATAGTATATTTTACTGCCAATGTCCTCCGAGGTTAACATGAGATGATATAAAGGACATATCTGACATCCACTATACTGTGCATCTGATGCTCAGACTTTGACAATTATATCAATCTTCTTCATAATCTTTCTGCTAATAACTGCTCTAAATTTTAATCCACATATGACATCTCTGATTTATAAAACTTTATTAGATAATTACAAAAGAATCTCACACYGATATCCAGCTCTACCAGCTGTCAAGTTTTAAGAAGTCTAGCTCCAATCATTAAATGTACAATTCACTTTTACCTCTGGGTGAAAATGCAGCTTTCCTCTAAACCAAAATGTTTGTACTACTTTTTGATGAAAGAAAAAGGCCAGAGAATGGTCCCAAGAATTAATGTAATAATACAGAAACAGGAATTCAAGGATGAAGGCCACATTTTAAGTGGAAGTTTTAGGAAATRAGAGAAAGGATCCATCTTCTTGTCTGTGAATCTCAGACCCAAGTTACAACAGAGTAGAAATTMTAATACAGTTGCAGGGGTATTAGATATAATATTAGGTATTGTTTGAAAAATAATCATATTGTTATCTTGTCCGATTCATATCAGAAGTTGAAGAAAGAACATTTACAGAATTTATCAGCATAAAAATAATTGATAAAGTAATTTTAAGTATCTAACTATAACCTAAAGCACTGCAAATTCAAATTCACACTTATGAACAGTAAAAGRTGCAGCAGACCTATCAGGCTTTTTTAGAGCATCCTTTTTTAAGAAGACAGGGAGCTTCTTCCTCTTCCCTGTTTTTTGTTTGTTTTTTGTTAGTTTTTTAAAGGAGGAGGCAGATAATCCAATCAGYAGAGTGCACTGGAAAACTATGCAATGAGGTGATGTGGAGTGGAGCTAACACAWGTTTCAGTTGTTTGGTCTAAGACTAAACACTGACTATTTTGGGTGTGATTACTCAGAATCAAATGCTTGTTTATGCAGTAAAATATCTCAAATCAGAAAAAAAAAAATCTGAAAACAGTATAGTGTGAATTAACCAAGRAGTCCAGTGCTTAAGAAAGCTTGCTTTCTTGAGAACTCTCGTAATTGCTGAGAAAAATCACAGGTTAAGAACTGGGTGGTGAACAGGGCACATAGCCTTTTTGCCTTTTGCCTTTTGGAACATTTGCCCTCAAACACCCACCAAACTTGTTAAAGGTCATCACTGTTCCCTTGAATTCAGACATAAACATATTCTCTTTATATTTTTGGCCAGCTGGCCAAGCAGAAATGATGTAGTCGCATTACAAGGTGACATGCTAAGCCCAGTCTTTTATTTAGCTTGGGCTAAATCAGTGTAATGCTGACTACTTCACAGCTTTTAGTTCAAATTTCAGTTCCAGCCAATCAGTTCAAAGTGCAAGTGAAGTAACCTGGCATCTGTCTGACACTTCAGAAGACTTTATTCTGCGATGTGTTTCCCATGGGCGCTCCCGTCAAGTGGCTTACAGCATTATTCCAAAAGGGACTTGAAGGTAGTCTTGCAAAACATCACCTGGCATTTTTTTAGTAGACTGAAAGACTGTCTCTGCACAATCAAATAATAAGACCCCCTTCAAGCACAACGAGCTAATAGAAAAACACCTCACTTCTATATAYATTGTTTCCAAGTTCCATGTTTGATTGTTTAATATTGTGCTATCATCATTATTTTATTTCTCCATCCTCCACCCTTGATTGACTTGATTGATATTAACTCATCTGAGGAAGATGTTAACAGAGAAGTTGTAACCACTCAGAAGGAGACAACTTCAGAAGACTTACGTTGGGCATTCAGACTCATAGATGTAATGGCTGAGATCTTTGCTATCTGATCTTTGTGGTCCAGTAATTTCACAACACATCTATCTCAGTTACTTCATGTATGAGAAAAAGCCAGCATCTAAGCTTCATCACTTTCATGATTGTCCTTGCCTAAAGGTTTCTCYTTTCAGGTCTGAGATCGTCAGCACTGCACTGTCAGATTTACAGACAAATATCTTCTGAGCTTCCTCTAACATCACAGGATGATGAATTGATCTCTATAAGAAAAGAAATTYTGTGAACTATTTTTCTTGGTAACCATGACAATACTTACCAAATTAACTTACAATAYCTAAAAAAGATCTGCTGGACACCTTCTTTTTCTCAGTTGTTCAATTGATAACCAAAGCCATATGTTTTCAGCAAATTGGCAACTGGTATGCAGAAACTGACTTTTTAATTTACTTAGCAAAAATATGAAAATATTCTTTTTGTTCCCAAATTCAAGTATTACTTCTACTTGTTGTTCTAAAGTCTTCACAAGTGACACATTTCTGCAAACTCTTACGCCGTAACAAATGGTAAGTGTGAAAGACCCACATAAAAAGTCTCTTCCCTGTTTGATTCAGGGTAAACCGGAATGAAGCACTAGCATGTCTGCAGTACCTTTAGTAGCTATGCTCAGGTAGAGGCCTGAACTCACAGAATTAAATTGCTCAAATCAATTCAATGTTACTACCTGTAGGAAGAGATCATAAGTGCAAAATGTCTGGAACCTGCCCCTGAGTATTRCTACCACAGGAGAAGCCAAAGCAAAAACCCGTATTATTAGGYAGGAGGAGCAATCAACAAACTTGGGTTCCAGAAAAATGGGAGATACAAGCTATCATGACACTATCATTACAATCTCTGATTTGAGTCACCCACATCATGTTATCAAAATGCCTTAACAAATGTCTTTTTTTTCCCTAGAAAAAGTTTTACCAATTACAAAACATAATAAAAGTCAATGCATGTTTTCAACTGATTCATGTACAGATTGTGGTTGAAAGGGTGTACAGACATGGGTGAAAGTCATCAAACTCTCATCGGTTCATTCTATCACTCTACTTCAGGTCACTTCTGACCTCTTAATTCACACTCCCTTCTTTTTTTTACCTTTCCACCTAACTCTTTGGAAACAGCTTACTTCCCAGTTCCTCCTGCCAATCACACTCCTCTTCCCAGCTATAAGAGAATTTAGGAATATGCACACAGCCAGGGCTACCTTGGGTTTCTGAGAGCATGGTGTCTTTTCCACTCAGTCCTGAGAGAACAGTTTACATCTAAAAGAAGGTAGTAGGGTTTCCAGTCCACTTAAGGCAAGATAGTAAGAGAGAAAGATTACCCTCCTTTCTCAAATATCTCACAGTGATGTCTATATGACAGGAAATAACTTTTATTGAATTACAGTTTTAACTACAGTCAGCTTTCTAAAATTACAGCAGCCCACTGTAATTAAGTAGAAATACTGCTATTTCACAACTAGTAATTAAAATAAGTTTGATCTGGTTAGRACATGTAGAATTGTAACACATCTGTATTTTCTGCAAGGTAGAAAATGTATTTGTTGTATCAATCAGACAACAATTGCTGAAGAATAACAGTATGAAGGTACTGGTATAATAAGCTCTTTGCCAATGTAATTTCAGTGTAAATGCATCTTTAAAAACAGATAAGCTAGAAATAGAGAAAAAAAAGGGGATTGGGGGAAAAAGTTACTRTAACAAATGGTTATGTTCCCCACTTTCTTCTCACTGCCTGGGATTCAGCAGCTTCATACTACAACTTAATCAATTTAGCCCACAGGTGTCCAATATCAGCAAAATAATAATGTTCTGGTGCTTGATTCAAACACAGYTTTATGTAACTTTTCTGCTTTGATCCTTTAGATTATGATTCTTTAATGTTACTTTGAAACCATGGAAATCAAACTTCTTTTTTAATGGAAATTTCCATTTAGTAGGCTGACTATGGGAATGGGAATGGGAATGACTAGAAGACATTGAATACCTCAGGACTTAATTAAGCTGCAAGAGTTGACGGCTGAAACAGAAGATATCAGCTCTTGTCAAATCCTACCTGGAAAAAGAAGTATGTAACTGGTAGCTGGCTATACTCAGACTCCTGGCGGAAAGGGTCTGATCATTCCAGCTAAGGACGGGATTATGCCTTATGTTCATTCCTACCTCTTTGGCTCTCTTGAAAAGTTATTCCACTTGTTCTTCTTGAATATTCACTTTGCCAGTAATCAGCTTCTTAGATTTTGCTCATTGTTTCAGCACATAGCTTAAACATTATCAAATCTTTTTGTCCTAGAATTACAGAGTAATTTTGRCTGGGAAGGACATCTGGAGGTTATCTAATCCAATCCCCCATTCACGGCAAGGCCAATTAAATCAGGTTTCTAAGGCAATCTGTCTACTTGCCACTCAAGTTTTAAGTAATTCCAAGGATGGAAATTTCATGACCTCTCTAGGCAACCTCATGGTGAAGTTTTTCRTTCTAGCTAATTGGAATTCCCTTTRCTCCAATTTCTGTCTGCTACCTCTCATCCTACTACTGTACATCTCCAAAAAGAGTTTCTCTCTGGCTTCCCTACAATCTCTTAGTCGAAGGCTGAAATCAAAACTCCCCTTAACTCCTCTCCTCCAGGCTGAACAAACCCAGYTCTCTCAGGCTTTTCTTGGAAATGAAATGGTTTCCAGCCCTACAACCATTTTTGTGGCCCTCTGCTGGACTCACTCATCTTGCAATATCTTCCTTGCACTAAGGAGTCAGCACTAGTCTCACAAGTGCCAAGAAGAGGAAGTATCACTCTCCTCAATCTGCTGATTATAATTCTGCTAGTATGGCCCTGTATACAGCTATCCATTTTTGCCACAAGAACACCCTGCTGATCCCTGTTTAACATGCTGTCCATCAGGACCCCAAGGTACCTGAAAGCAACTGCAAAGTTGCTTTCTAGCCAGTTGGYCACCCTAACTGTACAGGTGCATGGAATTATTCCTCCCCAGGTACAGGACTTAGTATTTCTCTTTGTTCTGCTTTATGAAGACTCCTGTTAACCCATTTTGCCAGTCTGTTAGACATTCTCTAGCTCAGCCATTCAGTGGTTGACATACTCAATTTGGTGTCCTCCACAGATTTGCTGAGAGTGTAATCTGTGCCACTGTCCAGGCCACTAACAAGACATTACATAGATTGACGTTAGTATTKATCCCTGAGGGGTCACCAATAACCAGCCACACTGGTTATTGCACTTTGAACTGCTGATCCCCACTTTCTGAGCCCAGCAATCCAGCCGATTTTCCACCCATGTTACCTCCCACTTATCCAATCCCTATCTCTTTGATTAGGCAACAAGGATGTTATGAGAGACACAAGTTAAAAAATATCCAAGGCTCTTTTTTCRTCTATGGATACAATCATCTCAGCACAGAAAGAAATCAGGTTAGTCAGGCACGATCTGGACTTGGTAAAGCCATGCTGAAAGTTCCCAGTCACCTTCTTGTCCTTCATGTGCTCAGACCAGACTTTGAGAAGAATTTGCTCCCTAATCTTCCCCGGGGGAAAGTCAGGCTACTCAGCTTGTAGCTCCTCAGATTCTTTTTCTTGCCCTTCTTGAAGACAGCTGCGATGTGTTCCTAGTTCCAGTCATCAAGAACCTCCCACAACAGCCATGACCTTCAAAGTCGATAGAAAGAAGCCTCAAAAGGACATCAGCTGCTCCCTCAACTCCCTCGGAGGGATCCTGTCTAGCTGCATGGATTTGGGATTGTACACCTGGCTTAACTGTACTGAGGCTGAATCTTCCTCTATTGCGGCTAATACCACAGACTCTGCTACTGGGTTCAGGAACGTGGGAGGCCCGAGGACAATTCCTATCAGTAAAACTGAGGCCAAATASACATTTAGTAYCTCTGCTTTTTCTATGTCTTTGGTTGTGTTACATAGAATTAAATATTGTCCAGAAAATTCACAACCACATATTCTCAAAAGTCTTAAAGGCAACCATGTATTCGGAAATTCTAGAAAACAGATCTTGTAAAGTATGATAGGAGGCATGGAGAATGCATCCTGGGATTCTGGGATGTATATATCCAAAGGAACATGTCAGAATCTGTAATCTAAAACTTGTATTGCTTAAATTGCTGAAGACAGACTGTATTTCGATAACATTCTGTCAAAAGTATCCTGTTAGCAAATTTTTGTGCATATTTCAGGATGACTTCTTAATATAAACTGTATTGAGGCAAATTCTGATCTTATTAAATTCTTACCCCTTCTGATCTGCTGGATTTAAGAAGATTACAAAAATTACAAAAGATTATAAAACCTATAACTGAGGAAAGACTACAACCTATATTGATTAAGTATATTTCTACTAATTTATTTTACTGTTATTAAATATAGGATTTACCAGCCATATTTAAATGTGACTAGAAGAAGAAACAACCTCACTTTTTTTTTCAATGAAATTAATTTGAATGTCTCTGTAGTAAGCAAAAAAATTATTCAGCAAATATATTTTGTTTAAGGTTATTGTAACAAATATATTAAAATCTCTTCAATATCTGTTCCCTTTATTTTCTACTAATGCCAAGTCAAAATACATATTTCATAGAACCATAGACCAATTTAGGTGGAAAAGACCTGTAGAGGTCACCTTGTCCAATCTCCTTCCTCCTYTCCTCAAAGCAGCTTCAAATCTGGGAGAGGTTGTTCTGGGCTTTGTCCAGCCAAGTACTAATCTCCAAGGACAGGGATTTCACAGCCTCCATGGGCAACCTGTTCTAATATATTATAAAATGTGCTAACTATCTAATTAGCACATGGTGCAAAATACCCTAACCATCTCGATCGTATGTTAAGATAATGAAATGACACTGTATAAAATATATATAATAATGTTCATATATTCTTACATATTATATATTACACTAATAATATGCAATATTTAAGTAGCCACATATGTGGAAATGGCTTAAGAAAATAAATTTACTTGTTGATCTCCATCCTTACATTTCAAGTATATGTATATATTTATATATTAAAATGGTCATGCTGTCYAAGACCCAATAAACTTGACAAACATGACTGGATCCTTACTGAATTCATATTATTATATGAAAATGTGCTATTTTATATATTAGCTCTAAAAATTTCAGATTTAAATCTAGAAATTAGAGTAGTAGTACTGCATGTGTTGACCACATTTTAAAAGGTCAGCCTCCATTAAGTACCATTTTCTATTATTTTTATATTTTTATTTTCCTTCCAAATCAAAAAAACACATACATGAATGCAGGCTTTAACAGTGAGCACACTGTTTGTTTTAGCATTGCCAGAAAATTCGTTCTTAATCCTTATAATAATTTTCTAGGTCAAAGTAAGATTAGGCCCATGATGGCACAGATAACTGATACGCTGACAATTCATCCTAAGTTAATATCATTATTTTTTTTTCCTCAAAAAAAGACTACAAGAGAAAGATACTGATACATTAGAATTTTAATGGAAATATTTCAAAAGTCAAAATGCAGATGGCACATCTGTTTGTTAAAAATTCTGTTCACCAGCAAATCCTTCAGAAAAGGAATTAACATCTTCCTGAGTGTTTACTTTCACTGGCTTGCAAGAATAGCCATTCCTCAAAACTTCCTTGGCAATAAGATTTAAAACTCAGAAACATGAACYGATTTCTGGGCAGTTTGTCCATGGCAGCCCAACGGGATCTGTGCCTAAGCGTTAGTTAAATTTCTCTTCCTGGCTGGCTGTTTTGCCCTCCTGCGAGTAGTCTTTGCTTAACCAYGGTGAAGATTCCACTACGGGCAAATCCAGATGCCTGCCCCACAGCAGAGAGCTATAACCATCTGGGTACACTGATAAAGGTCAGTGTTTACATAAAAACTCGTAGAAATAGCAAATGCCAGAAAGTGTTGAGAGTCTGCATCTATTTTAATTTGTATTTGCAAGTTGCTTTTGTGAGGTTCTGTTTATCTGTAGGTACAAGTCACCTTATACTGCAATTTAAATAAAGTCTGMATCCATAGAGAAAATCATATTCCCTGGCATCTCAAAGGTTTTTGTGTAAATTTATACCAGTTTGCTGTGGGAGAGCTCTAGAACACAACAGCAGATTAGGCCAGGCCCAGCATTACCACCTTGAGCRACCAAAGCCTCTTCGTGGAATTGAAAAAATTGGCTGTTCACTGGCCCTCAAYTTATGGCACTGATTAGGATTAACTGCCTGGATAGAAGCTCTCGCTCATCTCACAACTCAGGTGAGAATGGTGTGAATRAACTGCATACAGGTTAAAGTGAGTCAGCTTAGTAGCCCTGCATTGCACCGTGCTCCCTGCTCTGCAAAGCTACCTCCACCCACCACCACCACCCAAAGCTGGGGCTTGCCATTCCCACCTGAGACATGGCAGGGGAGCTCAGGTAACCCAAAGCCTATATCCAGCTGTTTTAGAATGGCATTTATTCTCGTGATATCTGCTGATAACASAAAACAGTCTGACTTTCAAATATTTTACAAAGGCACAGAATAGAACAAAAATCTGCAGAATTTTATACTCAGAAAGATTCTTTCAATAGCTCTATTCACTAGATCTAAAACTACTCCAGGATGATGCCCTGCAAAGTACATGTCATGACATCTTAAATGTTTAATTACAACAGAGTGTATTAGAGCACACACACAGTKCTAATATCACACAGGCACTCTAATTCATATAAACACGTGTGTATATATTCACAAGCAAGCACACCCCCTGCAAACTGGACCTACTGATGTTACAAAACTGTGCTGGAACCAAGAATATAAAAGCATTCACACACATGATTGTAGCCTTCCTTTCTACAGCAGTATACTGAGTCTGCTTCTGAGCCGTTCTGGTGCGGCTCCCGAAGCAGAAAGCAGAGTGTGCTCTCATTAAATAGGTGTTTTTACTGAATTAGATCACAGAAAAATTTAGGTGGGAAGGGACCCCTGAGGTCATCTAGTCCAACCCCCTGCTCAAAGCTCAGGCAGCTCCTGCGTTAGATGTGGCTGCTCAGGACTGGGCCAGGTGAGTTCTGAAACTCTCCAAACGTTGACACGCTGCAGCGTCCCTGGACAACCTGTTCCCTTGCTCAATCACTCTCACTTTTCTTTATGTACTATCTCAACAGCCGGTAATGCAAATTATGGCCACTTCCTCCTGCCCACTCTTCATTAATCTATAATGATCTTGTCCACTCCTCATTAATGTATAATGCACTCATAAATTTTATACAGTAAACACTTCCATTATATATAAGTTGTTAAATTATGTCCCGAAGTATTAGGATTGATTACCTGCAGTAAAATTCCACACTATCAAAACTTTCTGACTTGCTCAAGGAAAGTTTACTCAAGGTAAAACACACAAAATATCCCATCATGCTATGGGTGAGTAGGAAAAAAAAATATAGGCCTTCTTAACCAGAAGGATCAGTGAGCTTTTCTAAGCACGGKCATAGACAGTCACCTATAGGCCTGTACCTCTAAGCCCTCAATAATTCTTTTTAATTTGGCTCACAGTTCTCAGACAAGGATATATTTTTCTTCTCTGCTGTTTTTTCTGAATAAGAAACTATGTAATGAGTGTTACGTTGAGCCATACTTGCTAATGTAATTTCCATGCCTGGAATATATTCCATATACTGTCACCAACACTGACCACACAAGACAATATAAACGTGCACATGGAAACATGCAGACAGAGGTAAGAGCTGAGAAAGGTTTCCACATTAACAGTTCAAATGGRAAGGGGTGTTTGCATTTCCAGTCTTTCTCTTTGATAAAAGTGGAATTGTATTGCATAGAGTATGATAGACAAAACAGACATTTGACAGCACCATCTAGCGGCTAATTAAACAAAATTTTAATGATTAAGAACAGTTTGCCTAATGGGTTAAAATGAGCAGAGTATGGCACCTGTTTGTTTTTATAGCAACATTGAAGAAATATTCTTAGCACCTAGCTCTTTTAGTAACATAACATGCAAAAACATTAAACTCCAGAAATAAATATCTCCTACACAGATCTAGAACACCTCTGATATTTAAAGAGAATTCTGTGCACCCAGAAGTCTGCCTTAGCAAAGTGTTTTCCATGGCTCTTCTAAAAAACACTGAGAACTCAGATACTTTAAAAAWACAGCAATAATAACTTGACCAAGTTGCTTTAAGTGGAGCATTTTTTGATAATTATTTTGAGAATGTTAACTAATTAGAATTCAAGCTCATATTGCAGAGGAAAGAACCACTAAGCTGGGGACTAGATTTCAAAAGCTGGAACTTTAATTCTGGAAATGAGTGTTTGGAATTAAATGATAAAATACACATAAGTGAGTTAAAATTAGATAATATGTTAYGTATTTCTTTGTCCCTTGCTACATGCCTGAAAATTGTTTGTCTGAAATTACATATAAATCTGAAAGGTAGCCAAGAAATATAACCTTTTTACTTTATTTATTCCTCCACTATATATAGTTCCTAGAACTAACACAATAGATTAAGTTAGGACCATATGTGAAACCAATGTCTTTTAAGTAATGAAAGTAAAATAAGAAAATGCTTAAATTCTTTATAGAAATGCATTCAGAATTGTAAAATAATCCCACACTACCCTTAGCCCAAATGAAGCCTACAATACACATTAGACTGAAAAAAGCATTTTACTTAATGTTCAAATACTTACAGGATATTATCTACCTTCCCTTCAAAGGCCATATTTCGATTTGGCAGTTTAGATGAGCTATAATGCTGTTGTATATTYCTCAACTTGGAAAACAGACCAAGTTAGACTTGATCAATATTCTAAATAAAATGTGTTATTGGAAGTTGCATCATGGCTGGGAAGTATAATAAAACACTGAAGGCCTAAAAAATATTGCTATAGGTACACATTTATAGCATAGCATTACAGTGTTCACAGAATCACACAGAAACACAGTATCATAAAAAACAACTCCTTCAACTCTCTTTTTTAACATTTAGGGCAGACTGGGTGTCTGTATAGGGAGGTTATGAACTTATTAATGGTTATCCTCGCAGCAGACAGGTCCCAGGTGTCTACTATGTGCATTAACCAATATATAATTGCCCTTAAATTCTGCATAKCCTGCTTGCAGAGTCTCTATGCGCAGAGTAAAAGATGCTCAACCAAAATGGCCTGCTGAAAAGAGGGTAATAGGATGATCTACTAYATAGCTATGGTGTTTTCGCAGTCTGTTCTGAATGTGATGCTTTTGTTCAGAGGCTGGAGTGGAGGGTTGTTTGCTTTTGGGGCCTTTTACTCRTATACACCGTTAGCGAATTATGTACATTTTAGCTTGAATAAGCAAGGGAAACATTTCCTAAATATAAGCATTAGTAGAAAAGACTGAAACAACATTCAAACTGAAAATAAAACTAGGAAACTTTGTCCTGTGAAAGAAGGGCTGAATGAGATGTTGTAKGATGTACAGACGTTTGGTCAAATRTGTGTTTTCAAGATGAAGCTTTAACAATGTGGGGCAGCCAAAGCAAAAMACCTATCTCCCTTTGAAACTAAAACCTTAGAGTAGTCCTGTACTTAGAAGCCAGGAAGCAAAGTGATCAGCAAAGCACTATTTTAAGGGCTTTAAAATTGTGGGAGGGAACAAAAAGAAAAAGTACTGAGACCAGGAATCTACACTCAGTTGAATCCTAACKCGGTAGGCAACCTAGAGTTACCCATAATAGAATGCAAGAGTTGGGAGGATATTTGATAGTTATCTAGATTTCTTCTGTATGCTGATAAATGGAAGAAAAGGGTACCTACTAACAGTATGTTCTCACAGTAAATAGGCATACTATTTTATTACATGATAGTAACTTGGAGCCCCCATCATGGACCCAAATCCCACTGAGTTAGGCACTGTACAAACGCAAAACAAACCCCAGACCCTTATCTACTGAACCTGCAACAGGGGTGCAAGACAAGGTAAAACAGGTAGACAAAGCAGTAGTCAAACAGCGGTTACATTTATACCAGTGTACTAAATGTGCCTTCATTGTTATATTGTTAGAATAGCCCCTGGCACAGTTTTGGCCTGGGTCAATTAGCTCTCTCAYTTATTTCCAGGCAGGAGACAGGCCAGCAATCAATCCTCTAGGYAGCTTCCATGCAGCCTTTCTCTTTCGATAAATACAAGAGCTTCATCATGTGGAAATGTGCCTTCTTTTGTTACTTGGCCAAAGACATTAAAAGATGGYTATTTTATTAGTACATTAAATATGGCAAATAAGACCATATAAGCAGTGCATATATTTGAACACTTATCTGACGGGTTACTGAGTTTGGCATCATTAGTTAAATGGAGAAAAGAATCATCTYCCTGGATTGCGAAGATTATATATAGTACAATAGGAAAAAGGAAGGAAGGAAGGAAGGACACATTAGAGCGATGCAAAGATAGGAAAACAGTTTTTAGAGAGAGGTTCAGAGTGGACTGGAACAGGATGAAACTATCCATATTTAGTCAGAGGTAGACCAGACATCTTCATAAATATTAGCCTTCTACCTAACACACTACAGGTTTTTCCTAGTGGCCATTCATGAGCACACTGACTTTAGAAAGCTCAGCAAATGCACCAGTCCATCTATCYAAGGCATACTGAAAGAAACTGGATTGCTTCCTGTGTATTACAGCAATGAAGTATATTATTCTAAGCAAAAAACACACCAAAAGTACCAAAAAAAWACCTTAACACAAAATACTAACCAATAATAGCAGTCAAGTTTAGYCCCTATGTTTGGACTCAATACTCATTTATGATGATCAGAATCCCTGTAACTAAGAGAAGCAAACAGATGCTTTTTGCAAAAAGTAACAGAATTTGATGCTTGTTTGTGCTTTGTTAACTCTAAAATTAACTCCTCTTGTTTTCTGAGACACACAAAGCAGATCTGATTCATGCCTTCTCTGTTAAGCAGCTCCTTCCCTACGTAGCCTTTGAACAGAAAAATGATTCCCAGATCTGCATGTGGAAAAATAAAGGACTGTACTACCAGGGATCCATTACAGTCAAGTTATGTATTATGTATTAAAAGAGAAGTGTTTGCATTATACTATAATAAGCCAATAATTAATTTATCTCTTTGTTTCACAGGATTTTTTTTTCTGCCCAAGAGAGGGAGGCTCCTCCATACAGAAAGAAAAAAGAAAAGTTTTAATTCCGTTCTCAAGACCTACTCCCTTCCTTCAGCACACTGCATAGACCATCCACAGTTATGCAGCTTTGCTAACTAACACAGTCTGGTTCTCTTTCAAAGCTTGCCTTTTCCTCTAAGCTCTCAGATGAAAAGAATAACAGTAGATCCTGAGWAGCTGTTCAAATATCTTTTTATTGTATATACAAAAATATACGCATATAGAAAATAAACAATAGACTTTTGTATAGTATGGAGTGGGGAAAAGGATCACCTTCTGGCTATAACCCCACATCAGGTTTCAAGCCAAGTTTCAGCTCTAATTCATCCCATAACTGCATTTTTAAAAGTGCTCAACAGTTATAATTAGGGCCAAATTATTCAAAAGATTTTGGCTGTCTTTTAGGCTCTTGAAAAGTGTTGCAGAGCCAATAGCTCCCAGTGTTTATCTAGCACCTATTTCCAATGCATTCTGCATGCAAACTGACTACTGAGAATTTTTGAAAATTCATCTTTCATGTAGAAACCTGGAGAAGTCCTTAGCTTCTCTACAGGTCCAGATCCTTCTACGGCTTCTGAAATTAAAGCTGCCCTGCTTGGAGGTGTTTAGTCTTTCTGATGATACAATCCTAATTCCTCCAAGCCTTAGTTCCCCTGTATGCAATGACAATAATAATGTAACTACTAGACGTGTTAGGACAATTTCATTACCATTTTATGAATTAGATGCACAGGAGAGTGTTCAGCAACAAAGAACAACCAAATAATAAAATGCTTAATATGTCAAAAATGAAGCAACACAGAAGATAGAGTATTTTAATTACAAAGAAACACAATGTCTTGCCAACTTCCAACGTTGTTATAAAAAACCCAAGACTGAACAGTACATCCTTTTCTTCTGTGTCTCTTGATAAAACAAAATGCACATTTTTTCCCTTTAAAAAAAACAGACTGTTTCTGCAAAAGGTTTGTGGAAACTGGAATGGATATCAAACGTCATTACTTAARGGATGGCAAAAGGATAACCTACAGTTAGAAGTACTGTGAAATTAGCCCCAAATTTCACCATGTTGGCCCAGAGCCTGCCATAGGAATGACAGCAGCATTTCTAAAAYGGAACAGTTCCAGGGTGGTCTACAAAGAAAACAATTTTGTTCTCAGGCAGCCTCTATTTGAACTAAATAAGAAATTATGGTTACCACTGTCCTTAACAACTTACCTCTCCAGGGAAATAGAGAAGCAGTCATTCTCTCTCTCTACAGCTGCCTCTTTCCTGTTCAAAGTCCAGTCATGTCTCTCAGCCTTTTTTCTTTTCCTTTTCCTTTTCCTTTTCCTTTTCCTTTTCCTTTTCCTTTTCCTTTTCCTTTTCCTTTTCCTTTTCCCTTTTTTTTTTCCCTTTCTAGACTATTCAACTCCAATCCTTTCCATCTTTTCTTATACTTCACGTTTTATAGATCTCTAGTCATTCTCACTGCTCTTCTCTGGACTCCCTCCAATGAGTTCACAACCTTCTTAAGATTAAGCAGCCAAAATACTTTATTAGGACTTCACAGGAGAATTGTGTCACGTATCTTTCCTGAAACTGGCATTTACATGGTTTTATATGTCGGTAAAATGTTGGGTATTCTCTGCAAGTGCGTGACTTTTTTCCCACTYGTGTTCAGCCCATTTCATTTGTGTATGAATGTATGCACTTTACATAATTGTACTACTACAAATGTACACCACTTCTTACACTAATTAATTAGTCTAACACTAGTTTGGACAGTAGCTGTGAATAGCAGCTGTGAATATTGATAGCACTAGCAAGGGTTAACACTGACTAAAATTCTGAAACTATAGATACTCCATTTTCATTAAGAGCTGAACTAGAGGTAGATCTAAATTATTCCCCAAGGACTAGAACATAAATTGGAATTTCTAAGAACTGAAATACCATTTCTGAGGAGACTGCCATTTTACACTAAGTAAAATCTCAGCTCAGTCACACTTCTTAACAAATCTATCTCTTTTTAAAACTTCATGACCAACTCTCCAAGCTAACAGATGTTAAAATATGCCAACAGATGTTATACTACAACTCGACTTGCCTACACCACAGGTTTAAAATACATAAGTGAAAACAGTTAGTTAAAAACACTTTAAAAGAGCCTCTTTTTCTCTATTGCCTTTTACTGACGTTTTATTTCACTGCATTTATACACTATGCCATGTACATATGTTCTTCTATCCCACGGGTTATTTTTACTGCCAATAATGTTAAATCACTAGAAAAATCATTGCAGCAGGAATTTAATTTATGCTTTCCTTCTTATGGGAGAACCTCCCCCCTTCCCCCTCCCCCCCCCAAATCCCTAATGCAGAATTTAGAAGACCTCGGTGGGAGGATTAGACCTGCCAGACCTGCTCCTCTGTGAACCTGGGGGAGCGCAGCCACAGCTGCCTGCGAACGATGCAGCCGCTTTCCCCTTCCGTCTTTCCACTCCTCTCTCCTTGCCTTTAATCCTTCTGTCTCACACATGCACCAACACTTAGCCCCAGAAGAGACTGCAGCAAAATTTTTGCCCATAACACTTTCTGACCAGAAGACTAATGCTGTAAGAATTAAACTAATCTAGGTCACTGTTCCTTCTGGTACCATAAGAAAGGCATTATGAGTGAAACATCCACATCTACTCTTCACTAAAAGAAACCAGAATGTAGTGTCAGTATTTTTTTTAAACAAGCTTCCAACTCTGCCATGACCTCTCCTCTTCCAGTAAAATCCATCTGCAAGTATACAAAGTGAGTCTTATTCTGCTTTTTACCGTTTTGTGGACAATACATGAGTATCAGGTGTATTTTCAAACATAAAATGTGCAAATAAAATACATGTTTAGGTAGTTACAAGTAAAAAGAATGCAAAACATAAAACCATTATCATACCTCTGTATGCAAAGTTATATAAGCAATTTTCAAGGTCTACTCAAATTTGGAGCATGATTTTATTTTTCTGATGAAAGAGATCTAGAGTATCTCCTGAATCTATCATGGGACAGAAGAAGTTAAGTGCACCCTTGTCTGGACACAAATCTATTAGTTCCATACAAAGTCTTSTTTTTAAAGAAAATAGTCAAAACTTAGTCCTGATCTAAACTAGATTTGGTTCTTCATTGGATGGCAGTAGGCAGAAGCTGTCTCAGTTTTATAATGAGAGGGTCTGGATTTCATTTATAATGATCTGGTCTATGTTATTCTAGTAGGAGCCTTTGAAGCGAGTATAAATGTAATTTATGCCTTCTAAGTGGACTTTTGCATTTCCATGACAGTCTTGTCACTGGAAACTCAGTCCCCTGAAAGTTCAACTATTACAGATTTTAGAATAGCTAGTCCTATAGCCAGTAATAATAACAGGATAAAAATGGTTAATCTGCAATCACTAATAATGTCCTTTAAAAGGTGCATAATTTTTTAAAAGAAAATTTGGGATGACCTTTATAGACACTGCCTAACAATTCTTTCTCTAGATTTACTTCAACACAGAAACACCTCAAAATAAATTTTTGAGTCCTCTACCAAAGAGAAAAAATCCTATGAGACAAAATGGCTGATGAAACTCTAGAGTTTAGAGGGCTATAAGCAGTTAGGGTACTTTTGCCAGCAGAAGTCTCATTTACTGCACATTTCAAAATGTTTATATTTCATTTCTATAACACCTGATTTCGTAATAAATAAGGCTTTGCCCACCTTGATAGAATTACTGTTCACTTTCTMGCTTTATTTGCATCTGCTACAAACAAGTATTTTGGGCAGTCTTGGTACATGCATATGGATTTGCATGTTTCCCCAATAATATGTTGTTTTTCACTAGTACTTTTTTTGTGATTTTCCAATGGCAAAATGTTTTTAATTTCCATACTCCACGTCTAAAAACTGATGGAGCATAAACATCTGCTCAAAGATGACAAAAATAAAATAGAAATGTTTGCCAAAAATTATGTTTTATTTTCTGTTTGCATGTTTTTCATAAAAATTGGGGGCAGTTACTCCTCTCAAATCTCAAGCAGCACAGCTCTTAACAGATCCCCTGATATTAATGCGAGCCTAAAGACAGCTTTTCTAGCAAATGCAAATGTTCAAATGTAACTTTTGCACAATTTTGAAGATATCTTGGAATACAAATGTCTTGAGAAATTTAATAAATATTAAACTACTGGATTCAGTTTTGAAAATTTCTATATTGATCCATAATGTTATTACATGTTAAAGTATTTTGATGTGATCATCTCAAAACTGAATTTGAGTTTTACCTCAGTATGGCAGAAAATGTAGTGAAAGAAAAAATGTAGTGTAAGAACCACTCTTAAGTCATTTTAAATTATAAGAAAAGAAATAATGGTAATTTCCTGAATTTTGTAGCCTAGCATTAAATGAACTAACTGTATCACAAACATTGATCATTCACCCAATCAATTCATATTAAAAACTTCAGGATAAAAGATCTCTCATGAGTATCCTGTACACTTAAACACGATTTGCTTCAACCACAACTACAACCTGGAAAATTGCAAAAATCAGTACTTCTGTCAGTAGAAAGTACACAGCTAATGATTCACGTCCCAAGAGTCACTATCTGAGCTACAAAGAGGGCTTTTATAACAGCGAGTAAGGATCCAGCATTCAATTTATTGATTATCAATTTATCTAATTTCAGACAAATTGCCCTCTGAAGGTGCCTCCCTATCTTCACTGACTGCAGGTGAACCTGCTCACTTATTTTCAAGCTTCGTAATTTAAACATGCAGCAATTTGTAAGGTTTTCTTATTGATTTAGAATTGGAAATAAAGGTGGGCAACCACATATGTACTATGATGCAAAAACATACGTATTTACTTTATATATAATTTTTGGCTATGGATTTTCAATACAGTTTTACACACTCTAGCTTCACCTTATATTCCCATGGAGTCTCATTTTCTTTTTAACACCTATGTAAATTGTTTTCTGTATAGTAATTCTATTTTAGCTGCTTATATATATTCATATAGAATAGAAGCTAGTATGAAAGGCTATTACAATTAAAATTTATGCACGCATTTAGTAAATGCCAATATGAAACAATCAGCCTTTGAGTAACAAACATGTATTTTGAGTTCTTGGGTTTTATTGGCAAGGCTGTTCAAGTTAAAAATTTTACTTGCAATAATTCTATTTTTCTAGCTCCATTTACATTACTTTGGCACCAGATTTCTGACTGAGCATTATTTAGATAASAGAGTGGATGGAGAGTAGATGGATTCCAGACCCTCCTGGGCTTATAAAGCAAAGCTCTTCAACTAAGGACCTATGCGGTATCGCATATGCAAAGCACTAAAGTAATGACGAGTGAAATTCTGCTTGTAATGATACTTTTTAGTTGCAAAGAATAGGATTATGATCTCAATTATACAAGAGATTTTTTAATTTTTTTTAATATCATAGCCTTTTCTCTGATATTTTTTATTTTAAGGAAAGTTTTTCTTAGGTAATGAAAATTCCTGCCTTTCCATCTATTCTTATAAAAATAGAGCAGATTCATCTTTTTGTTTCCTGCTGCTCTAGTTAAGAAAATAACTAGATTCTCTAATACCAAAATATGTTTCTTCTGCTTCTTCATTTGTATTCACATTGTCTAGTTCTTTTTTCTGTACTGTAACCCCAGCTTCAAAGACCTTCCACTTCTTTCTTCCACAGCAAAGACTGTAACAATCTGACCAAGACAAAGCAAAAAGGAAAAACAAAAAACAAAAAAAACAAAACAAAAAAAATAAACACAGCCACATCTCATAGCTATTAAATGAGTAAATATACTTCTGGAATTAATTATTGCATACCCACAAGCTTACACACACACACACACACACACACACACACACACAGAAACACACACAGGTGTGTGTACATAAAAAATATCTGATTAAAAACACTGTCTTATATTCCTGACAAGTAGAGATAAGGTAGCAAGGAAGGCAGTAACAATGTTAACCACTTATTGAGTTGGTAGTGACCAACTCCTATTTGCAAGGTTTATTCAAATACCGTAGGGTAGCGTATAGCCCCATATGATACAGACCTAGGTCTCCATYGTCTACAGGGGAGGCCTAAATATCTACCTCAGATGTAAACAACAAGGGCTTGATTCGGCTATCTGTAACGTATGTATCTAGTGTCATTTGAGATTCTCAAAGGTAGCTGCAGAGAACTAGAAGAAATGGCACAGGATTTAGCCATGCCTTTTGGAGCAGCAGGCAGGATTTTCTAAGGAACTTCACATGACAATATTCAAATGCCTTTATTAAGGCAACCAAGTCAAACTCGGATGCGATTCAAGACACAGAGACTTTTTAAAGTCCTTTCATGGAAGCATTTACGGCTACACTAGGTATGCACTCTCCCACTACGATCAGGGGAGATCTTGTTGATACAGTCAGTGGAGCCTGTGTCACAGCTGAACTTCTCACACAAAGGTACTCTTCATCTGGGCCACCAAAACGTAGCGGTAACATCTGTGCAGGGCTGGCAGATATGACAGAGGATACGTAGGAGACCTGTGCYATTCTCTAGCAGCTGTTAGAGGTGAAACAGCATGATCTAGGCATCTAGAAGTTAATTTAAGCTTCTGAAATAGGCTTCCTCTGTACCAGTGAATAAAGTAATTCATCCCACCTCTTTTAAACACTTTCATGATGGAAGGTGTTATCAGGATATTCGTAGTATGTATCTAASTTATGGATTTGCAACTGAGTGTAAAAAGTCCAACTTTTAATACTTTAAGAAATGCAACAAGAAATCAGTCAAAAACAAAGAGATCTAAGTTGCAAGTCTAAAAGCAACTCCTGAAAGATTTTATTTAGAAAGCACCATTGCAGAACAGACTCATCTGTGCCAATAACACTACTATATCAACATATTGGTATCAGTATATCAGCATCTATCATTTTTAGCCTGCACTTTATTTTCACATAAATGAATYTCCAGTTTACAATAATACCCCTCACTGAATATGGGAAATACGCTATAATAAGCAGCCTTTTAAACYGATGCACATAGATGAAAGCAAATAACACGGATGGAAAGTAAATGCTGTGTTAAAGACCACGAATACCAGCAGAGGAAAGTAAGGRAAATTTACTGAAATCTCAATCTCAGCATAAAACATTGCCACAAAGTAAGGGGAAAGATGCATTCTTTTAGAATGATAGAATCACTGAGGTTGGAAGAGACTGATGAAGATCCCTTGTCCAACCTGCTGGTCAGAGCATGGTCAACTACAGCAGGTTGCTCAGGGTCTTTTCCATTCAGGTTTTGAGTGTCTCCAAGGATGGAGACTCCACAACTTCTCTCGGCAAACTGTTCCAGTGTTTGACCACCATCACAGTAGAAAAGGCTTTTTTTATGTTTAGGTGGACTAGGGAACAAGATTGCAGGGGTATGGCTGTCATCTCTCCTCAAAAATGAGCAGAAAAGCAAGTTTCTATATTTTGAACTTTGGAAATGTTTGTACTTTTAAAGTTACACAGGCASCTATTCAAAGTCAGACAGAAACTGTGCAACCAGATGGGACTGGGATTAAATGTTTCTTTTTATAAGCCTATGTGAAAGTTTAGGAGAAACAGGAGACCAGAACATCAGGCAAAGACAGACAGACAGAATAGCATATCTGAATCAAAGACATATCACTACCAGGAATAAAATACAGATCACCTATTGACATTTTGACTGTGAAAAGCTGAAGAAAACTTTCAAGTTATAAGCATAAATAATTAAACTAAAGAGCAAAAAGCTCCTTCCAAAGACACAAAAAGCATTCAGCACACTGCAATGATATTTAAAGACAAGTTACTGTTATGATACATTTAGCACTCCATCACAGTATTTTCTGATTATGCCCATTATATCTGTTTACTATTAATGAGTTTGACTAATTTCTTGAACAAGAAAGAAGACAAGCTTTCTTAAAAGCATAGAGTGTGCTATACTTAGTCTTTACTGCTGAGTGTTACCATGAGTAGACGAAGATAAACTGAAATAATGGAATGCCAAAGTATTTGTTAGCTCGGGAGTAAATTCACACAGGTGACAGGTTGCCCAGTTCTCATTTCTCTCCTATATAACATTCTCCCCCACATTCACAATCATTRTCGATGATGAACTTTGCCAGATCTTTGATATTTTATTCAAAGTAATAAAATATTGCATACTTTAAGACTGGGGTGGCAGTAAGTTTATGCTTTAAAATGGTGTTCTCAGATTATTTTAGAACTCATTTTCAACTTTAATTTATTCACAGAAAATATTCTGCATACAGATAGAAGAATGAAGCTATGACCAAAGCAGAACAGATGTTATCAAGGGAATAAACTAGAACCCTTAAACTCTATCAGTCGCAGGTGAAAGAGGGAAGAGAATGAAAATGAAACTCATCAGCTAATGCTATCTATAACCATCTCATTTAAGAATGCAAAATGAAACATTGCAAATGAAATGTAAACAGCTATAAGTCACTTCTCAATTAAAAAAATAAGGGGAAAAACAATGGTGTACAATCAAAAAAGAGGCAAAAGAGAAAATACAGATGAAAATTTTTTCCCAAACCATGGCCATGTGCATAATATACATAAAGGTCCTTACCTTTTTCACTGACACTTTCACTTTCTATCTCCACATCTTCACAGCTAGTATATTCTGGTGTTGATGCCCCTTCTTCCTCTGAGCTACTAACTGACATCTGCCTTTTCTTTCCGCCTCTTTTTGCTCTATGAGGCTTTGGAGGGGATGGCCGCACCGATTCCGACTGGTCAGAACTAAGGGAATCATTCCTTAGCATGGTCTCCATTTTCTCCCGCTTTGCTTTTCGCATGAGAATAGCAGAGCTAGGATCAAGGCGACTCTGTTTTTTAAAGGAATCGTGGTTCTTGTATTCTACGTGTTCTATAGGAACTGGACTATGCCTGGGAGTTGGTGGACTATGATTAGTTAATTGTTTAGAAACAGAAATTCTTACATCACCTGTTCTGTCTATAGAGTATGACCTCTGAGTTTCCACAAGAGATTTTCTGTCCTGAGTTCCCTGTAATTGTGAGCGTTTTCCTAATTTATTCTCAGGGACCTCCGCTTCCTCCATTTCTGTATGTGGCAAAGCCACGTCACTGTGTCTTCTTTCGTGCCGTGCTTTAGAAACTTTAGCATGCATGCGCATCTGCTGTTCCTCAGGATGTGGTTTTACAGGATATCTTGCCAGATTGGGGTCACTCCTGTATCGAGTATGATATTCATCTTCCTTCCTTTGTTTTTCATCATCAGGCACTTCGCCTTCCTCAAGCTTTTCAGGCAACTCTTGTGACTTCCCTTTCTCCAGTCTTCTACTTTCGTGTCTTTCTTTACGTTCCCTGTCATCAGCTGGTCCCTCTTTTTGAAGTGAGGATTTTGGCACACGCTTACGCTCACTCTTTAAAACTTTGCCATTCTGATCTGAAACCAATAACGTCTTCTTCCTACCATGAAAAGGAGTACAATAATTTGAGGAATTTAATGCAAAATAAAGATACTTGTGTAAGCTGCTGTGGTAATTAGATTATAAAACAGGGAAAAGCTATGGCAAAACATACAGAAAGGTACTGGATCTATTAACATGAACTGAATATACTAATCTTTTCAATAGTATAGCTATTTCCAATTATAGAGTGAACTCCATAAAAACCTAAATTATAGAAAGGCCAAATAATAAAATCACAAATAATATTAACAACTACAAATGCAGACAAAAAATTTTTATCCATGCAAATGGCCAAAGAATCAAATGCATCTTTCTAATAACTGCAGCCGTATGACAGAATGCTGGAGTATGTTTATTCCATTTTTCTGGCAGCAGTCTGGAGACACTGGACTTAGGTCTAACCTCATATACACAATTCATTTCAAGCATCCTAACACTAAAAATATCACCAGATGGAATATCTCTCACATTGACATTACAAATAGAATCACCATGGATATCAAAAAATGCAAAAGATAGAATATATTCAGAGGCAATAATGTTTGATCTAGTTTCATTCATCTTATTAAAACCCTGAAAAGAAGTACCCATTTCGTAAGCATATAAAGAAGCCAAACTGACTCTTTGAGCTAAATTAATACCATTCCTTTCTCTGGTAATGGAAGAGGATGAAAAACATAATTCATTTCTCTATACAACCAAAGTACAAAATAATGAATAATGAAGCTGCTTGAAAATCATGATCTCTCATCATTCATCTTCTGCTTTGGAAGAGTAAGCAAGCCAAACAATCATAAAATCTCGTTGGAGAACTGTTTTTTTTCCCTCTAATCTTCCCAATGGTCCTTTTGTATACCAGTTCACATTCGAAACCATCTGTTTTGAAGAAGACTGAACACAGCTATACTTATTTATTAATATATTTATTTTAGATGAAACTGCACCAGTACCTTGTATCGTGTCACAGAATCTTTCCTACCTTAGCTGTTACATATTCAGATTACATATACCTTTTTCACATACRCATCCTAATAGACAGGCAAAGGTGGGCATGATCCACTTAAGACATCTATCTTCTTTTCCTCTATCCYCTTTTCCTCCTGAGTTATTTGCAATACATAGGATCTGAGCTTACCATAGATGTTCTCCATTCAGAACCTTTGGACTTCATTTGAAAGCCTCAGTAACAAATAGAAAACATTGCTATTGTATAATTAATATAACCACCTAAATTTTGAACAGTAAAGCAGAATTGAAAGAATTTTSGTGCCCTGAAAGTCTCATTCAGCTGGTGATGACAGATTTGAGGGTCTTCCTAGTGTTGAGGACAAATGTCAACAGAATCAGGAAGGACATTGTTTGTTGGTTTATGTCATACATTTACATAACACAAACCTGAGTTTTGTTCCTGTTAAACCAAGACGGACCTCATCCACACAGCAAGTTACTAGACAACACTCATCTAATTTCAGCTTTGATAGATATGAAAAAAATCATCAGTTATTGTGATCAAGGGAGAATCTTCTACGGCAGATTCAATTTTGTTGCCTGAGATTCCTCCTTTAGATTGCTCTGTCATCTGCCAGTCAGCAGCCAAAAGAACAGCGCTGATTCATCACATTATCCTCTGCTGACTTGTTCTTCTTCATCCAGTTCATTTCAGTGAATACAGCTCAGGCATTTATTCATTCTTTGAGTTTTAATATACTACTTTGCTTAATAATAATATAACCATTGATAAGCAATAGATGAGGTAGCAAATGTAGGAACATCTCACAGAACTCCACAGATTTTTTTTTTAATTTAGTACATTATTTCATTAAGTTAAATGTATGCTTTTTGTTCAATAATTTAAAAACACCTGCTACATTTAAAGTTTTATTAAAAAGTAACCTATAATTCTGCATTGAAAGTATAGGCCAAAATTGAAACTGAACCACAGGAAGTTCTGCCTGAATGTGAGGGGRAATTTCTTCCCTGTGAGAGTGACGGAGCCCTGGCACAGGTTGCCCAGAGAGGTTGTAGAGTCTCCTTCTCTGGAGATCTTCAAGGCCCGCCTGGGTGCAACCCTGTCTACCATGCTCTAGGTGACCCTGTTGAGTAGGAAGGTTGGACTAGACGATCTCCAGAGGTCCCTTCCAATCTTACTGATTCTATGATTCTATGAAAATGCATTGAAGTATATGGAAATACCCTTAGAATACAGCTATTTCTCTTTTTTCAATTTCTGTTACACAGAAAGAAATATATGCTTCAGACAATGTATTTCCTAGTGAACACTTATCAATTCCTGGTCAGGTTCTTACATGGTTCTAAGTACCATGGCACAGCTGAAAGCCCTATGTAATATTAATGATCTAAAACTTGTAATTCCTTGGCTCTGTCAAGACAGAAAGTATTACCTCTCTCTTGGGGGTTCACTTCTAGACCTTGATGAAGCTTGCTTTTGGTCCAGGCCCATAGCTGGTAGTGATACTTCTGCTCCTTTCCTCCTATCAGACTGCACACTGGAAGAAGAGATCTCCTGTGATGAGGCAGTTGCTGTACTTAAGGGAGTCTGTGATCTTGATCGTTCTTGAAGTCTTGCTTTCTTTTCTCTAGGTGCRTCAGAACCTCCTCCAGTTGCAGTATCACTCAGTGCTCCGTCCTGGCTGGGTGATGGCTGTGGTCCACTTCCAAAAAACCATGCTCCAGATTTTGTTAGGATTTCTTGTTGCTTTCGACATAAATTGCATACCCACATAACCTAGTTGAAGATAAGAAGAGTCAGTGCAGCTGTCCCTCAGACTCTAAAACACATGCTTATTCTACCACAGACCAGATAGGATCTCTTTTCCTCTGCACTGGTGAAGTTTGTGCTCATGACAGTGCTCAGAACATGCTGCTGGAAGTGCTAACTGCACTGGTGAGAGCCAAGCATCCTACAGGCACATGCTATGCGAGCTTCTCCAAAACGTGCTGTCAATATGCATCAACCCTACCTGTAGCATCCCCGCACCCTACCCCCAGCTGTCTGCCGAGTAAACAGTGACAATAGCCAACATTTGCTGCTGGTGTTTGGGTAGCTGGGGTCTTGTTTTGTTTTCTTTGGTGTGAGTCACTGGTGGGACAGGCCTACCAAACTGCGATGGGACTCTAGTGTGGCAGACCTCTGGGCAACCAACTCCCAACCTCAAATCACTCCCCAGCTACAGATGATCGATACAGTATTTCTCTTTAGTTAAGCATTCTYATATAACATAAAGCATACGAAATTATCCTTCAGATAAATTCATCATTTACTGTGTGTATTTTTAGCTACATCCATAACTACTTACCAGAGATGTAAGACCTAAAGAAATCTACTAATACAGAACTAAATGTAGCAATGAATAGAATATAAAAGCACTGTATTTTGTACTACTAGACAATGATCATATACCATCTCTCTTGTTTATAGTTACAGATAATAAATAAATAAGTAAATAACCATGTGTCCTTGGCAATCACAATCAAGCCGTGCACATAAAGGGTGCTTCTTAGGATCCTTTTCTTAATTCCAGATACACTGCTAAACAGCAACAGGCACAATAAAGCCAGACTCTACATTTTAAGTCTATCTACAATACAAGACAGTCTTATGTACAGGAGCAAGTAACAAGAGAAAAAGTAAGAGGTTAATCAGCAAACTAAAGTGTATGAATGTTAAAAAATTGAGGTGAAGACAAAAGAAATTTCTGAGACAGAAGAAAAAAGGACAAAATACCTGAAGAAAATAAAAATGCCAGAGATGTGAAGAGATATGAAGAAAAAAGGCAGAAAGTTAACTGAAAATAAAAAAAGAGAATCTATGAGCTTAAGGTGGATAGGAGTAAAAGAACAGGTAAAATTCTGAAGTAAGTAGATCAGTAGGATGACAAATGTCGGAATGAAAAATATGTTTAAGTTATTATCTCTAGTTAAACAAAAGAATGATACAACACTGGTAAAATGATACAACACTTACAATGATAAGGAACTGAAAAAATCACTACAGGAAAGAAACTGCAACTGAACAAGGCTCTCTTAGGGAGCTCTCTAATTCTCTGGAAGGGAGGAATGCATGCCCTAGAAGGTAACATGAAAATGTGCAGGCATTTTGCATATTCAGCATAATTCAGATTTATTTAAGATGCCCTAGAATAGACCAGCTGTTTAGTTCTGAAGAATACCTAAGAACTTCCAGTACCATTTCTGCAGTCTGACCATATCACACCGTGAAAATATCAAACTCTCTTCTTYCTGTATCTGAATTGTGCCTTTATCACAATAAGACTGTTATATTCTTTCTATATAAGATAACAAAATAGCAACTAAAATGCTTTAATTCATTCACAAAAAAATCTAATCAAAAACTACAATTATTCCAGCAGTGGCACAAACATGTCTTACATTAAAAATAGACAGATAAGCCTCAATAGGATAATAKGAACAGCAACTTCTTCAAAAAAGAATGATAGTCCTTTTGAAAAAATCCCTTAATTCTAAAATATCGTATTTCTTCCGTCTAATTTATATCTCAAAACAGAGATTCAGTCTATCAGTCAAACAGAATATTATTATTATTTTATATATATAAAAATCAAATCAATTTTTAGTCTATCTGGTCTTATTATTATATGTATTTCAAATAACAAGAAGACTAAAAGGAAGAAAAAAAATCCTTAAAAAATATCTTGAAAACGCTAGCACAATTCTTAGCTCATTAGACAGTGCATGCATGCATGAACATATGTTTGTATATAAAATCTATCTCAACGCTATAAACCAAAGCCATTAAACAAAAATATGCCATTGCCTATACTTTACTTGCTTACAGAAATGTTAAAAACAAGTTTTATTAAAAATTACATGAACTGGAGTTTGTTTAAAGGAAGGAATGAATACAACAGTAAAATGGAAATACATGTATGCATGCACATTTCAATTAGTAAAGATGGTGATAGATTTTATTCASAATTATTTAATGTATTTGATCATTTAAAGTATATACAAAGTATAAAGTATATAATAAACATAAAAAAACTAATTTGAACAATCACCTTTGTTACTATAATTACTTTTTGTGGAAAAGATTACGAAATTCAAACAAATATGAATAGATAATGTACAAATAGACACAGATAAATACAGAATACAAAAAGAAGAAATACTAGACATGGAAATACAAAAATATTTTTCCACAGCTGTCTTTAAACACTACCGTTTGGACACAAAATACATACCAGTCACCACAGAATACACATGTAGGAAAACTGCATTATACTCACATTGAAGCTACGCTACCATCCCTGTTTAGGATTCTCTTCAGGACTTAATAAATGCTATGTTTGCCTTGAGCTACATTCAGTCCAAAAGGAAAAATGATAAAAGCCTTTCTTTAAGAGGAAAAAACACCCCAAAACTTGAGATGACATAACCATTTCAGTAATAAAACTGTATATTGAAAAACATTTTTAGAGAAGTATGTGGAGCAAGCAATCTAGCAGCATGCGGGAATTATATCCTGATTGAATATACTGGGATGTGGTCCAAACTAATCTAAACTAAAGCAGGTCTGTGTAATAACTTATCTTAACAATCCACAGATGTTAGGCAACCAAACAAACACTCTGATGAAGGATTACAGTGCTCTAATGTGGCTTCTGGACCTCCATGTGATGCATCAGTAAAATGAAGTGTGTTAGACAATTTTACTCTGGCCTGTCACTTCAAAAATGATTTCTGTTTACTTTTTTCTGGATAGTGAGCTCTGATGCAGCACTATAGTAAGTCATTCAGGACACCCATAGTCTGGTTTTTGATGCTGGGTTTGTTCCTGGTTTATTGGACCCTTGCATAAATCAATGCATATTTGTACATGAAGCTATTAAAGAAAACCACTAATGGGGTACTCCTCATCCAAAGAGTTCATATGCACAACTCCAGAAAAAAATACGCATTTTCACAGCATAGCAAGGGGTTCTAGGCTTTACTGCTACATAACAAAAACAAAAGTTGCACATACAGGACTTTCCAGAGGTGGRTCAACAGTGCCCACACAGATTCACGTAGAAAACATTACAGGCTGCGTGAAAACATGCTAGCATGCTTGCCTTCGTGTGGAATATGGTGTATTTCATTCACGGAAAAAATATTCCTCAAACTTACTCTTACAGGTACTGTTGAATGCGATCCACAATGAGTAGGAACAGTTTTCCTGTACTAACACAACATGAAATTCCAACTTGAAAGATCCCATAGTAAATAATATATACAACCATACACAGAGAAAATGAGCATTTTCAGTTACAAAAAATAAGAACACTTCTTTAAGATTATATATTTACAAACTATACTTTAGAATGTAGAAAAAGTATTCTTTGAATTCTAACTTGATGATTTCCTTCCGAACATGCAGTGGAATGCTGAACTCACGTCACAGGGAAAACAAACTTTATACCAAATTTGTTTGACACATGCCAGGCAAAATTCTCACTGAGGTCTGTGCAATTTCCACAGATACCCTATATACAAGCCCAGATTCTTAGGTGATTCTTCATGGTTTTGAGTCTGGGAATGACAAACTCACAATATGCTGACTCCCATGCATCCTGCTTCATCTACATACAGGAAATTAGGCTTACCAACAGTGTTAAAAGTGCAGGCCACAAGCTACTCCTTACTGAACCTTCATTCTATCATTATGATTTTTTTTTTCTTCTAACGGGTATGTATGCAATTTCCTATTAGTTTATTGCTTTTGCTCATGTTCCTTTAGCCCAGTTCTATGTACTTCTAGAAGACTTTAGTTACTTCAAGCAGACCCAGTCAGGCAGACCCTCTTCTCTGCTTGAGGCCCCATTAACTTTAGTGGAGCTCCATCACATCCTACAAGCCGTTTCTTGAAAGTCAGACATTATCAGTTTTCTCTTATGAAACTTTTGATTCATAGAACCAAGTTAGACCAAAGGTCACTTAATTTTTCTGGAATATCATATATATATCAAAACATGGAATTAGTACACGGCATTACAAAATGAACTATATAACATAACCCTAGTTAAAGTTTCATGACTGCTTCACTCCATGAAAATCTGAATAAAAGCAGCAGCAAATCTATTCGAATCCCTGCATTCACAACAAATCCAAAATCTAAATAAGCAAAACAGCTAAATCAATACCCTTTGTTATTAAAATGTCCGTGTGAATACATGATTTCATTAAACACATTTTTCAAAACTGTACAGGCAGTTGAGTCCATCCAGTGGCTTCTGAGCAACAAAAGGGAAGGTCTTCTCACCACCTCCCTCCTCTAATGCTCCTTTCCCCATCCTGGTTTGTCCTCTCCCTTCCTCTTGCTTTCTCTTCCTTGCTTCGAGGTACACAGTACTGTGTGTACCCTTGCAAGGTTGGCAAGGTTTTTCTCACAGTATTTCTCTAACAATACCACATGCATCCTTGTATGTACCACCTCTCTGGATTATCAGGTCATCCTAGGAGCCACTTGAACTCAGAAATGTAATAGAAATTGAATTGTAATTTTTTGTTGAGTTCATTTTATGTCACATCCATTTTTATCATGAATAGTGAAACCACATGGCCAAGAACAAGCAGGCAAATGGGGAGAAGAGCAAGCATTTTCCATGGCAGTGGCTTATCGTCTGTTGTAGAACTACATCTTAAAGCCCTATCAATACCAGTACATGAAGTTTGGACAGATACTTTTTGAGCACTGAAGCCAAATGACATGAAATAACCTGCACCTATACTAGGATCTCTGCTGTATTTCAAAATCAGGTAGCTGCATCCAAACTGCCTCCTGGGAACAGGCCTTGGAGCACTCCAACTCCCAGGCCACCAGGAAGACTTGATGAGACTCAAGTGCTAGGCAAAATCTTGCCAGATAACCTTCAGATTAGTAATTTACTGGTCATCTTACTAGTTTAGACATTCTAACATTCAGGAACAATCCCAGATTTGTTTAATTTGCTTGTACAGAAGTAGCCTAGGAATCTAGTTCCTGCTTTTGCTGAAGCCTCTCCTAAAGCACAAAGGGTTTAAAAGGACAATAAAATTCTCTAGGTGAATTGAAGCCATATGCTGAAGACAAAAAACAGAGCTAGCTGACTGCTTTGCCAACACTGGTATTCATCAGACAGAAGGGACTCGGCCATTTCAGGATTGTGACATAAAGCATCATCTTAGCATTCCTTGTTCTTCTATTCCTGCGTGGAGCTGATTTTCTTCAGAACCTAGGTTTTCAGCTTGATATTTTTACCCCGATTTAGTAAAAATATGAAATTTATGTGAACAGTAGGTTGGCCCCTTTCTCTCCTGACATCCTCCAATAATGTTTTAATCCACTGGACAACTTCAATAAAATTTTATATAAGCACAGAAGTTTTCAAGATATTATGTTTTTATATGTTTCATGAAATAGGCAGCTCTGTAAAAGTCCTATAAATATTTCATTAGTGCAATCCTTTCAGGATCACAGAATCTGTGTAGCAATTCAACTTCAAGACATGTTCATAAGGAAAGAGGCCCCCCTGCTCATAGAGCTACTTGTCATCCTAAACTTTGTGTTGTCATTTAAATGTTTGCACTGACAACATTCATGAGGTAGCTTTAAAAGCCCACCATATTAGAATTTTTCCCTTGTATCAGAGATATCATTTCATACTCTTTCTCCGCTTGTCTTTCATAGTTAAATAACTGAAATGTTAACTTTCCAGATCAAACTCTCTGTGCATGATTAAGGATGACAAGGAGACTCTTAAATTTCTATGTCTACATATAGATGCCTATAAGCATGCCAGGTATTTAACTTCCCATTACTGTCAACTGATGTCTAGTCAATAAAGTCAACAGAATCTAAAGAGAATCCACTCATTCTGAAGTACAGACATCAAAATAAAACGAAATCATCTTCCTAATCAGAGGCTAGCACCATTAAAAATATGTCAGCATACCCCACCTGGCTGCCAATGCCACTTAAAAATGGCACAAGCCTGCCAGAAGACCTCTGTCACATCTGCCAGTCATATGCATCTCATACCAAATGGCATCAAGAATGGCAGGAAAGATCGACTTTTAAGCAACTGAATCCTACATTGATCTTACAAAACTTACTCCTGGACTATATTTATAAACGCAGAATTACAAACTACCAATCCTGACACGCAGAAAATGTGTAGTGGAGTATTAATTCAAAGAGTTAACATCAAAAGTTTTTAAGACAGTTTTGTTGACATTGCTGCTAGCAACAGCATTACTAGTCATTTTAAGATAAAATTAGAACAGAAAACAACTGACTTTCTACACATGCCTTGCCGACAAAATTTCTCAGACACAGGTGCCAATCTTTCTGAATGTTCTCAACAACTACCACAAAAATTAGACATTCTCAGAAGTAATCCGGCAGCAAACTGAGTATTAAAAATGATAATTTATTTCAGGCAACCGYAAAGTTATCATAGGAGATAATATCTCTAAAATAGCCCACATCCAGGTACAAGTCAGTATCAAATTGTACTTCTCTGAGAACACTGCAGAATCTCTAGTTTTTGCAGTTCAAGTGAGGAAGAAACCAACATCACTACTGGAGAATTAATATTTTTTTTCTAAAAATTCATATCAGCAGATATACCTGCAGTAGTTTAATTTTTTTTCTCCCTATAAGTATTTCTTTATCTACAAGTAAATTAATTAACACATTTCACTAAGCACATACTACAAAAATTGCATTGATTGACGTTCTTAAAAATGTGATTCTACAAAGCAAGACTACAGCTTGGACAAATCTGTGAATTCATGACCTCAGCTTTTTGTGTTCAGGATGACTGTTTTTAGGTCTGTTCCTATAAACTAATAATTTTGAGGGAGATGGTAGAGACTATCATACCAGGAAAAGGGGAGAAGGATAAAAGGAAAGTTTTGTCTCTTAATTTGGCTGGTTAAAATTGAAAGACACTAAGGAAGTAGTACTTAATAGTTTAGACTGATTTGTTCTGGGCTTGAGAATTTCATTTTTAGAAATAGTACGAAGCCTCGAAAAATTTTATGGAGGATCAGACAGTACAGGCTTTATTCATTCACAGGTCATCATGATAAGGCTTACACCAATTCTCTTGATACTGCTCAATAGTCCTAAACATCCCAATAGTTTGATTCATCCATTAGCCCTATAGTTAGCCTTATGCCACTTAATTTTTTCCATTTTTTCCATATTGCTATACTCCTTCCCCCATTACTCATTTTGTCCATAATACCTACTTTGATTCTTGGTATTTTTACTTCCTCAGAAACTGTAGAATTAATTCCCAACAATAATCACTGCTTCAGAAAGCTCTGTTTCTGCTTTCACATTTTCCTCATAAATCAATTCTTCAAATTTTTTTCAGTTTTGTTTCTCTTGCCTGAACTTCCTTCCATTTTTTWAATATCTTTCTGGTAATGTAGTATCTGCAAATTGCTAGTCATGCTTTCCACAATATCAGTCTCCATTTTCCACAGACCATTAGACTACACTCGAAATCATTATCTCATAGGTCCTTTTTGTTCCTTCATCTAACCATGCAAAACAACAAAAAAAGTCTAATTATATGAACACTTGGCTGCCTTGATGAGCCACAGAGGCATCAACTACATTCCTTCTAATCATTTCATGGTTTCCATAGTTACTGATACACATGGAATATCAACAAAAATACTTTTAAAATGACAGAAGTCTAATAAAATAAGATAAATGTTATGAAACAGCCTACAGGTAGTACTGCTATCAAATTTTAGCTGTCTTTCAAAAAAAGATTCCCACAAGAAGATTTCTGCTCCATTTATCATCTTATATCATTACAAATTGTAAAACATACCCACAGAACCAGCTTGTCTTTAACAGTGTATAAGTGTGTTTATCTTTTCTGCAGAAGCTTATACTTAAATATTATTTATGTTCCAATACTGTTCTTTCGTACAACTGTGTCAAAAAACTAATAGACAGACAAGAGAGCATTTTTAATAGACTAAAAAATAATTCATGAAGAAAGAAATTGGAAATGTGCAGATGCAGAGAAGTGCTGAAGAAGATGACTCAAAATGCAAACACAGAAAAATAGTACAGTGGAATTCCTGAGGTAGAAGATAAAATCTTGGAAGAAACACTGAGTGGGTCAAGTGAAGGCGGTTATAAGAGACTTGTTCTCAAAGAAACTCAAAGAAACCATAATGTTCCCTAGAAAGTTTGTAGAGTCTCCATCCTTGGATATATTAAAAACCCAACTGGACATCGACTTAGGTAGCCTATTTCTAGTTGGCATGCTCTGAGCAGGGAGTTGGACTAGATGATCTCTAGAGGTCCCTCTAAGCTCAGCTATTCTGTGATTCTATATGAATGAAGCACTGAGAAATCTAAATTTCTCAACACAATGGATTTTTAGCTACATTAACTATTACTACACTTGTAATTCTTCACTGCTAAGTCTGCCTCTTTGTTGCCTGTCTACATAGACTTCTACTTTAAAGCAAAATCCAAACAGTTACAAGCTGGAGAGACACTGTACTCACACAGCAGTGAATAAGCTGATGTATTTACTTCCAGTAGTGTATAACAGTCTAAAAACAAAGCTACTTCCCTCACCTATCCTGGAGCTAAAGATTACCACCACCATATATCTTGGTGCACTGACTGAGTGTTTGAAAGCCTCCCATATGAGTGAGTGAGAACCAGGTCTTTTTAAATTTATCATACACAGTCTCTGGTGATTTCAGTAATTGGTTTGTTTATTTTGAGTCTAAATAAGGTGTGAAAAGCTGAAGGTGTTCCCTCTAGATTTACCAGAAATGTCTGCCTAGACTTAAACTAGGAATTCCCAATCTGTGAAATGTACATTGCTAGTGAGCAACTCAGAACACCATAGTGGCCTCAACAGCTGCTAAGAGCATGGGGTGACAAGGAGGCCTGTTCTGGGTGGCTCTTGACTGCAGGGACAATTCCAGAGAAAAAATCAGTGGACACAAGAGATAAGCGAGGTTTGCAGAAACTGCTTGGAAGAAACAGTGGAGCTGAAAGTGACTGAGCACTATGCAGACAGGATGTAAAAATCCCAGGGTTGTGAGGAGGAGGGTAGTTATAAGCTGTGAATGTAGGGATAGGAAGCAACAGAGGAAGGCTGGCAGGTCAGGAGTTGAGTTCCCCAGTGGGAACATCTCATGAGTTGAGTGGATAGCAGAGCGACAACTCTGTTAGGACAAAGATCCTTTCTGATGACACAAAAACTAGATGTCCAGGTAGCATAAGGAAGCATATGCAGTGCATATATATCCAGTTAAACAAATATTCAAAGCACTCTGGCTGGAGAAAGAGGGAGCAAATTTTTGTCACACTGCAGAATAATTTTGTTGCAGTGATCTCTGCTGTTCAGCTTGACTGAGGCCTTCTCCTACCATCTCGATTGATTATCTTTCCATATGCTGTCTCGCAGGCAATCAAGGCGGATGATTACCAACTCTGCTTACCCAGAATTTTCTTCTGTTCCCCACCAACTCATACRCTGGGAAATTCTAGCTGCTGAGTTTTTCATGCAGCTCCATGTCCTTGGTTGCACATGAAACCTAGATAAGTCTCTCAGAACCTTATAACCAAATTGTGAAATCAGACGTCTAGCTTTCATATGATTCAGTGAGGGAGAGGATGACACCAAAGGTATGCTTCCTTCTGCACCCAGCAGCCCAGCACACAGCCCAGTCCAGCTCTGCACTGCTGCCAGGGACGGTGAGGACCCCTGTCACTGCCCCTCCAAGACTGAGAGTCGAACAAAGACATTGTAATCCTCCCAACCTGATTTATTACAAGTACTCTTAATATCACATACAGATACAATGCTAAACACAATCCAAATAAACCTAGAAATGTAAGCTTAAATAAATTAAATAATGGTAATATTTTACCAGTTTGACTCTTTATGTTTTAACATCCTTAAGCAAGTGCAAACATGTTCCTACTGAAACAGCAAAATCATATTATATGACTGCACATTGTTTATGYAGTTGGTGTATTCAGTCTTCAGAATTAATATATAAAAAATAATATATAAAAAATATATACAGAATTTTGCAAGTGTGGGGGATGGTACGTATTAGATGGCATCTACTTATAAAAGAATATTTTGCAGCAGTTAGTACTGCTCAGTAAGGGTTTTCGACATAACGCAAAACAGGATTATGCCCCAATCATAGATGAACAAATTCATGATGTAGCTTCATTCATATAATTACAAATACTTATGCTTTTTATGTTATTTGCTAGGCGTAAACTAGTATCTGTAAATGCATGAAGTGTTATATGACAGAAGGCACGTTTTCACAACTTTGTTATGATCACTATAGCTTCTTAAATATTTGCAACAGCTATTTTGAAAACAAACATACGCTTTCTTTTTGTGTGGCATTCTGCCTTATACAGATCAGCAGTCTGATCTCCACTTCTGAAAAAGCTGACTCTACTGACAAATCACAGCATACCATATGAGCTGGCTAAGTGGTTTATTTGCAGTTATGCCCTTACTGCAAGGATGACAAAGACTTTTTTTTTTTTAATTTCATCTTTGTTGATCCTACCTTCCGGGATGTCCATGGTCCTTTCTCTTAATTCTCCCACCTCTCGCTCCAGGTGCAGAGTCTGAGGCTAAGTTGATTAAGTCTGTGCTATCTAGCTCGTGCACAAAGGAACCTCAGTAAATCTGGGATGGAAGATTTGAGGAAGGGGAAGAGAGAATATCAGTGTTCTACAACAAAATTGAGTGGATAAGATTTTTTAAAAAATGGGGAAAGCCATATATTTTTGGTAAGGAAAAGTGTAGATTTTTAGGAGAGTAAGGATTGCAGGATGACTGAGAAAGGGGTAAACAACTGTGAGACTGAACATGGAAGACTCAGAAGATAAGAAAAAGGGAAACAGGGCAGGAAAATGCAGTAGGAATTTCATGCCAGTTTAGGAATATTTTAAATTTTTGAACTGATCTAAACAATGCACTGTTGACAGCCAATCCACAGATCATGATTGGTAACAATTTCAGAAGTTTGCTGTCCTGATTTTACAATACCATTGGCAGATCACACAGGGAAAGAGGGTAGTTTCAATAAGGTAAGAAGATGTAAAGCAGTGCAGAGCAGTACATTTGGGAAATTCAAACAGTGATGATATTTCATTATCTAATGTGGCTACTGTTACAAAAAAAGGTTCAAGAATTGAGATCAGAACTTTGCCAGACGATTAGACAACCATTCTGATCTTCKGCACTTACCTGTACATTCACAGATATCTAATGAGGCTTTGTATTTCCTAAATAAATAAAAGACATTGTGTAGTGATGGCTTACTGATARCCTTAGATATGGGGGGAAGAAGTCACAATTAAGTACATCCAGCCCCTTCAGCATCAGAAAAACTGGGTTGTGTATTCCATGGTGGTACAAATATAGCACCATGAGCCCTTAGTCCAAATTTATATATTGGCRAAGATGTTCTAAGATCAAACATACAGTCCAGATGTAACTATATAACAGAAACAGGCAGTCTTTTGAACCAGGTAACTATTCTGTAAATGTTAGTTTTCTGTGCACAACTAAAAGAATTTTAATGGGCAGCTAGATTCCTCTTAAATGCTGACTCCCCAGGCACTTGCACCTTGCACAGTGGAAAGAGCTATGGCCTGAATACTCGAGGAGGGAACGTCCTCGTACATGCTTGGTAGAAGGCAGCCTTCCTTAACAGCTTCCAGAGCCACTGAGGTGGAGCTACTACTGCCTGAACTTGGATTCAGATCTATTTAACTACTGGGTTGTACAGACATACACTTCGCTCTTCTTCCTATGTAAAACCATAATCATCTTTCCTACATCTTGTGTATTTAATGTTAAGAATTCAGTCACATTCACATAACTGAACATTAAACACAAACCACGAGGTTTGTAGGAAGCAGGAGTATTTCTTATCAGCTGACCATGAAACATAACTGAAAAAAACAGCTTTCAGATATTCCCAGCCCTTTGCTGGATCCAAAAAGCTTGACCCTTTTTTTCCAGCTGAAAAGACCATTTTAACCATCCATTTTCAGTACTCCATTGTGCACAATACCTTTCCTCCTAGTCCTGATTTGACCTATGYATGCTCTCCTGGATTCACTTTAGAACATTTTTTAATAATTCAGATTACATAACTTATCGACCAACGTCAGCCTAACCAAATAAAACAACTTTGTTTATTTAAATCCAAAACACACATAATAGACAAATCAGACGATTTCACCCTCATTCACAGACATGGGTTTTTATTTAGGGCTTTCTAGAAGATTTTATTCTGTTAGTATCTATTGTTTCTAAAATGCAAGTTTAACCATTCATTTATATTTCTCACTAGTTTACAATTAACTTCAACTTTGTATTGATATACTTTAATCAGGTCAATAGAGTATATATTAATAAGGTTAGTACTGTTCTACTCCAGTTGTCTCAGTAAGTTTTAGTGATTATACTAAAACCATGGGTTTATCCCAGCTTAAATACAACTGGTTTACTGGAGGTCAGACCCTTCTGGCCCTGTGCTCTTTAATAACTTTCTCCTAACCACTTCTGCTCTTTACTGTCTCTAGACAGAGAATACAGGGAAAGAAGGGAAGATCTGTGGGATGAGATGGGTAGAACAAAGAAAAGCCAAGGGGATAGGGACACATARGTGCAAAGGTTCAAAGTAGGCTGAAGAGGAAGATAAATCTAAAAAGACRAGAATAAATGGAAGAGAAAATTTCAGAGAGAGACAATATAGAGAAAAAGTGAGACAAACATTAAAAGGACAAATTAAAAGGAAGCAAGTTTGTTGAAGAAGCAACAAAATGGGGTTKCCATGTTGTCACACTTCAAAGGTTAAGTTATTTGAAACAGAGATGATGCATGGACAAATAAAACTTATTTCAAAGGGAATGGATCTTCCTTTCCTCAGATCTAAAATGATATTTTGTTTGATGTTTAGAAGTTTCATTCTACAGTTTTTCAAGTGCTTTTGTTCTGGTTTTAGAAAAGTCAGAAGACAAGGAATACATACTGGGGGTGTGGGGGTTTTCTTTCTCTTTTAAGACATATGCATTTTTGGCAAGCCTTATGTCTGTTCATGCAAAATCAATCACCATTGACATTACGAACCTACTCACAYGCATGTGCACTAAAACAAGCCATCTACAAAAACATCTTACTAAGATTCTTACTACACAGCAGGAAATAGTGGCAGGTTGAAAGTAAGAAACTGGAGCTCTGATGGAAAACACAGAATTTCAAGCTGATTCTGTAATAATCACTCAGGATTAYTATCTTTTATTTGCAAAGCCTTTAGTTCTTTTTGTCCTGCCTATCTTAAGTAAACAAGAACTATTTTGAAGTTCCACGTTCAACAAATAGAAGAAACCTTTTCTTACTTTACACAAGACTATTTCTAGCCTTTGATTTTTACCTAAGTCTTGTTCTTCTTCCTTTTTGAAGCATTTGTTGCTTCGATCCTGTCTGAATGTCAAGCTCTTTGCATAGAAGTTGGACTATTGCAGCAATTTTTTCTTATGATTTTAATGGCTGTCTTTCAAACTAAATTGATGCAGAAAAGACCTTTTTTTCTTTCAGTTTCTAAATCTGCATATATTTACTTATCCTCCATAAGAAATACTACTATATATAGGCATGTAATCATTTTGCTTAAAATTGTTGCTGAGACTATGCTATGTCACTTGTGTGCAAGCACAAGAGATTTTTCTTTTTGAAACATTTATAGTATTTGCCATACTTAGTCACCCCAAAGMGTTTACAAGGCAGAAGCCTGAAAGTTGCTACATACTGTATTAATGTTGAATATTATTGTCTTTCCTCATTGTTTAAAGTACATGAATCACTGCACTTGTTTAATAGAATACTGTATGACATTTAAAGTGGAAAAGGAAATTACTGGGCAGCTAAAGTTAGCTATCCAAGAAAGTTCATAGACCTAGAGGAAAAAAGACTAACAGAATACATGCCTTTCAGCTATTCAGTAAGATAAACTGCTAAGAAATAGTAATTATGGTTAAAGTATTTGCTGGGCAGGCTACATACTTAAAAGGACAGAAAATTAAAACCAAAAATAGAAGCAAGGAGGAAAAGGCGATCTCCCCACTCATAGCAATTGTCCTATCTACATTTATAACACAGATGCAGCCAAAAAAAAAAGAGTTCTTGGTGGCATATGTATAATAAAATGCAGATTGCTATCTCTAAAAGTTGAGAACAAAATGAAAAATGAACACAATAACAAACCCTATATCACTGATGGTATAAAGTATTATCTCCCTTTAAAAAAAGGATTAAATGAGGATTTCAAGAGGACAACTTTCCAAAGCAAATTGGCAAACATTTACACTCTTTACACTGAAAATGAGCTATTATTTAGTGCATCAAATCAAAGAGTTAAATCTAGTAAATTCACTAAAAAAAGCAGTAGCTATACATAAAGCTAAAAGCTAGGACTCTACAGCATCTAGTCTGACACTGGTTGCCTATGTTTCCACAACCAAACAGAGCCCTTAATCAATACAGTTAACAGAGCCAGAGAAAAATTCAGAGCAGATTCGGTCTAATTCAGAGCAATCTGTCACTCGGGGGACACTGACGACATCTCCAATAGGTATAACAAAAGCTTAGACGCAGCTCGCATATAACGTTGGGTTTTCCCCTGGAACTGCTTCCCACCCAGGCTGCCAGGTAAGTGCGGTGATGTAAGCTCTTTCAGACACCCCAGCAGACTCCACTTCAACAGTCCACACAAAAGACCAAGAGGGCAGGTGCCTCCTTTAATGTGAGCAACAGGCTCARCTGAGCCCTAGCTGAATTATCAGAAAAGCATATACACAGGTTATGTTTCATTTTCACAAAACTGATCTATATATATATATACATTTTTTTGCTATAGGACTCTGCTTTTATGGGCACGGTAATTACAAATGTAATAAATCACAAAGAAAAAGCATTTAATTCCAAGGTTCTCTGTTAAAGTGYTACATAAAATTTATTTGATGCTCAGTATACTGGAATTGCCCAATATGTGATTAAATTTCAGGACTAAGGAACTTATAACTCTTTGGAAATCTCAGTCTGTATTTAAACATGATTATGCTTTACCTCCTGCTTAAGGAAATACAGGTTATATTCTCTGCATATAGTCACTTATCTCTAACCAGTCATTAAGCAACCAGTAACAAATATTTTATATCATTTTATAAAACAGTTGGGAGAGATGGTTAATTCATCTTCGTAGGAAGAAATTGTAAATGGGTCCACACATTAAAGGAACAAAAAAAAAAAAAAAAGGGGGGGAAAAAGTTGTAGAAACTCTATGTATCTGCTTGCTTAATATACACAGTTCTACCCTCAGCCTYATGCATTATATTTAATAAAATCATATACCTAAGGTGTATCCATGACAAACTGTCATAAGCCCTCACTAACCGCAGAATAGAAGATATATAGATGGCAGTATCCATCTGCTAAGTAGAAGCATGTAAGGCACCAGGATGTAAAAGATATAAAAGATGTAAAAACATAGATGGAAGTATCCTTTATGTAGGACATAGCTTGGCTAAAAATACACTGAATTTTAATCCTGGATGAGGATTAAGGTTATTTATTATGAAAAAAGACAGAGAGAGCAGATTACATCTAGTCCTAATAATTATTTTGTTCTCCAGAAATTTTTTCTATTTGTCAGTTTCTCATAATGCTTAATAGGTCATAAATCTTATTAAATCTTTTTAGTATTTTTTTAAGCTAACACTGAAAATCTGTGTATCTTTCAGCAGAASAGCCCCATAATTCAGATGCTAAATTTAGTTAAGTTTATTGACTCTATATCATTTTGTAACAACTAACAACAAAGAATTGTAACTCTACAGCATTCATAACTATAGAAATATTAAATGTATAATAAAGTCATACTTGGTCCAAAAATCTATATCAGTTTAAAATCCCACCACTCTAAAGGATCTTACATGAATCAAGGTATAATGATTCAAACTGAAAGATATAAATTCCAAGAAGAAAATAAACTGATTAAGAAAATCTGTTAGGGGAGTGAGGGKCACGTTCTGGGCTGTCGGATCAACTCGAGTTTAAATGAAATTCTCRTGTGCTCAGAAGAGGGAGGCATGCTGTTTCTGTAACGACCATGAACACCCTAAATCACCCAAAGCTGAACAGGGCATTCAGGCAGTTCAGTCAGCAAAACTTTTTTACAGAAGCATGGGCCAGGAGACTAGAATCAGGAGAAATCTTCTAGTAACTCTTTAATGAAAGCATGTTAAAAATTGCATCCTTATACAAGAGGACTGTTCTCAAATACCATTGTCTGGCATGATTTCAACTATATTGCTTCACARCAGTAAGAAACTAGTATATCTAGAAAATGGCCTGCTACTGGAAAAAGATGAAGGTGCACTGGTCAGCTAAAAAAACTTCTCCATYAGGCAGTGCTGGAGGACCAATAATTCTGACCAAGCTCTTTGGACATCACAAGAAGCTCTGCTGGTGTACAATATCCCCCCAGCTACCCCACTGAATAACAAATTCCTCCAAGTGCCTGAGTCTAAATGAAGGCTAGGTATTTTTCTGGCCTGGGTCTTCTGCATATTTGATATTCAGATCTGCCTCCATCCTGTCTTTTTTAAAAAAGGGAGAGCAACAGTGTCTCCAGTCTCTCAGGCTAAATTCCATTAGAATATCAACTGGAATAGATACCAAGTTTCATATCTTCTGGGTGAAACAGACTAAAATTCAGAAGATTTGAAATGTTTGCCTGCGCAGTTTGTCTTTGCAAAGTAAGCCCTTCCCTTTAGCCCTGTTCTACATCCAGTAACTTTCAGTGGCTTCCATGAAACCACTTCTGYACCATCTTCCCTTGGAGTTTTTTCCTATAATCCCTGTAGCTTGGCTGTAGCTCCTCATGCTCTACTTATATGTTGAGGTCTTCTTGGGACATGCTGTCTGCTTGACTGCATGCCCCTGGACATTCCCTACCTGTGCTCACTCAGTTTTCCCTTCGACGTACACCACCAGACTTTTTTCGCATCCTACCTGAAGCTGCGGGTGACCAAATACAAAAGCAATTTCCTTGAGCTTGCCAGAGCTGCCATGTTGCATATGCAGTCCTCCACTCAYATATACATATATGAATTTCAGATACACTTCAGTAAAACATTCAAGGGATAGCTCAAGATTATGCACTTCTATGATTCCAACTGCCACGTGTTTCCTGCCACATGATTATCAGGCTGCCTCTGACATGAACAAAGGTTGGGTTAATATTAGGATCTGACACAGYACAAGTATACACATTACACGGTTGCTAACAGAAGTAATGTTACTTTTACTGAATTTCTGTTGTCAAAGCATTGCACAACACTGATTCACTTCCAATTATTAGACTCACTGTACAGATGTACAGTGGGAAAGTGGGTTATAGCCACATTCACCCCATCCTCACTCAGCTAGAAGACACTGGCTTCCACGTGCTCCTCCACCTAACCTTTCAGATTATTAATTCCRAACAGTTACAAGTCTATCTAATGAAACAAAATTATTCCCTAACATTTTGATATAATAAATATATATAAGTATGATTTCAGAAGAGCTAGGCACACACAAATTAGAAGTTACCTATACCATTTGCTATCTCTGGATGAGCCATCTCTACTTCAAATTCCTTGTTTTTGTACTCTAAGATGACTTCTTTGAAGATTGAGATTCAGACTGAAAAAATATAACATGCAGCACAATGGAAATAAGTATTATACTAACAGATATTTTAAAACTTTTGKTTTTTAAAGTTCATATGTTGAATATAAGCATATTCTTGTGCAATATCACAAACATGGGATGCTTCTACATCTCTTTTATTAACATAGTATATTTACTCAGTAGTTCTCTATTTCATCRCAAAGAGAAAATTTCTATATTTGTAGTATATGGTATATAGTGTTTTAGAAATCTCTACTAATATTTTTCATTTTTGTAGTGCCAACAACACATTATTCCATCATGGAAATGAGGCTAACAAAACCACCATAAATACATAATACCTTGTGAAGAACATTGTTGGATTAATTTGAAATGGAATAGGGCAAAATAAAGTCAGAAATAATACTAACTGCAAATTGAATAGAGACAATGAAAAAGCCAGTGCAATTTTGTGCTATATGATGCTGGAAAGGTAAGAGTCTCTCATTAAGGGTAATGAGATTGGATTTGCCTTGTTATCAAAGGTAGTAATAAATGCAAAGGAACTCATAATGAATCAAAGGACTTGAAAAAGTAGTATCCTGGGAAAAATTAAGAAAATTAAATGTACATATGCTGAATGACTGAATGATGTACATATGCTGAATGACAGCAAGAATTACAGCAAAAACAGTTTCAAATAAGTATGGTGACGACTTAGTTGAAACTGCAGCTTGCTATATATACTTTTGTGCAGATTTAAGGCTGAATTTTGCTTTGGTTCCTTCCTGTTGCTTTCTGCCTCTAGCTCTGGAAGAGAAGACGCAGATCTACTGTGTGACCATGCTTTGACAATTATCATACATACAGACAGACATTCTGGCAAAGTAGAAGTCAGCACACTTAACAGCTAAGCTAAGTATGATGAACATCTACAAGAGTAAAGATGAGCGTCAGCTGGTATGAAAGAGAACTGAGTGACTTGGCCATATTCCCAAACAATTGTTCATACACCTCTGGAGTCCAAAACCATCTACACAGATTTACTGTCAGCATCTAACCAACCCTACCCCCCAAAATAACAGAAGATATGAGCCTTAAGTATTTACGGTATAAGCCTTAAATATTTATTATAATATAAGCCTTAGCATTTACTGAGAGAGTTAGCAATGAGTTAGCAATAACAGTTTATTTCTAAAAGGTCCTGTTACAGAAGAAATCCCCCAATAAAGAARTATSCAATTTGAATTTAAGAATTTAATTGTATACATGACTATCATTATAGCTATCTACAGATCTTTTTTATGTGTATGAACACAATCCCATGTATCATTTTAGCATATCATTTTTTAAATTAGCTGATTCTTTGGTCATCGTTTTATAAAATTATGTAAATATTTTTGACTAACAAAGAATGATCAGAATTGTGCCTGATTCAAACTGTTTATACTGCTTCCTTTTAACTTAGACCAGATAAGCATATATTATCATATTAAATGTGTATGGTCATACATGTTCGGTTTCACTGCTGGACTGCACTGAAGARGAAGAGATTGGAACCTATTCAGCCGCAGTGTTATGAGTCATGAGACTTTAGTGTGAACAATTACTTATGGGTGCATACTCATTATTTTGCTATAAAAAGGTTCAAATTACAAAATACTAATTGGTTTTAGTTTCAGCTAACTATGTAGGCAGTAGTTAACACCTATATTTTATAACTTCCTAAGATCTTCCAAATCTCGTTCCGTGCTTATAGSATAGTATTGATTAATTTAAGGTACATGAGCACATGACTTCTTACTATTGCACTTCACTGATAATATTTTCTACTTCCTTACTGCTCTTTTTTCTTAAAGTGCAATACACTTACTTAYTTACAATAAGCTTCATCTTAGATTTACATTGTTAGAATTTATTTTGTTTACTATCCTCTTCCATATACATTTGCAGTTGATGTAAATATGGAAAATAATTGCCCTTACACAAGATCCTTATCCTACCTCTTTACTTACAGAGATTTAGAGGATAAATTAATACATTTTTAACAGATAAACAAATAAATATCTTTCTACATTGTTACCYGTTTGAAAGGTAACAGAGCTGCATCTCATCCCCCTAGTATCATCTGTCCTTAGTACTTTCAAATTTTCATAGATCAATCAATGCAACAACTGCTTATTTAAGCTAATAGTATTTATTAGTTGATAAAGTGAAAAAATGAATTAAAAGGAAAAGATCTCCTGAAGCAGAATATATTGGACATTCTTTTAAAAAAACAAGTTACAAAATCTTTTTTTAGTCTCAGGTTAAAGATTAGTATTTTAAAGGAACAGTGTTCAAAAAGAGAAGAGAATACTATTTTATACTTTTTAAAATTTCACTGTTCTCTGCTCAAATGAAAAYACTCTATAATAAACACAAACACCAAAAAAATGAAAGAAATTGATGGCATCCTCTCAGAAGGCAAAAGTAGATAATTTTATGGTTGTAGATTGAGCAAAACAATGAATGGTCCATCTACTGTGATCAGGTATCTGTACCATTTCTGTTTAACACCATTAAAAGGCTGATAGCTTTTATTTTAACTCTGATTAAACTTTTCTTGCATATTCAGCATATGTGATTTTGTTTTAAATAAAACTGAAAAAGTACACATCTAGCTTTTACTGAAAAAGTGAGGTCTTGCACATTATGCCTATTTAAGCAGATCTAGCTTTAAAAGTGTGGAATGTCAGAACTTAATTTTGCTAATATCTTTTACTGTGAAGACACATCTTTAAATATCAAGCAGAATAATGAATTTAAAAATACTATAAAATCAGAAAAAAAAAAAAAGAATGTCAACTTTAGCCATCCTAACTTCTTTGGTGAGACTGATACAAGAAATCAGATAGGAGGGTGCTCCTCTTCGCTTCAGTGGTGAGAGTACCATGTTCCTATCTGGGAAAGCAAGCTTTAATCATCATGGAGTTCAACACCAATCTCCCATGTCTAAGAAAATGTCATCATCACTAGGCTGCAAAGCATTCCTGGGAGAAATCACTSTATAGCTCTCCTGTCAGTGCTACTCTGCTTTCTATCACCAACTTAATTGGACCAAACAGAATGTGAATTTGTTAGTGGTAAAAATACTATTTTAAAGGAAAACAAAAAGCTTAATCTGGTAGCTTTATTTTTTTTTTCTTTCTCTCTGAACACTGAGCTAAAAAAATACTTTTCAGTGCTTTTTGAATGATTCTATAAAATTCTGGAATTCATTTGTCAAAAGTGGTAAGTCACAGAAGCTAAAGAGAATTCTCCAACAGAAGCTAAGGAGAATATGCACAGACTACTTTTGACAGGCTTGTAGGATGTGAAGTTACTATGGGGAAACAGGTAACAAAAATAACATTAAAGATCCCTGCCTCTTTTATTTTTCATCATGCATGTTAAAAGATACATGAACATTCCCAGTTGTAAGGAGCAAGTTCTTTGAGCACACTGTATTTTTTGGAAAGACAAATGAGCATATAAATAATGACTATTTAACTGATTTAAAGATCTGAAAGCTCAATAAGGTTGTTCATAAGAGGTTTATTCTGCCCTGTACTTCCTCTGTTAGAAGACGTTATATTTATATGGATATGCATGTATCCTCAATATATACATAAGAATACACAAGAATATATACATGTTTATGTATACATATATATATATATATATACACACACGTACATATATATATACACACACAAACCACATATAGAGATATCTACAATGCATATGAGATTATACAAGAAGGAATAAAGCTCTCAGAAGAAGCTTTATTGACCTTTGAAATTTTATCAATACAGCTTTTTTTTTAAGACAAGTTATAGCAAGGGGAGTAATTACTACACTCTGAGGTGTTGCTGAAATTTTCTTAACTAAAAAGAAAAAAGCATTCTCATATTTTTTAGCTTGAATTGGTTAACTTGAAACAAATGTACTTAACTACAAAAAATAAATTAACAGATGRCCATTAATAATCCTGCAAGGATTTGAGAAGGTTGTTCTTATTTAGGCTCCATTATACTTCATGGATTTTCCAATATTGTTTAAGTGGGGTTTCCAGTGACCACTCTGTTATTTAGCATGCATGCTAGCAGCAAAGGGAGCCACAAAAGACTGAGGAGCCCTCTGTCATGGGTTAAGGAAGAAGGTTGCAGTGGCAATATGTTTCCTTGGTCATCAGTAGCAGAATCACATGTGAAATAAATAGTTTAAATGTTTGGCTAGCAGGAAAGCTAAACCTGAATAAACCACAGCAGCACAAGTGGGTGGTTTCTGAATTTATGTTAATCTAAAGCTATAGAAAATAAAAATAAAAATAAAATAAAATAAAAATAAAAATAAAAACAGCTTTCTAGTGATTCCTCCACAATCAAAGCACTAGATGAAGAATCTTTGATCAGGTTAATTTCAGAGCCTAGGTATACTGAGCATTAGCTACCTGTTTTTTTGTATACAAGAAGGAACTAATCATATACTCAGCTGGACACTGAACGAAGGTATTAAAGTGAACAGCTGTTTCAACAAACTTGGTGAAGAGCAAGCTGTTTTTGAAGATTTATTTTAAAAATTATAACACTGACATTTGTTCAACAGTGAACTAACTTCACAGAAAGGAGGAGAATTCTACACCTTATTTGAAGTAGATTTCTTTAGCTTCTTGTAAGACTCCTTTATCTTTTTTCTTCTTTTACCACTGAAAGTAGCACTTTTAGGGAGGGACCATTGAAAAGCAGTGTTTTTTTCCCGATGCATATGAAAACTAAATCTTTTACGAAACAAACTATGTTGAAAGCTACAGAGAGATAACTTATCTGCTATCACTTTGCAATTTTCCATGTAATTTTACCTTCTTTTGAGGAAAAATTTTTGGTGCTACTGTTGTGTTAGTCAGAACTTACTTACATAAATTAGCCTGTTAATGGACAATTTGACGTAAGACCTCTGTGAAAGCAAATGTGAAAAAACATTCTTGACAATCCAGAAATTTTGTTCTGACAGTATTAAAAAACTTCTGGTAAAACCATTAGTACACATCTGAATTGCATAGCATACGCATCCAAGTTGTTAAGGTTTAAATTAGCAAGCCATTATGTAAACAAATTTTAAMTATAACTTAAAGGAACTAAATGACAAACTCCCTGTAGACACAGCTGACATACAATTAGAGAAATGTTTCCAAGGTGTCTGTCTTTCAGAGTATAAATCAGTGACATAATAATAAAATGAAAATAATTTTAGTCAGAACTAGATCAGAAATGTCAATCCCGAGTWTCTCAGCACTGACAGTTGACATTATTTTCCACAATCACATAGCACAAAGTTCAGTTAAATMACTTTTTATCTATTATGTATTTCACATCCTGATTTCCTCTCAATCATCCTTTATATATGTAAATAGAAAAATGAGTCATCAAACTGCTCTGTTCTGCACACCAATATTTCTGGAAAAAATGTAGAATGGTAATACAACTATTTTTAAGGATCATCATTTGCTCCCATCTATTTTCACTTTTAATTTCATCAGAAATTGCAATCTTAATGCAATGATTGTCTATGAGATGGTAGGCTGATTTCTAGAGAAAAATATGTGGCTTACACTGAGGCATTAATCTTCCACCTAATTCTTTCTGACAGTGTTGTATGAATTTCACATGGTTCAAAACATCCACCTCAACTCACAAAACACTTTAATTTTGATTTGAAGAAACTGTATTTTCTCATTCAAGATTACTTTTGTACCCCGAAGTGTATCTCTGTTTCCTTAAGAAGAGGGAAACAAGAGTTGMACATCTTCATGCACTAGGTGTTTATAAAGGAAATTTATCTTTCCGCACTGTGTAAGCAAATATTAGGAAAAAAAAATTTACAGGAACAATTCGAAGTCATGTTTTATTATCAGATGTCTTTTGCTATACAAGGTTCTAGCACAACTGCGTTAAAGAAAAGAACAAGCAGTGGTAGCTACAGTTTTGGGACGACTGCATCAAGTTTCTGTCCATTCCTTGCCAAACTGCAGAGGAACTACAGCCAGACATATTGCCCATTTCTCCACTGCCCTGCTCACACTGCAAATTCACATTAGAGAGAAGGGTGAATAAAAAGGAAACAAGTAAATTAACAAACCTATCACTATGAACAGGTTGCCATAATAACATTAACACWGTTTCTGAATACTAAAGTAATATGAATGAAGAAGACACTTGTATTTTTTCCATACACCATACAATCACCAAGTATTTTCAGTAAACACTACCACTGCTGACATTATTACTGACAGTACGAACACAGTGAACACTCTCACTGAATGACTAAATTTAAGCCTGAATTTAGTAACTAAATGAATGGTCCTCTCATCAGAAAATGTTCCCACTAAACGTAGTTTGTCTGCAATTGTGTGAAGAAAGAGTTGACTTGGGTGAAAAATACAAAAAGCTAACCAAAGTACATTAAAGAACTTAAAATACATATTTAGTAATGCCTTTTGACATATTCAAATAAGAATCATTAAAAGGTATGTGGCTCATTTACCACTAGTATGTATCAGCTACTGTCAATCAATTTTGTAAGTGCACTGTAATCACAAAATTCTCGTAATAAAACCAGGATGCGTACTGACTCCCACTACAAGGATTTAATATTTTGGGATGTCATCTATTAATTTAAGTAGGGAGAAAAAACAGTATATAGTAATTTCTGGTCTCTATTTTTTAAGCACTCCTTAAAATATATTTGGTATTTACTTTAAAAGTTAAAAAAATGGCTCCAGAAGCTTTCCCTAAATTCATCTATACCACATTTTTTAAAAAAATATCTTAGCTAAGAGTAACAGCTGGAAGGGACCTCTAAAGGGATCACACACATCCCCCTGCAGTCACGAGCAAACACATCATATAAATCCTTTCTTAAACTTGCCTTTAGAACTTTACTGAGTTCTTTTTTTCCTTCCTATGAGTCATAGTAAAGATTTTCCCAAAGCTTTCTGCTACCAACTGCAAAAATCTTTTCCTAGCCAAAAGCATTTGTGGCCAATTTACATGCATTTGGTCTTACTTATTCACTGTCTTCTAGTTTAATGGTTATTTTTACTGCTTATTAAAACTTACTGTATCTCTAGATATCAGTTACAATTTCTATAGCTTTTGCCTCTCTCTAGTCTGCTCTCATATGATGAACTGTTCATTCTTTGATCAKCCTTTGTATGACTTTGTACTTGTCACAGTTTGAATTTATCTTTTTATGTAAACATATGGTACACAACATCTAAGGTGAGGTCTCATTAGGACTACCATCACTGACTTAAATCTCCACTTTTGGWGGAAATATCTTGAATCTAGGTCATGCTTGACTTTTTCCGGGCTTGGCACTTTGGTAATTCACAATTCACTCTCCTTTCCAACGTAGGAACCCCTAGCTTGTAGGAACTTGTTGCACAAGCTTTAATATTAATATAATTTATGGTGGTAAAAATTCACATGGAGAGAACAAGAGTCATCTAAACATATATCAAACTTCTTACTAATGTTAAACTCAATAGATAAAGAAGGGTTTGCACCTACATGTAGATTAGTCAGGAATGTTGAGCCACTGAAAAAAACTAACAAATAATATTTTTCTGGTGTTGCTTTACATAAATTATACCAATTGTTCTGCTTACAAAAGACATTACCTGCCAGTTATTTAATCACCTTTTGAATTAATTTATACTATATGGTCTGTTAGCTTTCAGGGAAAGGAACTGTTAAAGCAATTGTACTTTATAAAAAAGTTCCCTATGCTCCTCACATAATCAGGCTCAACTACCATATAATCTCCTGCTGACCCTCATAATTTTTCAGTGGTGAACGAGATGTGGCTCAGCTTCATTACAAGGTATAAATGATATTTTCATGTATGTCACTAGGGCATTCTCTTGGCCCGTGGAAGCTTGGAGTTCAGCGATGGCGAAACCTAAACCAAGGCAAGTGCGAACAACAAGGATTTCTTTAACTGAAGTTAGGACAATCCAAATGAGTCAGATGTGTCTTCAGTATGCATTTTCAGGGAGCTTAAGTGCTGTGAGGCCTGTTTTCTGGGTTTCAAATGGCATCAGTCAAAGATAAACACCTAAATTGTCACTTCATCAATTCCAGAATATACAGTCCAGGTTCACCTGAATTGCTCTACCAAACCTCGGTGGCTAAATTGTACCCAGGCGGCACTTTAAGCACTTAAAAGCTTTGCTGTATCTGATACCGAAGCTGTTTCTGCTGCAAGAGCACTAGCTTTTTAATACACTCCAGTGGAGTCTCAGTGATGCACTGCTTCAGAAACAAATCAATATCAAGTGGAAACTTCTCTCACTCTAGCCTAAGTGATTTAGACTAATAGAATGGAAAAGATCAGAGGTCCTGGGTTGTTTCACTACATTGTTCAGAGCAGCACGTAGAAAACAGTGGAATGAAACCRTAGCAAGCCATATTTCATAGCCATTAGAAAAACAACCATGTCCATTAGGAACTAGAAAACAAAACAGAAAACAACTCAGAGACAGACATTGGGGAACCATTTCATCTTCCGTGTAAATAGCTGTCTTTAACAGATGTTACTGACGCTGGTGATCATAGTTATTCATCCTCCCTGATTTGGGTAGCACCTTATCATGAATTGGTGTGAAAAACAACTTCTGTAGCTAGGATAACATAAAGTACATGCGTTAGCAGCAGCAATACGTGCTGCTGCACTTGAAGCAAACTGAATTCTTGAACGAGCTGACAGCTCCCCTTCACGCTGCCAGGCAACACAAACTTGTTCTCAGAACATTCTTGCGTAAAAAAATATTACAATGTACAGATGTGAGAGAAGGCATTTTTCTGTAAGCTTTGCATTAATTGCAGTTTATTGCTGTCCTATGATATTAGCTGTGGAATACCACCACTTCATAAAACAAGCATAGCAACATCATTTGCAAGCTAAAAGCTATGCTGGGCTGTGATGACTTCACACTGATTTCTGCTGAAGAGACAGTGAAGCTAGCTACTTCCCACTAAGTCTCCAAGTTAAAAGGCCAGAATGCCTTTTCCAGACCTGCCTGAGAACAGGAATTAAGCAGATGACATGCACTCTCCTGCTCAAGTACTCCCACCATTCTCTCTTCACACAGGATGCAGATAAGAAGGGAGAACTACACTGACCTATTTTTGAAGAAGCACGGGCATGAATGTTGAATAGACCACTATTGCATTTGGTCCCAACGCAGTTTTACCTTTTTTTGAAATGTTATCCTTACTCATTCACAACGGATTCACTCCATCTTACTCACTACCTCTATGCTTGGCTTTAAAAGGTCATCTTTTACCTGGGCAAATATTTCAAATGCAAAATCAAAAGGACGATTTCAGAAGAATTCTCTGAATTTTTGCTGCAGCCAGAAGTGAAACACAGCAAGTAATATAAATCAATGTAACATTACACTTAAAATTTTTAAATTAGATTTCCTGAAACAGATGGAAGGACCTTGCACGCAAAAAGTCAGATGACTACTCAAAGTCACTTTTATGAGATAAAGCTTTATTATATTTTATCATTTTCTCTACTTTTTAGTCTATTGGGATAAATAATCCTCAATTTTTAATGAATTGTTTCCATTGACCTAATTTTGACAACTGCACAAAAACTAAGAACAATCTTAGCTTTTCTTGCTGGGCTATCTTTAGAGGTTTCATTCAGCAAGGGGATGGGAGGGGTCTGGTTGTGAGTTTTGCTGCTCCTCCCCCCTCCCCTTTGGATCGTTTTAGAATTTCAGTTCAGTTTTTTACATGAATATGTCTCCCAGTTATCTAATAACATTATAATAATAAATGATAAAAAGCATGGATTCTAACCACTTTATCCTCCTTTGGGAAAGCATCCAAGGAAGCAGAATAAAAAGAGAAAAGAAAAAAGAAGAGAAAAAGAACAAAGTAGGCAAGTATTAATAGGCAGATTTCAAAGAAATGCAATTCTAATAAACTCTCTACAAAGAGCTAAAAACATAAGTTTCCAAAAAAATGCTTTAAATAAAAAGATTATACCATTGCATATGTAGAAAACATAGTTCCCTCCCAAACAACATAGAAGTATGAACAATATAACAAACACTATAGAAGTTACAAATGAATGGAAACTTTCACAGTTTCTGTTTCTGTGACTTGCAAAAGTAGATGAAAAATAATTAAAATATGTTCAATTTCTTTCTGAGTAAAGATAAGCAGTCCTTGATATACTCCAATTAATATTATAAGCTAATATATCAAAGTAAACAAGATTTTCACAGACTTGTTCTAATGATACCACCTGCAGGTGATACAATATAATGCATCCACTTAAAATACGAATATATCAAAATTACACCCATCACACCTACATGACTTTTTCGGAAAGTTAATTTAGCTTAAGTTAATGCACTCACAAGTACATCAGGCTTAGAGAAAGCTCCCAAAATAAAGATAAAATGGTATTTTTCGGAGTCATTTTGTTTTGGTCTATATGAAATTTCAGAAGCAATTATTCAGTTAAGTTTTAGCCCCCAAAAAATCAAAAGGCCATAAACTAGTTCTCTAGTGAATGTAATTATCTACAATAGATTTCATAACCACTTTTTACTGTACTTGTACAGATATAAAAAGGTGAGCTTCCCATACAAAAGACTGGCACCTTGAAGCCCTCTGCAGAAAGTTATCTCATCCCAAGACAGCTAACAAAGTATTCATACAGTAAAATGGTATTTGTAAAATGTTTTATAACACACCATGGTACTAGATGATGAGCCAAAAACAAACATTGGATAATGGCCTTCCAAATATAGAGCCTGCCAATGACGTACATGCGAATAGCCAGTTCCTCGTAATGGACTATCTGGATGGGGGCTACCCCAGGGCAGCCTCAAGTTTTGTGGACAGTTACTGCAGCTAACTGCAWACAAGTCAGAGGGAGAAAGACAAATTTCATCTGCCTTAACGTGCGATACCTAATCCAGATTTATCTGCAGTTTCACTTTCAACCTAAATTAAAAATATACTGACATTACACTCTCAAGGTGGTAAGAGAGATTTTTCTTTTCTTAACCAAAAGATGACAGATAAAAGGAATCTAAGAATATGCATGAAGAACATTTTTAAAAGAGATACAAAATAAGAGTACAGTCAGAATTTCTCAATATGGATTTTTAACTCAACGTAAGGTTTTTTTCTTTCATTCTAACCAAAACAAGAATGTTTTCTTCAAGCATCACTCAGAACAAACATATACTACATATTCTCTTATTTTAATTAACTAACTCTGTGAATCCTGCATCTCCACAATTATTAGACACATGATTCCGTTTATACCTACCTCATAACAGAGTGATAAATGAAATGTTCAAGCAAAATGAAGCATGAAATGATCAACTTAAGATGAACAAACTGTAGTCTGGCAATGCCAAGGAAGCTTTTTCTTAAGAGCACACATCAGAACACTTACATTGTTTGATCGTAGAGAGACACGACCTCCGCATCGAGCACAAAACTTGGTCCGACAATAAGAGCATAAATGGCCACAACCATCTGCAAACTTTGTTTTGTGACAGATTCCACATGTTGGAGCATCATCCTTGTGCTCTCCCTGGTAACGGCGGGCTTCTTCCCCTATCTTTCTTACTTGTTCTTTATAGCTTTCAAATTGCTGGTGCAACCTCCTGCATAGATGAGAAAAAAGTTTATATAGCACAAATGGAAGGAAACACAATTACTGTATATTTCTTTCTTCCAATTTATAACTAAGCCTAATATTCTTGTGCATTTCATCTCATATCAAATACCCACTGCATCTAGAAGACTGCAATAGGACAAATTTWAAAAGCTAACAGGCATATGTATTCATGTCAGATTTAGATGGCGAGAAAATCATTTCACTTGAACGGAAACTGATCCGAATATGCAAACCTGGTCAAAATTGCACAGCCCTAGTAAAATTATCTAATACAGACAAAATAAAAGTTAAAATATAATTGCCTGAGCAAATCTGCCTTGTCTTTTAATCATCATTATTATATCTATACAGCTGCTGTAATCAGAAATTATAACCAAGCTTTAATTACAGGGTCATGGTTTTCAAAATCTAAATTACTAACATATTTAGCTTAAAGATTCCAACAAGCATTCTAGTATCACACTAGCCATATGAGAATTTTTAAACAATTTTCTAAGTGAAATCTGCATCTTAATATTCTATAGCATTATAGAATAATCTCTTCTATTAGTGTTGATAACAGAGATATGGGAGATTATTTAAGGTAAAACTCTGACCTGTCTCCTGTCCCTCATTACAGACATTTGTTTTAACTTAACTGGAGATGTATATAGGTGTATATAGGCGCATTAACACGTATACAGAATGCTAAGATGAAAACTGGTGTTCAGTGCAGATATTACTACAGGTACTGCTTAAGCCTATTTGCTAGTGCCAGATTAGGCCACAATGGCAACTACGTAATTTGTTATGAAGCAGAATTTTACTAAATGAAAAATTTCAGTCTTATTCCTTTGTGGAGCTAATCTTCAAAATATGAACAAGCCATAAACACAGAGTAGCTGTTCTCTTCCAGCTGCCCCAAACAACAAAACAGCCCAACAGTATGCCCACCAGTCAGCAACATTTCCTACTTCCCAGAAGAGCTGGCTTCTAATCCTGAGCTCAGGCATGAGAATTCACTCCTCTGTTCTCCACTTTTCCTTCTGTAAATCAGAAATAATGCTAAYTTGACAATTAAAGATGAAATCCTTTATATTGCCATGATGTGAAGATCTACATTACTGTTATGTAACATTATTTCTGAGAAGAGTGTGTTCTCCTGCTTATTGCTATGAGATTTWGGCTGTAAGAGTGAAGCTTCACAGAGGAACCAATTAAAGGGCTAGCCACCTCCAAAAAGCGCAGACCAGCTCCTCTCCTGCTCCTGGATGTGTGCTATTGCTGCTTCTTATGAACTGGTTTTGACAGCCAACAAAAAAAAGAAAAAAAAAGAACCTGGGATCTGCTGAAGCCAGAAGTAGAAAGGAATAGAGGAGAGCAGGATTGCCCCTTTTGCAGCAGCTAGCTGGTAGATCATCCCAGTCATCATGTGAAATCTCACCTTAGAGCTAAATTAAAAGGATTATATTTTGACTCTGTTAACTATTTACTATTGATGAAATCACACAGGAAATAAAATTTTCTTCAGGTGACTGGGACAGTACTGCAACTCCTGAGATGGAGTTTTGTTGGCTTAAGTCAACAGCTTGGGCATGCAGCACATAAGGGTACAGATAGGGTACATTTACAAATAAGTCTTTTCACCATACTATTTGAGAACTACAGACTCTTCCCCCACAATATTTTCAGATGTTGCATTAAATCTACATCTCCATAGATAACATTAAAAATCCATGAACAACTAAATAGCTTATTAATAGAAACACAGTCTTGAGTTTAATAAATGATAGGAGTAGGTGTATTGTCTATAGAAGTCTTGATCATATCCTTCATCTCCACCTGCTTTGAGCTACCTACTCCATTAAATAGCATTGAGATTCACACCATTTAACCAATGTATTTCTAGTAAGAGAATTCTACATTTGTACAGCAATTTCTTTTTCGGTGGTGGACTTGTTTTAAGACACAAGTAATCAGTGTTAGTTAGTCATACATAACCAATATTTCCCTTAAACACTCTTTTGGTGAAGTAGACAATTTTACTTTACGATGACAGTCAAGCTTAAAAAATGGTAATTAAATTTTACTAAGAGAAATCAGGATCGAATACACATACTCAATTTGGACAGGAATACCACTGCTCATAATTATATAAATCAATCAACTCTCACATTAAAAATAGTGACTTTTTTGGGACACCACTCTTCTGAGGACATAGAAATAGTAAAAGGTAAAGCTAAGAAGACAAATATTCTATTCTCCCTCGCTACAAACATGATGTATTATGCTTAGTGCTTTATGCTAACGAAAAACTTGGCAGGAGTAGCAATTTTGTGTTGCTTTGTGTTGTTCTGTTAACCTGCTCAAGAAACATCTGCAGTGTTGGTGAGACAAGGAAAGTGGGTCAAAAGAATTAGGCAAAATACTGAGGAAACTTAGTACCACATTATTGGATTACACGTATGATTACTATTYTTTAACAGCTACTTACTTAAAATGTATACAAAAAATGAAAATGTTCAGGAATGCATACATTAACCAGCTTAAAGAATATACTTACATAACAGAGAAGTCTGTAGGTAAATTTCTTATTACATCAAGTGATTTATTCAAAAATGGAACCATGGAAACTAAATTTGTTTCTCCTTCACTGCAATAAGATACGCAAGCTCTGACTCTACTAATGCGGCAAAGGGAAGATAGCAGAAAACACTATACATGTTCCTTTTCCTTTTTSAATTAGGCAGTATATATTTGATCTTTTTTCTGATCTTGTATGAAGCTCAGAAAGTGTATTAATGCAGTGATATTTTGCCCTTCTGTGTGTACCAAAGGGCAGATGAATGTACAACCTACTAAGCAAAATTTAACTGAGAGCAGGTTTTACTTCTTCATAATGGTTATATATACTTATATATAAAAATGCATAATTTATATAATTTTATATAATATAAATATATAATAACAATATATTATTTATGTATACTTATAGTTGCTTAATGTTTATATATAAACATTACTTCCTAATAAATTTTTTATTTTTTCCATCAATGTTAAGAGCTGCAAACAAGTGCTTATCTTGCATGTTCATACTCTTCATTACTGAAGAAATCCTAACATTTTAACTTGAACAGGAATGGAATGAAAGAAAACAGCAGCAAACTTCAGGAGCCTGCACACAGGTTTATCTGAATGCTATTAGCTAATGTAGGAGATGAAGAGGTCATCAGAAGACGTGCTTCACTCTCCCAGGGTTTTTAGTTGATTAATTCATGCTATACACAGAGACACAGTGCTGTAAGACGGCCAGTCCTTCAAATTATGCCTAATTTATGCTAAGCTGTAAATAACTGCTACTTTGTTTTGAATTAGTGAATGAACTTATCAGCTCTAAGGGAAATCAAAGGAATTTTGGTCACCAAAATCTGTTATTTTCCAGCGTTGCAACAGAAAACACATTTTTACAAAGCAGAAAGAGTCTATCCTGTGTGTGGTTCAACTACTTCTTTTGAAAGGTCTGAACCATCTTTCTTACCTTTCTGAGGAATGTCTGAATGTCTGTGTTTTTGGCTGTTCTAAAAGGCAGCAGCAAAGTCTGTCTTAACTTCTCTTATATATACAGTCTTAGCTTATACAGAAGACTTAAATATTCTCTAGAGCAAAAAAATCAGAATACCTATAGCACCTACAGGTTAAGTTAAACGCTTCATAATGGCATATAATGACATAAGAAATAGGGAAAACCTTTGGTAGATATGGATTTAACCCCCTCTCACAGGAAGAACCATAGGCCATGTAAGAAGAATATGTACATAAACTTAGGTCTTTTTTAATCAAGCACCCCAAAATTCAACTATACTACTCAGGTCAATGCCATAGCCAAAAAGGGGCGGTTTCCTCTCCCACCAGGCCTCCAATGACAAAGGAAAAATATAAAAAACCCTCATTCCCCTCTGCAAAAAAGAATACAACAAAAAGGTAGAGGAATCAATACTTATCCTTGATGATTCAGAACATATATAAGTCAATCTGAAGAAATTTAATAGAAATTTCACTTCAAAAGTGAGAAATACTACAGGAGGCAGAAGATGGCCAGAGGGAAAAATGCACTGAAACTGTACTTGTTTTAAAGTTTTTCATACACATCAGAACACAGGTTAAGTATAAAACCTAATTCATTCCCATTTTATACTACATATTCACAAATAAATTTTAAAGTCCCCTTCCAGGTGTGTTAAGTAACAATACCATAATAAATACATTTAAATTCAGTATTTATTTTTAAAATGTTGACAAAAAATAATAAAATTATACTTTGTTCTCACTGAAATATTAAGATTTATATTTGAAAATGGTATTTTCTACAGATTTCACTTTCCAATAACATTATTTTGTAAAAGCTTTTTGTTGTTGAGCTTTTTGGTGGTAGGGACTGTAACAGAGAGTATACAAAAGTTAATGATCATTCGTGTTACTTAATTTAAACGTCTTTGACTTGAAACTACTAATCTTTGATCCTATCCTAAAGAGAATCCATTCATTTATTTGTTCCTTAATATCTGATGGTTAAAAAATCCAAAATCTACCAACAGCTGTTGCATAAGAAAATCACTAAGGACTGTCAAAGATACAAAATCTGAACTCACTAGAAAAATATTCATCCAGGTATAAATGTAAGAAAAGGTTAAAACACTCCTGAGTTAAATAAAGCTTAAAATTAAGCTAACTTATTTATCTATATCTAATAAAATGTAAAATATTTTAATAATGTTGCTGAACTAAAAGCTCCTTCATTTTTGTTCTGCATCTTTCTAGCACATTTCTTGCTTCAAGAATAATGGACAAGTGTGATTTACCTTTTCTAACATATTATTGTTTCCACAGAGTAAAATGTATTACACTGGGAACCTCTAGGAGCACCTCTTTACAAAATTTTTTCTTGAAATTTCATCCTTCACTAGAAACACAGAAGTGCCTCTGCCTTTGGACCTGTTCAGACTACTAACAGCACAACCTGGTGGGCCAAGACTTCAGTACTACTYCTTCTCCTATTTTATAGTAAACCTATTTACGAGGCAGGAAAGACCTCTCCACATATAGGATTAAAATAGTTCTCCTCTTCATGAAAAATATCTCTGAATGCTGCAGTGCATTTGAGAACTTAGCACAGAGAAGTCAGGAAATTTGAACGACAGCTTCTTCCACCAACACTGTTGCTGCACTGCACTTGTGCAGACCTCGCAACCACTCTTAACCTAATAGCTGCATCTCCATGAACTGGGTCTGTTGGTGAGAGTACTTGGTAATTCAGACTTAAACACGTGACATGTATGTGTGTGATCAAAGAAAGATCACACAAAGGGTGAAACTTTGGGCCCGTCAGATCTCATGATGAAAAAAAATATATCTGCTGCTGCTAAAAGGGAGAGGCTGAGCGGCTGGGCAAGGTGCATCACGCCCCACGGCTGTGACTACATTTGGAGACTCTAGGTGCCAGCTGCAATACTTTACTGCAAGTGCATGGGACGTCAGCACCAGCACCGGCAGTAAGAAACAGGAAATAATACACAATTTTCAGGCCTACAGTGGAAGACTTAACCAGTTTTGTTTACAACGTATATTGAGGTTTCGTGGGTTTTCTTTTTCCAAGAAAACTTGGTGAGTCCCYCTCTCCCTCTTTTTTTCACAGGCACTTCACAAAATGCTTCTGGAGCTGTATGTCATGGATGTATCACATTTTCATTTAAATTCACATTATTTCACATGACAGTGTAAACTGTTGATAAAAAATACTGATGTGTAATTCTGCAAAGGTTTACTCATGTCTTCATGTGCTTATTAAAAACTGTAAGTCCTCAAGGACACTCATGTGTATAAGAACCTTATACACCTTAGCATTTCAGATAGCTTATTTATATCATTAGCTGAAGAGACAATGAATACTGAGATAATCTATAATACTTTCTGACCAGAAAATAGCATATCAACCCACACAGAAGATATCACTTCTATATTTTTCAATACATGTACACTGAAGAGTCCAAAGCAACAAAATGGTGCACTTGCTTATGTATGATCTGTTTGCACAGATTTTCTAAAAATGTCGAAGATTTGGGTCACCCATATGTACATTTACATTTTAAATGATTTTGAAATGTAGTATGCAATTTTATGTCTCAATTACTTTAAATTCCAGCAGATGGCACTAAAGATCAATTTTCAGTCTGCCTTCCAGCTGAACTCAAATGATTTAATCTCATAATCTTAACCATCAAATTTACTAAAATATAAATATTATTATACCTTGTCATGGGTACCTCTTAGTAGAAAAAGTGTCTTCTCCTAAGTGACACAGCCATAAGAAAGTATCTACTGGCACCTATAGCATATACGAAAAAAGTTCTTAAAAAATGCAGTACTTCACCCTGTTCACACATGCCATACATACACATAATGACACAGAGCACAATCTTTTTCATAAAATCACTGAAACTTTTATCTATTTCTATTCTTAGCATTCTTTTTTACATCAAATGAAACAATAAAATGTAGTTCAAGAGCGAAAACTCTTTCTGTTTCTATGCATTTGCTTCTGTTGTAAGAGAAACACAAAGGACTCATTCTTTATTAACACGCTAGCAGCGTAACGGGTAGACGAAACACAAGAAGTTCAAGCACTTCTTGATGTTTAGGGTGTCTGTGCAAGCAGTTGTTAGATCTAAAAATTGTAGCCAAACTTTAAGCATGTATGTTGAAGGTGTGAGCTGAAAGCRGCCTCCTAAACTCCAGAAATATCTAGATGCCTGGCTTGCTCTGGGGCTCTGCAGCTTACCCTGTGCAGAAGGGCCTACAGGGAGCAGCAAGGCACCTAGTCTTTTGCCTGAGCCCCACCAGCATTTAACGAGGAAAAGCTGTCAAGTTGTGATGTGTTTAGGGAAAATGTACTTTAAACAACAAAGACAAGATAGGCAACCTCAGCAAGATGCAATTATTTGTCTAAACAAAGGGAAGTGAGGAGTTTATGGTGACTCYAGCACATGTTGACTAGAATAGCAGCTGAAGTTTAGCGAAGTCCAAATATACTTGCTGGTTACTTCAYATGTGATCACATCACATTTAAGTGTGTTATTAAAATCTGTGTCCTTATGTATGTGGACAAGTAGGACAGATTTAGGTTGAACATTAACTAAATAATTCTAACTCTTCCAGTTCCTGAGTACTTGACATAGAACATTAATGCATTAACATACTTAAGTCCAGGGTCTTTCTGAATGTTTGGGGTGTGTTTCTGTTTTGCACGTATGATAACTGCTTTGGTGGCATTGTGAAGATCAAATAACTGCTGAATATATTCATATTGTAAAATATTTCTTTAAGTGAATTTGAATATTCTTCTATTATTGCTATTGTTGTGCTGTCTTCTTATTCAATGTGAACTGTCATTTTAAGAGCAGGGTATAGCAATTGTCTGTAAAATATGCTTACAAGAGGTATGCAATACATGGAACTGTGTAAGTTGAAAAGAGGCACAACTGAATTAATAAACTGATCTTTAGAACAAAAAAGACCTTATTTTTGCAAGAGTAATGTAAGCATTAAGCAAAGAACAGCAAATAAAGTGTTAAAACTTCCACATCTTGAAATGTGGAGGGTCTTTCCTTCCATGAACCTACTACTTCTACCCCTTCTCTGCTGTTACCAATTGTTAGATTTCTTACTTCTACCTAGCTTTACTTAGCACCTCTCTGACCCTTCCCTATCCACATTTTCTTTAGATGTTCTTTCTTTCCTACACTTTTTCCCTCATAAATATATCGATATCATAATAATAATTATTATATAGTATGTACCTGATAGCATATCTATATATAAATATACAGATGTATCTTATAACAAATTTTTAGTTGCCCTCAAAATCTCAGATTTTACCTGTCCTGAAGGTTCCTTCATTCTCCTTGCTCATTCAACACACCATTATGGTTCCACTGAATTATGCCTTCAGTTTGGTCTTTACCTTCTGCCCGTGACRCTTTTCACCTCACCAGCTATCATCTAATCCTGTTGGGCATCAGCCTTTTCTTCCTCACATGCTGCTACTAAGGTTTTGTGATTTCCAGTTCACAATCTTGAAAGATTTCACATCTACTTTCAGAGAGCCAATTCCTTCCTGCTCCCCTTCATTAATATGTTTTCTTTTCTCCTTATTCTACGCTGTGTAGCCATCCTGGTAGAAATTTCATAACTGGGACAAATTTCTCCAGTATATGGACAAACTTCTCAGTGGTACCATACTCCAAAACACCTTGACTTCATCAGTCTCTGTGCTGAGATCTCCTCTTTGTCTTCCTTGTTTTATTGGTATCAACACAAATTTGACCATACTTATAATTCACAGGTACTTCACATATCTCCTCCTGTCCAGCTAAAGCATTTGGCCTAAATTTCCAATTCCTCTTATGGGTGACCTGTACATYCAGCTCCACAAACTAAAACAGAGATCTCCACGTACCCCCAGCAAGTCCTAAGATCCTATTGCCTCTCTTGTGACTGCTAACACCACCTCCATCATGCCTGCTTTTCCGAACATCGTAACTATTGTGTCACATTGGATTCAGACCTATCTAAAGCTTCAACTCAAAATGCTATGTAAGTCTTGAAGATTATTCTGAAAAATAAATAAAACAAAGTTTAACATCTATCTAGCATCAGCTCATACCTCAATTCGTTTTCTCGCCAGTGCAAGCTTGTCCTGCTGGTAGTGTCTGATCAGAATCCTGCAACAAATATCATTTTAAAATTCATTTTACTTCTCTCTTTGTATTCCTCCAATGAGCCCCCTTTTCTACTGCATTAAACATAAGCAGCTTATCTTCCTCCTCAAAGAGTTTCATAGCCTATTCCTACCTTACCTATCATTTCTCATTCAGCCCTGAGAATTCAACTGACACTTCTGCTGGAAGACCAGATCACCTCATCCATCTGTCAAATTTTCAAACAAGGACCTTTGTGTTTTTCTCGTTGTTGCCCAAAACTTGGGCAGTATTATCAACAAAACCACTACATTATCCTCCTTCARACTTTCCTTTGCCTTGATGTCTACAAAGATCTGGAAAAAAATGAAGCTAAGGCATTTACTCATCAGACCAGACCATCCCTTGTCTGCCTGTATTATTTTAGTATTATTTACTTAATACACACAATGCAAGCTGCCCCTACGGTAAAGACTGCCTTTTCTTCTGTATCTGTAAAATCCCTCCCTTAGAAATGTTATAGTCTACGACAAAGGCTTCTAGGCAATATGGTAATACAAATACCCCAACATTATATCGAAATTCACAAAGTTACTTTTTGTGCTTCTTTTTAATAATTTTGTGATTCTAGCCATCTGCTTTCTGGTTTCTAAGCCTTCAGACAATATATTCATTCATACTTTTCCCTGCGTCTATGAGGAACAAAATGTTTTTAATAAATGTTGATACCGTCCTATATGCACATGATTCTAGGAACTAAGACTAGAATATTCTGGGAAACAGGACTGCTGTAACCATACAGCATTTCATTATGAGACTCATGATAAAGTTTAGAGTTGTCCAAGACCATTCAGGGATTGCAGATTGGAGTTCAGACCAGGCCAGCCTAGCTGGAATTAAAAGTTGTTCAAATCTAATGGCTGTTTATGTTCTCTGTATAAATTATGTTAGGTCTTAATTCCAATCCCCTCATTGTAATCTCTTATTGTGCATGTACTAACTAGCAGCATCATAACAAGCCTGTACAGACTAAGGAAAAAAGTCCCACTCTTTGGTTAGAAAGTCCCCTTCCTCATCACATCAGATCTGAGGCACACCGGCAAAACCGTGTGGGCTGCTGTTTTGTAGATAGAACAGAAAAGGTTTTATTCACAGGGCTGTTATCTAGTGTCTTTTCACGAACACTAAATTCACACAGTAATTTTCAAGCTAAAATTTTACTGAGTGCAGCTTATTTGCAAGCATATAAATGAACTCATTAAATAACTTGCATAAAGTGTCATTTTTCAGGTTCCTATTTCCACTGACTTAAATAAAAGTACAGCTCCTTATGCTTTATGAAAACTGTGTGTAGAAAAGCTTCTGTCTCAAAAGTTAAAGTCTAATTTTTTATTAAAAGTCTCAGTAGCATTAGGATTTTTAATTTTGGAGTGAAAAATGTTAAGTTTCAACAGTGAAGAACTATTTAGAATTTGAATTTTTTAACAGGCCAAAAAATTTTAAACAAGACTGAGTGAGAAGGGAAAGAGCACATTTCAACTCAATATTGCTCTATTCTGACTATAACTCAGGACCTAGAGCCCTTGTACTCTTGGGAACCTCTCTGCCCCCTTCCTTGCCTTTGTTAAGGAGGTATAAGTCCTTCCATCTGATCACTGTTGTGAGGTGGGATACGATAGATATGAAAGATGTCAGTCATTCCTGCCAGGTGGTGAGGGAACTATAAATTATTGAGATCACAGAAGGGTGGAAGGGGCTCCGACTGGTTGCATTAGAGAAGGAAAGCCCTGTCAAAAGAGGCCACAGCAGCAGGAAATCCAACATTTTAGACTGGCCATAAGACCAGGTTTCACATGAAGCTCCTCAAGTAAGCTTCAGCCTTTGGAGCAAAAATGAGTACTATTGACTTTGAAGATGTTCGTGAGTTAAAAGAATAGAAAGAAATATGATGGTGAGCTGGAAGTGGTGGCAGGAAGCTACCACTCTTTATCTTCCACAGACCAGAAAAGGAAGTAGCTTCACTAATCTAACAATTTTCTAGTATTATCTAAATAAAATTTGTAATTACACTGACCATAAAGTAATTACACTGTTCAAATTTAGTGATACGAGGTAAGCTTACTTACTTACACATAATAAAGTCTTATCCGGCGGGTGAGTTTGCATATAGTTCCACATGAACCCATTATTCATAAAATACATAAATTCATAAAACACTTCACACCAGGCCCTCTGAAAAGAGCATACTTTAAACACTGCAAACAACATTCATAATCATTAGTGGCTTCTTGGCTCATATCTGAATATCAAATTCAACAAATCATTCTTTTCTGAAACCAAGGAAATGACAATATGTACAGCATACATTACCTTAACTTTGGTTTCCCGAAACCTATCTGTAACATGAATAATGCCACTGTGCTTTAGGGCAGCAATTGATTTGATACTGCACTGCAGAAATCACGCAGTATTTCCTAAATATTCAACCCTCCTATTCCTTTTACTATCCTGTTTCAACCATGGTGTGTCTACCCTAACAGCTAATATTTAAACTTCACATACTCATCATCAGTCCCATGGATCATAAGTCCCAGGGCTAGACTCCTTTCTCATCTGACTACTGCCAGTTTCCCAGGCTAGAAGATTCCTGTGTCCTACTACAGTCAATTCAGCACCTCTCTAAAACAGCAGTTAACAGGTGTATGAAGGTACATGCACCGGTATCAAGCAGAGGACACATGTTTCTACACATTTGCCTTATTCTTGTACTCTTCCCTGGGTAGCCCCAATAGGCCACTGTTCTTGTTGGGTCTCCTCTTGAGATGAGGTGTCAGTCTACCTCTAATACAACTGAAGAACCCTTCCTAAAGGATGGAGCTAAACACTACCACTGCCACCCAAAGAACTGGAAGAAAACAATCGTGAGAGTCAAAGAATGAAAAAAAGGAGTGGGCTAAGAACAGAAGAGACAACTGTAAAAAATAGTTCATTGCAGGGGACATCAAGCAGAGAATCCCCGAAATCACACATTGCTTCCCAAAGACCTCCACAGAGTTAGCAGACTACTCAACAACATTTTGGTCAGATACGCAGTAGGATACAGAAGGCCCCAAAGGCACCAGGATCCGCTCTGTCAGGCTTCCTCTTCCTCATACTCTAAATGGTGAGTTTGACTTGGGCCAACAGAAGGGTGATAAGATAGTCTTGTTAGCTGCCAGTGCTTTAGCCTTGGGTCTTACCCAGTAGGGGTTTGGTTTTTTATACACTTCATACCTCTGTAGACAGCCTCAACCGTCCCAGTCACCTCACATAACCATCACAGSTCTGACACACGCTGCACTTTTCTTTTTAATCTCTTCACCATGCAGGACAGCAATTCTCACACAGACTATGCAGCAGGAGATCAGTTGGTTTGCTCTGAATGGTTATTACCAGCTCCAGAGCTCAAAAAAGTTGCAAGAGTTCACACACCTTAATGTTAGTGGCCTGAATTTTACTGAAGGTAAGCACCTAAACAGTTATGAAAATACCACTGTGTTACAGTCCTCCTCTTACTGAATTGTTAAACAAGCATTCAGGGCCAAACACTATCCACCTAATAAACACAGCAGCTATAAATGTATTAATCTTTTCAAAGATTTTCCTCATACATCAAATTTGCAGAACTAAATGAATTGTCAGTATTCGTGCAAAAACTACTTTAGAAAAAAACAGCTATGATAACTAAAGAACAGCAACATTTACACAACTGCACAATAACCAGTCTACAGAACTGAATGAGGTTAGATAGGACCAAAGGAAAAAAATCTGAGCCCATACAACTGCATTAATGCTTCTGGGTAAAACAAAAGAAGCAGCAGAAGGTAGGAATAACAAGGTGAGGAAGATGCTGGTAACACACTTACTGCAGCAGGGCCAGCTTGAACTGCTCCTGCAACAGAACTGTCAGAAATGAGTGTTTTAAGAAATAAACTGACACTTTTCAAGGTGTAAACTTGTTGGTATGAGACTTCAGCTATCTGGGATATGTGCCTCTTGGGGGAAAAAAGGRGGTAAATCCTATTGAAAAACAAAATATACTTAAAATTTAACAAGATTTTATTTTTAAAGGCAAATTTCAGTTCTCTACAATTTGTCAGATCAACAGTTTCCATAAGTGAGATCCACTGTAAACAGGAAGCTGAGAAATCTTTCCTATGTGCTGCCTATCAGCATGATCAAACCACAACAAGGAAACCATCTTCCATCATCTCTGCAATTCTGAAAATCCTTACACAATTTAACTTCTGCGAAACTGTGATTACTGACAACGGAGATTAGAAGTCCTCTCTTCTTCCCCCAGTTATTTTAGAGGCAAAAAATCTATTCCGCCAGTAAATAGGAAATGCAGAATTCAGCATTTAAATAAGTTTTAGTCAGTTTAAAAATAAAATATCAAGTCTTATTTTGACATCAGGAGAAGCGTGCTAAAAATATGGTAACCATGGTTAATTCACCTTATTCTTTCAGTGAAATGTTTTCATTCTCTGTGCTTTCCTTTTATAGAGTAACAGATGAATTGTTTCAGTACAGGTGTATGAGAAAAAGCAAAGATCCCAAAGATACCCAGCTATACTAGTACAATCTGGGAGACTACAAGGCATTACACTCCTTTTACACTCAAGTACTCCATTTGCAGATACTAGTAAAATTTTCAAACACAGTTGGGTACAAAAAAAAAAATATGTTAGATACAAGCTACTTTTATAAAACCTTTCTGAAAATGTCTAGATGAAAGTTACTTAAATAAAATTTCATCAGGATGCAAAGGGAAACCAATTTCTTTCTTTCCTAGCCAAACCAAYGTCTTAATTTGAAATTTTCGTAGAGCAACATGAAACAACAGTGTTCATAAAATAATGGTGCCTGAACACGTTTGGGAATCAAAAGCACTGATTAGCTGGTGAGGAGGTAATGATCTATAATACTGAGTACTAAATCACTCAGTGAGTTTTTTGTTGCTGGTACTGAATCACACTGAACCAACAGCTGTAAATAAGTGTGGAAAGAATGAATGCAAATACCAACAGAATACGATCACTTTAAAAATAGGTAAAAACTGCTACATTATCTTGGGTGAATTTTTACCTTTTTTTCTTTATTATTGCTTTAGCAGCTAATAAGAAGTCTAGTATTGTAACTGGACATAAGTGGAATATTTTAGCTACTCAGTCATTTTTTTCCTTATCAACTGCCTAAGTGCTATTTTCATTTTCCTCATTTGCCTACATCACTGCACCTTTCTTAACACCATGTTCTCCTTCTCACATAGTATAAAACACACAGAAAACACGTTTCCTGAATGAGCTGATCTATATCAGGTGGTGATGGTGTAATACTGCTTTAACCCCACTACTTCATTGAAAGAAACACAAATTGGTATTTGCAGCAGTAGAGTAAATAATCTCTGGGCAGCACAGGAAATTTCTCCAGTAAAACTGTTTTTTGAAGTAGCTCTCCCATAAAATGTCCCTTAAAATATATTAAATCAATGACTAAAGAACAGCTTGATTTATTTTCTCTTCAAAAGTATTGGCTTCATTTTATAATGGAATATAAACATCATTTCTTTAATGTGAAATTCACCTAAATCACATTTTCTGTACAAAAAAAAATTAACCTCTTTTCAGAGTGAAGCAAAAGAGATCTACTAAATAAAGAAATACCGTTCTGTTCGATTTATTGGATTTAAGACACTCACATAAAACGCTAAAGGACGTGTTTTTCTCTAAGGATGGATATCACATGGCTCCCCCCAAAAGTCACTATGAGAGATGTCACAGTCATAAGACATGATATGGTCCCTGCAAATATTTTGAATAATTTGACAGACAGCTTTGAGGACAAGATCTAAGATGGAAAAGGTATCGAAAGAGGGTCAACTAGAAGACAGGCCAGTATGTTTTGAATCAAGTGGAACTTCCTAAAATTAAATGGAAGTATATGAAGGAAATCTTCAACTGCTTTAAAGGAAAAGGAAATGCCCTTAGAACTGAGTGTCCAAAAGAAGCTATCAACAGAACAGAGCAGCTTTTCCGAATGAGCACGAATACTACATGGAGCAACGCTACATAATGCATTTACACGYCCTTCCCTTTTCCAGTCAAGATTATCTCAGCCTTCAAGATTCAACTTTTCACTAAAGTGACACCAGCCAGAGCCAGGGAGATCTGCGACATGGTAGGGCTTTTCACTTTTGTCTTCTTTGGCTGGTTGCTTGGTTTTACACCTGCGGCAAAGGTGACCTGGGCACCATTTGCATAATCCTTGTATTTTAGTTGATGTTGATTACTCTTCTCCTTGCCAGACCAACACAAATGCTGAAGAAAATGAATCTATGTGGAATGCCGTATGTTAGGGCTACCTAAAGGCATATTATAAAAGATAMAAATTACTTTAAATTCCTACAGGAAAGAATAGAGACAATTTTGGTTACTGCTCATTTTGTTTCACGCTTTCTCCATTCCTCTGCTTATGCACAAGCACCATCATTGAAGTTAGTGAATTAACATCTTGAATAGGAACTGCAAAAGTGGGCTTATAAATTACGTCAGATTGACAGTACGTAACTGTAGGTATCTGAAACAGAAGATGTATGCAAAAGTTCCGGCTGAATGACAMAATTCCACAAAGTTATATTGCGGCGGAGTCTCTCTACAGATTTGAAAAAAAGAGAGCAGGGACAAGAGCTGGTCAAGTAACCAACCAGCCGTAACATACTAAACAAAATAACTGAAGCTACTGTAAAATGTAAAGTACAAAAAGCCTTAAATAGGGGTAGGGGCAGGGAAGGAACATACATGATAGAAAAGCTAAGAGCTAAGAGCTAAGAGCAGTACAATTAAAGTAGAGGTAAAAAAGATAAATGAAAATCTGAAGGAACAGTTTTTAAAAGGACAGCATGAATTTGCACCTATGCAAAATCACATATACAGATACCAGTATTTAATGATCTTCTTCTGAATATAGAACTAGCAACAGCTGTATATATTAATGAAGCAATACATGAGAAATATAGAAAATAAAATACACTCCATTTATCTGACCAAACAATATTAATTAGTAGCGTCACTAATTTCAGCAGGGCAAATCACTAACACAGAATTTGTCCTGATCAACCAAGGTACCTACAACAGAGACAGTCCAAATTTGTGAATGGCAGAACTGCAACAAACACATCATTAGAGACAACCACTTAGATGTCTTTGGAGATCAGCTCTCACTTATTGTCAGTTGCACTTTTGCTATATGCACTTTTAAGCTGTTAAATCAGCTTGGAAAATCCCAAGCATGACAATATCCAGGAAAATTGCAGAAGATGATCACAGGATGTTATTGCTTCGTAATGGGTACACATATGTGAAAGATTTTGTTGTTCTCTGTCCCTAACAAGATGCTATAGGAAACACAAGCTTATGAACATCTATTTTTAAATTTACAAATACCTGGCAAGTTGTGTTGTGATCCAAGATTTGTGCATCTTAAAACTGAATGTTTTTCATTCTCCTCTGAATGAAAAACTCATCATGCCTAATACTACAAATGTTGCTGCAGGCTCCTCTACCGCTGAATCAATGATGCAAACATTTTTCATGCTATCTTACCCCCAAATTTAATTACATCAAGACAGCTGACAAAGTGATTTTTTGGTGTCAATATCATGAGAAATTTAAATACTGGATTCAAATGGTATCATCCATCATTAATGTCAATACTTGCAAATCATAATGGATTTCTTCCTTCAAACTAGTTTCAAGAATAGTTATTCAGTGTACCCTAATAAAATTGCAGTTGGCAACTAGAGTAAGAATTGACCCTGTTATACTCTRAGAATATTGTTTTTGTTAAAATCACACAGTGGGTAAAGATGCTTAAACACATTACAGTCTGCTACTAACAGTGCAATACCCACAAACCAAAAAGCCCCCCAGAGCTGCAGTACATCAATTCAGTCAGCTGGCACCTGTTAATAAGTTTGGAAAGTTGAGAGACATGGACACTGGTTCAATATAACAGGAAATTACTGTGGAGCAATTCTTATTAAGACAGCCTTCTGAAATAGTCTTTCTCATAGATGAATTTGAAAAAAAATMTGAGTATTTCTGGCATTTTTGTTAAACAGATGATAGGTATCAGATGGCAATACAGGGTGAGCAGCAAAAATATGACAAAGCACAGTGGTCTGTAAGCAGAGCAAAGCTACTGAAATTGTAACTACCATATGGTGGTAACAAACAGGACACATGCAAAACAGGAAAAAATTTCACAGTGAGGGGTGTGATAAAAGCCAGCAAGATGCAGAACAAAAAATATGACAATAGGACTGCAAGAACAGCAAGCGGTAATAACATTTTTTATTAATTATATTCAACTGAGTCGCAGTATGTACAGTATATCTCCTACCTAAAAATAATTTAAACAGCCTTGCTGAGAGCATCTCTAATTTATCATCCTGTTCACCTTCCTTTAAAATATCCTTATTACAAAGAACAACCAAAAAAAAAGGTTCATGCATCTATTTTAAATATACCATCACTGTATCTGAACACAAGACAATGATTAAACTTGTCCCTTCATTCTTCGGGATGCCAAAGCAAACACAAATGAAAAGCTGATGGCATTTTAGTCAATTAAAAAATTAGAAAAGGAGAACATTCACAGGTTTTATGTTTTAAGCACAGTATATAGTAAAATTTAAAATTTCAAGGCTTTTCATATTTCTAATTTATTTTACTTTCTTTCTTTATTATATTCTCTAGTGAGGTTAAATATTTTTTTCAATGATACTATTTGAGAAAGAAAAGCCATAATGCATTCTCTCTACATTTTTATTACCCCTTTCTTCCCTGAAATATCACTGTTCATAACTGCATTAAGTGAATTGTCTTGAGCTTGAAGTTATTCTCAGTAGAAAAATGGAACCTCTTTTGTTGTGAGAATCATTGCTTCTTGATGCTCACTGAGAATGCAGAAGCTAAGAATTAATCAGTGTTAACAAAGAATTATTCTGCAAAACTCTCTTGTCTGATGAAGTTATTGAGTAAAACATATGAGTCGGAAATTACTACAAACTATTTTTTTCATTTTAACTAAACCTTTACAATGAGGCCTATAGAAAAACATGACATCTAATTTCAGGATTTTTTTCTCCTTTCTTTTGTATTTTCTATCAACTGTTCGATTAACTCCCAAGCTTACTATTTATGTCAGAACTCTTCCCAAAAGTTACTCCCATAAATGAATTTACACACCCCTGAGTACTGCYGGTTTAAATTCTATTTAGGTAGTAGATGTACTGTACTTCGGCTAGCTAAAGCAAAACAGGATGGATTTTTTTTTCCTGTCATAACACATATTGGAAAATTATAATAAGGACAACACATCAGAGGGACACCAAGAGGAATGCTTCAGTAACCGAGTGCCCAYTGATCACTTGCACCTAGCACAGCCACTAGGATTCCCCTGAGTAGCCATACCGGTCATAGGTATGGTGAGAAGGAAAGTTTCTGCCAACGGATTTTTCATTTAAGTCCTGACAGAACCACCCCAGGGTTGATATTTTTWAAAAAATAATAATACCCTAAATGATATTTAGGGGAATGAGCATCATTTGAAAAACACTGCACAAAATCTACTGACTTGTTTCATGATTCTGTGTGCCACTCTGAAAAATCCATATATTTGGCACAGAGATATTTTTTCCAAAGGTTTTCCCTGGTTAATGTAGTTCTAACTACTCTACACCGGTTCTCACAACAGCCCATTAAGCAGGGTGCGCTGATAGAGCTTTAGGCTCCTAGATTATTTTTGACTGCCGCAGGAGTCCACAGGTTGGCGAGCAATCACATGCAACAAGGTCAGCCCTCAAGAATATTTGGTCCACTGCCACAGAAAACTCCAAGTACAAATTTGGCATTCTAGTCTAGCTGTTTCAGTAGAAAAATCACTGATATTCTTCAGAATACTTGGCTCTAATCATGGTGTTAGTCTCCTAGCTATTCACTAGCAGAAAAAGGCATTTTAGAGATGTTTCCCTTTGGTTAGCCCTTTGAATAGTCAAAAGCAGTGAGGATTCGAAGTGCCCATCATGGCTCAGTATTTTCTTAACCTCAAATGAGATTTCCAAATAGAGCTATGTGTAAAGGAAGAATATCATTCTTTTACACTAGGGTTTCTTCAATATTTCTATGCTATTTCTTGAGGCAGCAGCCTCTGCTAATCTAAGCAGAGTCCTTGTGTTTTTGGTGATGACTTGTCCTTCTGCCAAATTCACAGATTTTTCACAATCAAACAGAACCATCATAAAATGGGCCCACTGTTTTGTAGTCCAGCTCTTTGCCATGTTTCTTAAAAAGCACTCACTCCTTTTATTTGGGGTGCATGATGTAAATCCACAGCTATTTGGATGTGTCAAGAGTGGTTGAGTGGCATTTTTATCCAGCATGTTGCACAACTCTAAAAGCTGAATAGAATGATAAAGTGATGCTACAGAAGTACCTAAAGTGAGACCTTTCAAAGCAGAGGATGAAGCGGTMTAATCAGCTCTCTGGGAAAACCCAGTGGAACAACTAAAGAACTCCTTTCATCAGCTATAATCCAACTAAACTGGTGGGATTCAACTAGCCACTGGTACATTTCTGAAGTAGAAACGGAGAGCCTGGGAGGCTTCATGAAAATTTCTGGAGCTTATGAGTAGTATAAATATTGATATTTTTCTATGATTCAAAGAAAATTACCTATCAAGCCATCTCTGCATTGTTCAATGGCTTGGTTTGAAGCCAGAATAGCAAGGAGAGGAGTTGGGTCCAGAACACTGACAATATTTGGTCATGTTATTGATGTGGCCTCGTCTCAGTGAGCTTCCCAAAAAATTGGAAGTTAGGTACAATTAGCCAGACAGACCTGTCATGCTGAATGTTGGTTCATGATGAATCTGGCATATTTTATGAAAGGCAGCACTTTTCCAACCTGGAGACAGATAAGGAATAAGTATCTCTGCATAGCAGAAACTCTCCTCTTCCTCAGCATCTCAAGCAATTGCAAGGATTATCAAGATGATAACCTGAATATCTTGGTGTGTGCAGTATTATGTGAATGTTCCAAAATAAAGGAGATAAAACATTCTGCTAGGACAGCRCTACTGTCTCTGATAGTTTAGGAGGACTTGTGTTAGGATATGGTACACTAACAGATTTCTTCACCTCTTCTGTGATGAAGAGTGAGGATATATATGTATATTTATACTGGATTTATCTGCCTGTGCTCACTGTCACTATAATTTATTTATGTCACAGGTCATTAGAAGACCAAAATATGTATCAGGAAGATCAAAAAGAAGCAGGCTATTACAAACTCAAATATCAATGTCTCTCGGTAAGGAATCTGAACAGTAGTCCACTATATATCCTATTTCATAAGCTTTTGTTAGCTGAAGTCACCTAGGGGATAATTCTGTGCTTCATACGAGTCCTTCAGTCAAGCCATTACACATTTATTGTYTGGAGAAAAAAATTACTGATTTCAGCCTGGAGGAGTCTGGAAGCAAGGTTTTATACCCTGTCTCAGTACTTCACTGATTACTAGGGACTTATGACTGGTATGTACAACTGATGAGTAAGAAATCATGGACAGGCTGGGACCATTATATTGGAAATATTATCAGTACATATGTTGAAATATATTAAAACATCAAGYCTGGGAAGTTGTCTTTACTACATCATAAAACATGTAAATTAGTTCCTTTTGAAAACCTACTCCTGACTGAGAAAGATGCACAATACGAGCCCATTAACTCCCTTSTAACATGCTGCCATAAAAATCTTAAAGAACTGAGAAAAAGACCTTATATCTAACTTTTATAAACAGGTCTCAAAATGTCCTCAAACTCTCTTGCTCCCCGTTAGAAAAAAAAACAGAAACAAAACCAAAAMCAAATGACCTAAGTCCAAAAACTCAGGAAGCATAAAAATTGTGTTTCTACAGGATCTGAAGTTGTATATCCATTAACTTTAAGATAAGAAGTACATCTTTCTGAATACTGAGAGAAGATCGCCACCTCCTAGGTGAATCACATTTACAGCTAAAATGCCTTACTTCCAAGGACATTCATTTCAGATCTCATTCCTCAGTGCTTACTGTGCTTTTCACCACTAGATTAAAAAGCTTTTAGTGGTAGACAGTGTATATGTATGAAAGTGTTTATGTTTTATAATCAAGTCACCTCWTGATCTCCTGTGTGATAAACTCAAGATTGAGATCTCTAAATCCTCCACTGCAAAGTATTTTCTTTGGCATCTGGAACATTTTTGTGGTTCTTAACTGTATCTTTTGTGCCCTTTCAAAATGCTGTAAAAACATAGTGCCCTGAGAATACAGTATCATTGCTTTACGCTTTTTACCAATGCCATATTACAAATGGCTAGGATGAACATCAGACTCATAAGCCCCCATTTGAMTATTAGGACTACATCAGAAGTCATGTAAAACTACAGAAGTTCCCCAATACTCCAATATTTAACAAAGAAAAAAGTCAACCAGTCTGCAACCAAGTCTTCTAGTCTTCTTTTGTGCAAGTAACTAATTATCCCTAGCAGGTGTTGTCTGATATCCTCTTTGCTATCAAAATAGACAATACTTCTTCATCCTCCTAAGATGCAGTTACATATTTTTATTTCTTTTCACATATAAATGGAAACATTTATTGAATTCTTTTCTCCTTTACTAGCAATACTTTTATTTGCATCTGAAAATGGGTCTATATYTTCCTTTGGGTATCTTCTGTCCAAAATGCATTTCCCAAGCAACTTCCTCCTAACCACCGCTCTGCCAGCTATGGTCTTTTTCCTTAACACCCCTTACCACTTCTCTGTACTTCATAGCTTCTGATTTCAAACAGTTTTTATCTGTGTTTACCATGAATAAACATTAATGAGTAAAGGCAACTGGAATTGTATCATCATGTGCAACTCAGCTAGGTTAGCTATGTAAAATATCATCTTCCTCGTAACATATTCCATATTAAACATGCCAGGACACTGTTTAATGCAAATAAAGTAAAGTTTCAGAGTATTATATTAGTCTTCTTATTTTTGAGAAATGCTAAAAATATTGCCCTATTTTCTCCTTTCTATTTTCTAAACAGTTGCTTAAAATCTTTCCAGCAGCTTTTATTCAGTAAGTATATTTCAGATTTTTAAAAGTACAAAAATTAACCTGCATTGTTATGATACTCAGGATTCACAGACAAAGAGTGCTATATCAGTACTGAATATTAATCACAGTGAAAAATGGCAATCTGTTTCTTACGAAAAAGAATGAATTCTCTTGGCCATTCAGTAGCATKTTTTTACCATGGAACACTTTCAAATTTATAGAAAATATAGAAAATATAAATTTCTTGTCATGAAAAAAAAATACATATGGTTCCTCTTTATAAAAGAAGGCTCTCACTATTCCAACTCAATGTCATCTTTTCCCATCCCTCCTGTGAAAAGGTAGCATCAGGTAACATRTACTCTGATAGAATTAAAAGAGCTAAGCCTTATCTTACTTTCATCAAACAAAAATTCCAWTAATTGCAGCAAAATGCTTCTGTTATATCATTACTTCCTTCGTCTACTGTCCCTTACCTAAGTCCCAAAGTCTTTAGTCAGAGGAAATTCCTAAGAAACAATTCTGAAATCCCTACTTCCTTCTATTTCCTATTTTTAGCCTTCAGATGTTGGCAGGTAGGAGAGCTGATTGCTTGAAAATACTGAATTTCAGCACAGCTCCTTTGATTTCCTTTTCCAAGCATGTAACAGACAACTAGGATGTCCTCACTGTCAGAAAAGTTTCTTAATTAAGTTCATGAAAAAGCTTTTGCATTCTTGACTCAAATGGAGCACTCTTGTTTATTGCTCGAGGTGTCATTACTGCCAACTCTATAAATAGTTCGCCCACTCTTCCTTGTGCGCGCTGTTTAATTCTGCGCCAAGGTAGCAGTAAGGCATTGCAGCCAATGCTCTTTTGCAAACTCTGTGCCTGATGCTATCATGACTGGCATCAATAGCAAACTTTCCAAATGCCTTGCAGAGCTCACCTTGCTTCTATGAGTGTTCTTCACTGTTTTTGACCATTAATCTTAAATCGCAAACACTTGATATTCCAYTGTAATTAAAAAAAAAGTGTGTACTGTTCAATTATTGCCTTTTTCCATGAACCAGAACAAATCATTACAAAAACATTACAAATCCTACTTCAGGAAAAGGATAGTTCTTTGAGCTGAATTTTTATCACTTTTATATACATTTTCTAAAGCTGAAAGGTCATATTGCACTCTGTGATTTTCTCAAATAACCAGTGAATCTCAGTTTTAACCTTCAAGTATTTGTTCTGATTTCACTTATCTAAGTGTTTAGCTCTGGTAAGGCTATGATTTGCATTTTATTTGTAAGGAGAGCCAAGCCTGATTCACACAACAWGAGACATTTAGAGTGACAAGAGCTGAGATACAAAAGATAAAATTTCCAGCTTAAATCTTTGCAGGTGCTGAAAACAAAAAGGGAATAGGTGATGACAATATAAATGCGGCTCTATGAAAGAAGAGCAAAAATTTAAAGGTGCAGTGTCAGAGAACTTTTGTACTTCAGTTTTGTAGTTTATATATGTCACATACTTATTTTTAACACTTTTAGAATCTTGCAAATATACTGCTCTGTGTTTAATTTTCCTCTTCTCTATTCGGAAAATACTAAATCTATTAGCAGACTTCCACTATGGCAAACCAATACTGTTCCTTTTATTTTACTTCCTTCCTTATTCATTTAGCTGAATGATTAATTCCACAGGATTAATAAGTATATAATTTTCTGTTTCTAGATCTCATAATGCAGCAAAGTCTATAATGTATTARATCCTTCAGGAGACAGAGGCATTTAGAACATTCTTTGAGACTGACTATGATATAAACAAACAAAATATTACCTGCTTAACGCTGCAGTTTCACACCTTGGAAGTTCAGAGGCTTTTGGAAGCTCTGTGCTGGCAGACCTCCAGCCACTGCTCCAGAACTGTCAGCCCCATGTACACACGTCCCCAAAAGCATCTGCAATATGTAGATCCCTACATTTAGGCAACTGAATCCTGGCCCAAGTTAATATAGTCAATGAAGCTCATACTGTGACATMCTCATACTAAAGTACAAGTTTGTGTTTGATCACCTGAATAGCTCCTTTAGACTGTTTTGGCTTTACATTTTGGGGTTGATGGTGGGGGATGCTGGGGTGATGTAAAGATTAAAAAAATATTTATTTTTAAATATAAATGAAGGCCTCAAAAATATGTGTGTGGCTGGTCATAAGTTTCTAAATGAATTCCCATACACTCTAGAATGAAATTCTTTGTARGTCATAGCATTTTGAGATGCCTCTAACACATGAACCCACTTCTAAATAGCCTTTTGGATCCAGTTAWCCTTCAACTTAAGTCAATGGAAATTTTGCTGTTAACTTAAAAAGAAGTTTGACTATTCCATTGATAGTCCTATATATTGGAGGGCTGGCTCATAGACAACTTCAAAATATTACTTCTTTCCTAACAACCCATCATTTAGAAAAGGCAGTTATCATCAGTTCTTGAATTCTGGCACTCAATTTTTAAATTACAGAACCGCAGTAGAACCAGATCTGTTGATACATTCTCTAGAATGTTTAAAACATAAATAGATGACTAAATTGTGAAGATTCTTCAATAGACTGACAATGTCCAAAGTCACTTTCATTATCAGCAAACTCCTTTTCTCGTGCCGTAAGAGCAAYAGAAACAGAGGCCCTGATCTAATGGCCACTGATGTCAACTATAATGCACTTCGTTTGTCAGGCGTGAAAGAAAAGTAACTGCTGGGAGCCARTCAAGAGGTATTCAGCTGATTCTTGTGAGATTTTAAAATTAAATCATCTCTGGTCAAAATACAACATACAGTCTTTAACGTATCTACACAATGCTAACTTAGAAAATTCTCGTGAAGTTTACAAGAGTAAGCTCTGGTGCCTACTTCCAAAAACATGATCTCCATCAAACATAATCTCCATCCCCACTTCCTCTGCCTCCAGTTCTGGCTGCTGCTTTCTTGGGCTCCTCTAAGCTTCAGAGCAAATCACATGCAGTTCAACGGTTTGTAGGACTAGAAGAGGTGCCCCAGAATTTGGCTCAATCCCACTATATGCTTAATTACCCTAAAAGAGCAACACCAACACATAAAGAAGAAGGAATTAAGGGGTTGGTTCTCTTCAAGACAAAACATAAGCTTTTATAACATGTACAACAGACAATTTTTTGCACTGCCTCTGACTTGAACTGTGAAAGCAGATTTCCCTGCCTCTTATCAGTAATGATCCTAACTGTACTCCCACAGMTAAAATAAATAATTTGTTGTTTTTATTCAAATCTTAGAGACTTGTTTTAAACATGCCACAGAAAGTACTATCCTAACTGATTTCACTTCTATTCTGCAAATAAAAATAARAGTCCAGGCAGTCAAACTGTTGATATTTTCTTGCTACTTTCAAATGACAGGATGCTGAGAATGACAGAAACTGATGTTCTCAGGGAACTTGAATTCCCTTGCATAAAGCCACGAAAACTTAGGCTTGCCTTGGTCTGACCTGAGCTGATCTTAGTTTGTTTTAGCTATAAAATAAGTGTCTAGCAGTCAAATAACTAGTTTACAATCATAATGATTCTGTGTGGATCGAACTGTCTATGACTAGAACAAAACATAGTGTGGGAAAGTGCAGACATGGGATGGTCCTACAGGTCCCAAACCACGAACACAAATCACAGTGGTCAATCAATGGTCATTGCAGAAGTGCAACCTCATGATTCCAGAAAAAATATTGATAAACATAACAAAAAGAACAGAAAAAAATGAGTAATTGAGGACCAATGAAAAAGCGAGTGAGCAAGACTGAGYTACGAATAAATACAAAAATAAACTGAAGCCGACCAAAGCACCTGAGGTGAACAAAGCATTGCCATCGTGTTCTCCCCCTAGCAAAAAGAGGGAAGAAGCCCGCATTATGAACACCGTCTCCTTCCAGTGAAGACCTCAAGATGCTGACAGCTTGTCATAAGCTCCTTGCACTCATTCTGCTCAGGGAAGACTAAAACTGCCAGCCTTAGGACCCAGAGGAACACTGCAAGAATGAGCATAACGACAGAGAAAAGGGGTAGATACGATGATGGGTTTTGGGGGGTTTTCTTCTATATAACAATTTTAACTGCATTACTGAGGCTCTTGTGTATTAATTTAGACTATTTTAGAGTACAACTACATATTATTGTAATAGGACTACCAGTTTTTACTATTAGACTATTAAAACAGTAATCGGACTAACAATAAATTCTTACCTCCATATATCTGGCATGTTCCATTTTGCCTGTAACAACACTTTGAGTGTAGCAACACACATATTTTCTGTGGGATCCTCAGATATATAATTGATTGGAATTATACCCATAATTTGTATCCACATTTATTTATGCATTATGCAAAACCTGTCATAAACCTGCTTCCTCTATAAAACTAATCAGAAACTTTTTCAATAACTTTTATATTTCCAGCCTTCTTTCTTCGGACAGCTAGAAGCTCCATTTTTCAGTTTCAGCTAATTTCAAGTGCCAGCTGCTTACAAGTCCTTTTGCTCATTGCATCCTCMTCTGTCTGAAGTGAGAGATCCTATCTGGAAAGGAGAATTCATGCAATGGATATTACAGCCTCTCAGTCTTCTACCAATCTTAAAATTTTAGTTATTCTCCCCACCAGTGCCCCAAGTTTTTTATTTATTTGCCTCTTCACCCTTCAGTGCTACTTTTGCCATCTTCATATTAAGCCAGCAAGGTTTTGTCTGGATCTGATCACCCAATAACTTAGTGCTCCTGAAGAGGCAGAAATGCTTATGTGAAATGCCATCCATGATGCATCTGCCAAATTGTAAGTACTATCTTGCATACCCTGCCTTAACTTTGAAACACCTCTCTCCTGCAGTAAGTTGGGATAAACCACTTCAACACACTCCCTCTCTCACTGTTCAGTTCAAAATGTAAAATACAGCTTAAATTGCTATAAAACACCTCTATGATTAATGATGAATCATAAAAAAAAATAGAGTTGCTCAGTTCTGAGTTCTAGAAGAGCTACTGTGATTGTAGTTGGGGGAAAAAACACTTGTTTTTAAAAATAAAGCATTTTTGTTGACATTAGATGGACAAGACAGAATCCCGTCATGCCATTCAGAAAGCCACTCTTTGACAAAACACACACACACACACACACACACACACACACACACACAAAATAAGAAAATCCACACATCTAGAGGATGTTCAAGCCCTGATAAATGGTACTGTTGAAGTGTTTTCAGAAAGAGAGCTTTTCATTTGAAAAAGCAGAGGACAGCAAGCCCTTTAGACACTTAAAATGTGTCAACATTTTTTTTATCTTTTCTATTCTTTAGAAAACTAGAGCCATGGTAATAATATTTGTGCAACTGTAAGTCAATCACCATCTGTGTATCAAGCTCTTACTATTTTTATGGAATATCCTGAATTCACATTTATAAGCCACATCATAAACAAACTGAATCTAAATTGGATCTCTCTGGTTATAGCTTAATARCAATTATATTGTGCTATCCTTCAAACTGAAAGGAAAAAATGTTTTGATGCAAACTTTTAAYAATCAGGAGTATGCTTTAATAATACTGAAATAATTCTTCAGTCTAAAACAATTATATTCTTACAGTTGAGTTAAAGAAATTATTTATACAGTTTTGAACTTCCATTCAGTGTGCCTACATTGCCTTTCAGAATGTTGTACATTGCCGACGATGCACGTAAAGAATTCATACAATGTGTAGCCACAGATTTTTAAGATAAGTTCCAATGAGTGTGTTTCAAGCATCTGAGATTAGAATTGTTTTACTCATTTATATGTTAAGGTTATATTTGTGCATAACCAGAAAATTATACAGTTCCCTCTTCCTATAAATGTTGTACTGTTTACCCATTTGATATCTTAAATGTGCATGAACCCCCAAAAATGGAAGTGTTCTGTAAATAAGAAAATTCTTTCTCCCAGATAGCAGAAAAGTAACAGTAAATCAAGATGTAAAATTTAGATGTAAAACAAAGTATTTGGTTCAGATAAGAAGGAAAACAGAGGCCCCAAGAATTTCTTAACTACAAAACTGAAGTATTTTGTCCCTTGAGATCTTTCTTCCTATGTGTTTTCACTAAAGTTGCTGACTGCTTTTKCTGGAGATTTTAAATTATGATAGTTTCCTCCTATAGCATCTAGARCCAAGATCTAGAATATCAATCAGGAATTGATAGTCGTAGCACCACTCTTCTCCTTTTCACTACTCCCCTGGCACAACTAGATCAAGGAATTCACAGTCCAGCAAGTATCTACCATATTTGTTTTTAATAATACAGCTAAGCAGATGTAAAGGTGAAGGTGCAGAGCTGGTAAGTTTGTTCACACTCAAGGAGAGGACATTAGGACATTGCAGCAGCCTTTTAGCTTCCTACTGAGTCATACACACAAGTAGTGCCTTGAAGGTACAAGAAGTACATACAAGACTGACTGCTGTACTGGAGGCAAGGAGGAGAAAATTTTCTTCTGATGTTACCCTGGATTCAAGTGAGCTGATGAGCCATGTTTTGATCCCTAAAAATTAGTCTGGATGAAAATGTTTTACTGATTTCAAAGACAAAAGGATTGGCCCAAATAGGAATTTAAGCAGAAGAGTCTTTGAGTGTGAGATAAGAAGCTGTATGTACTCTATTGCACAGAGTTTAAAAGCAAATAATTTCTGCAGCAGAACACACCAGGGCTATGTAACAGGCATGGTGCTGAAATTTAGGAAAAAAAAAAAAGAAATTGAGGTAGAAATTTTTATTCTGGTTTCCAGTATTACAGGGAGTATTAATGCCCCACAGAAAAATATCCCATGTAACTCCTTCCCTGTCCAAATTAAATGTAATTGTCCTATGAAGTCACTAATTTACTTTTGTTCTTTAGACAACATGTTACTTCTTTCTACTTGGTGATTGCCAATATGTGGATTTGTCTGAGATTTCTTCAACTAGACATGATGGGATTTAATTTCTTCTACTGTACAAGAATATACAAATCTAGAAATGCCTACTGTGCTTTAGAGTTAATTAAAAAGGGAAGGTGGCAGACAGAATAGATCATCTTCTGAATTCCCTTTCTCCATTCATTATATGAGAAATCTAGCTGGATATATCAGATGGCAGTCCATGGTCAGGTGCTTGAAACTTTGGTGAGCCAATGCCTACTTAGTAAAACCTGAACTAAGGAGCCTGAACAGCCTACACTTCATTTTTATTGCTCCTGACTCTGCATGATACTTATCTATTTTTTTATTCTCTCTTCTTTTGAGTCTTGCTGCTTTCCTCAGTCTTTTATTTCTCATCTTCACACAGCCCAAAATTATATGCATATTTGTGTATTCAGACCTACATAGTCAGGCAAATCCTTTTCTCTCCCAAACATACTGATGTTTCCTAACTCTTTTTCATGTGCTTTTTAAAAGTAACTGAACTTTGAAAGAGTAACATTCAGATTTCAGTTATTCTCCAATATTTTTTTACCATTTTCTCCCTTAATTTAACTCTCATTTATATTTCTGCCTAAAATTATAACTTCCAAGCAGGTATTTGATAATATTTTCTGCTCTTCCTCATTATAAATGATCACATAAAATATTTTCACCTATTCAGTAGTCTGATATTGCATTGTTTACTATTTCTATAAGAAATAGCAAAAGCTGTATCTGTACAAAATAACCTTTTTAAAGCAAATGAAATTCAGTGCTGAACACACCGTGGGACTGCAATGTTACAAGTTACTACAATAATTTCCAATGCAGAAAACAAAATCAGAAACCAAAAGGGTCACATCATCCTCATAAGGTCCATGCCCTGAGAACACCTGTAGTTGGTAACTTCTGACATACTACAGTACAGACAGTCTCTGTGGCATTACCCACTCTCTACCTCCCATTCCACAAAGTATCTCTGACGAAGAGGATAAGAACATTATGAGGAAGCTGAGCCTAGGCTGTCTGGAAGATATAATATGCTAAATKAGGGGCATGGATCATATTCAAACCCTTCCTTTATTACGATGCCTATAAGTTATTTGACAATGCTTATTTTGTAAATTTTAAGACCAGCATCTGTTATGCTAACCAGGATATTCACACGCTTTCTCTGCATGCTACTGTCAGTCTGTTTAGACTATAAACTCTTTCAGACAGGAACTGTTTTTGTGGGATTTTTTTGAGCACAGTTCCAGTAGGCCCTAGGTCTAGAGTTCCTAGATGCCAAAGCAACCTAAGTGACAGTAACAACAGAAATATTCCCAAATATAGAAAATACAATCCTCACCCAAAATACAATTCACCAGGAAATCTCAGTTTCCAGTTCTCCTCCTGTTCGTGAAGAGAAAATACTACGTTGTCCACAAGTCTCTTCCTCTGCAGTATTTCCCAAAGAAGTMTATTTTTAAATAATGTTTGTGATTGCCAAAGAATATCATAATTTCTGCCTTATTTAGGATTTTCTTTCATTCTTATTATAGTACAGTAAGAGTCAGCAATGGTTTCCCATCCTAGGAGTTAATATTGGGAAAGGTATGAGAGAACAAACACATGCCTTCTACCATGAAAACTTAGCATGTCAGCTCTATCACACATTCCCTCAATCCTACTCTGGGATTTCAAGTGCATTCCCATGCATTTCTCTTTGACAGATTAATGCACTGAATATGGCAGCTCATTAAAACATTTTTAAATAAAGTAGAGTTTGGGGATTTCTAATGTGAACATGATTTCCAGAATTACTTCAACACAGATTTTTTTTCCACTGCAGTATTTCCCCAGACATCATTGCAACTGCAGCAAAGCAAAGCACCAAAAGCACACTTTCCATTTTAAYTTGTAATTGCAGAGTGCCATAAAGTTGCTTAGGGAGGGCTGGGTATGAATAGCAGTGTTTGGTGCACATATTCAAAGAAATCCTGACTATAAGCAAATGAAACCAACACTTTGTGTTAATGGACAGAATAGCAGCAATAAATGACTGGTCAAATGTCCCCATTGCACAGTACAGAACAAAAAAATCGAAAATATATGGGAAACAGCTCAGCAGTGATAGGCAGAGTCATTCCCGTGTTAAAGTCTACCATTTCTACACTTTTTTGCAAGCACAGGATCAGTGCTGAGTCCTTTATGTCCAAAAGGCCAAAGAGGTTTGGTCTAAATAGAGAAAGAATCTGTGAACAGCCGTCCATCATGTCTAGTCTATTGGGGGGCATACCGCTCATTTTCTTCAATCTTTCCACACCAGAGAAAGGGCTCCTTCAGGAAACATTCACAAGTAGAAAAGACGGACTACATGAAATTGTGGAGGAGCAGAGAAGTCACTTCCCCAGCTATTCCAGCTGTCATTCAACTTGCCTCCCACAGGCAATGAYTAAGAGAGTCCCCAAAAGTCAAATACCACCTTTTCCCTTTGTAAGCTCGTAAGAGTAAATAAGCTGAATAGGTAACTACTATGCAAGACTCTTTTGGATTCACTCTGCCAAGACTGAATCTTTATATTCAAACATTYGAAAATCCATCAAAAGAAAAATTTGAAGTCCCTGGAGATATTTTCTCACCCTAACCAGTGGACAGACTAACTTACTTGACACATTTAATAATTTCAGGTTATTCATATAGCCATTTTTAAGATTCTTTTTCAATCGACAGGCAGGAATGAAACAAAACTAATGCATTCATATTTTTGGAAAAATAACTGGCTGGCAAAAATGTTCAGGACCAATATTTGCTCTAATTCTTCTTCTTGTGAACAGAAAAAAAGTGACTGCTGTATCTCCAACTGAAAGTCTAGGAGCAGAGTCTTTCCCACTCTCATGCCCTCCTTATTTAATCTACCCTTTCACTCACCCATTCCCCCTCCTTCTTTGTTCTATTTTCCACATTCATTATCACCTCCTCCTCACCTTTCTCTTTTGTCTTCCTCACCCTCCCTTTCACTTTTTCTCCCCCTTTTCTACTCCTCATCCCACACACCCTCCTCTGTTAGCTTAACTGTGTGAGAAATTAAGAGAAGAAGAAAGAGAAAAGACAGAAGAAGGATTTATGGAGGTGGAGAACTAGAAATAGAGAGGGAGAGACAAAGAAAGATGTGCTAAGCCATCTTATTCATGTCAGCAAAAGCAAGGATATGAACACAGAGCCCCTGATCCAGCAGACAGATGCTAACATTGGTAGGAAGCAATTCTGCCAGCAGGGACACCATTTAGGAATTCAATCAATAGCAAATCTCTGGTAAAAACAAATAAGTGTGCAATATTCAAATTTAGACTAAAAACCATTAAATCACACCAGGCTTTAGAGGCATAGTCAGAATTAGAAACTATAGTACAAATGAAGTGACTCCTTACTAAGAACAATTTCAAGTACAAAAATGGCTGCACAAGCAGCCATATTCCCCCAAAATTAACTGCAGTTTTATTTTTGTACAGGTCATCACATGCTTGACATCTATGTAACAGGACGTATTATCTAGAAAGTATATTTTTTAACATTGAGAATTTTGCTGACAATATCCATAATTACCAACTCCATTTATTCATTTTATCTACAGAAAGAACTGCTGCACTTTATCAAACATTCCCCTCCCAATATTCATGACGTATGTGTTGGAGCCTGTCTTTGTGGCTGGGATTCTTCAGTTGGTAAGTCCCCTTGGTTTTCATGGTTTCATGGCTGTAGAATCAATCATGCATTACAGATTTTTTTTATTAGATCACACTAAGATTATAATTAGCAGTGTGTGGGAGCAGACTAAAGGTAACATAGCGAAATGTAGAACACTTCCACCCTGTTCGGCACAGCTGATACCAGCAGTATAATAGCTAATAGCATCTGCTTATTCTCTTCTTTCTACTCAGGCTTTCCATTTACAGCACAAGGCAGTGGACGTGGCTCTAAGAGGTGGAAGTGGAGAGTGCCATGTCAGCACTGCAGCCACAGAGCTAGCAGGGTGCAAAAGTGATGAAGTCTCTACCCTGAGTCTCTGAGCATGCTTCAAAGTGGATTTCCAGAAGAAACAATTGAACTGCTGCAAAACAAAGAAACAAACTATGGATTCAACAGCTCATGAAACGGATACTTTGTCGCATGTACGTTTCCCCTGATCTATTGGAAAGGAATCTGCGGGTTAGCAAGTTCAGCAAAGCGGATTCCCTCTCCCTCATACTCACCCACTGAGTGTAGCCAACAGCTAGAGAGGCACATTGAACCTTACCATTCTTTTTATTCCCGTGGCACAATTAGTCTGAACACAGCGGGCTGCACAATTAAGACCACAACACAAGGTGTGAGAACGTGTACAGCAAATCTTATTTGTTCCTACACAACCCTAGAAAACAGGTCTTGTGGAAGCTAAGCTGTACTAAGACAAGCAGCTCCCATGACAGAGGTACCAACTTAGCAGTTTGCAGACTTTTGTCCTCGCAGCTTTTCAAAAGTGTAGGAAGCTGTCCCTTCTGCAATCCTCTTCAGCAGATTTCAAGGGAAATGCCTCAAGAACCTCAGCCATTTGCCCCCTCTCCTTATCTACATTTCATGACAAGAAAGGAGAATGAAATTCACCATTTTAACATGTATCTTAGTAAATGGCCAGCTATGATTCTGTATCAGTTATAATAAAAATAACTAAACACCAGCAATGAAGAGGCCACCCAAAGGCTCCCAAGGAAGTCGGTATAATAGCTGTAGTCAATATAATTGCATGAGTGCTGTAACCAAGGAAAGCAGGAACACAGCCGTATTTCACAGAATCGCAGAACAGCAGAATCACACAGGCTGGAAGGGATCTCTGGAAGTCCTACACCCTCTCTGGAAGTCCTACACCCTTCTCTAAGCAGCACTGCTTTCAAAGCTACCCTACTGTCAGAGAGCAGCAAGGGCACCTCTGTAAAGGAAAAGGAGCCAAGCGCTGAGCGTGAGAACAAGGCAGGCAGAGGCAGCAGCCTCACTGACAAGCACTGGAGTGCCACAGTACTGAGCAAAAGACGTTCAGTGACAGGCTCAGCTGAGAGTCCAGTGATCTCCAGGCAAGTCCATAGGGAAGAGGTAAGTCCAAGGTCAAGCTGCAAATTCTAGTCACCAAGTTAAGTTCAGCTCTGGAGAGATCAGGGTCATCCATGGTCCGCTGATCACCAGACAAATCCATAGAGACAAGGCAGGTATGACATCAAGTCCATGAGTCAGGGTCAGGATCTGGATCAACAGGGCATGGGCATGGGCATGGCTGCAGCAGAGCTCAGGCAGGGACAAACAGCGAAACTCTTAGCTTAAGCAGAGCTCCTGGTAAGGGGTAAGGGGGCTGAGGCATCTTCCAGCTTTTTCCTTGAACAGCTTCCAGACTGGCTGAGGCTTCTCAAAGCTACACACCTTCATTACCTAAGTTGGCCCTGAGCCCAGGTAGCCAAACACCCAGGAGAAGGCAGGAACACATCCCAGGTCCTGAAGGCTGCATCGCCCAGGTCCTGGACTAGTCAAGATTTACATATCTCCAAGGATTGAGATTCCACAGTTTGTCTGAGCAACCTGTTCCAATTTTCCTCTCCTCATATTTAAGTGGAATTTGGCTAGTTCCAACTTGAGTCAGGGGCCCCCTTGTCTTACCACAGTGCACGTCTGAAAAGAGAGCAACCCCTCTCCATTCAGTCTCCTATTGGCAGGAGCTAACTGCCATCTTAACTTCTTAAACCTCTTAAACCTTAGCCTTCTCTTCTCCAGGCTGAACAAACCCAATTCCCTCAGTCTCTCCTCAAATATCATGCAGTTCAGTTTCTTAGGTATCTTCACAGTCCTCCACTAGAYTCACTCCAGCCTGGCAATGTCTTGTTTGTACTGTGAAGTCCAGAATTAATYACAACACTCCAGATGCACCTTCACATGGACCAAACAGAGGGAAAGAATCACCTCTCTTGACGACTGGCTAGCAACTCTTGGTAATACAGTCCAGAAATCTGTTGGCCTTCTCTGCCACAAGGGCATACTGCTGGCTTACGTCTAACTTGTTCACCATGCTCCTCAGCTACTTTTCTGCGAAGCTGCTTTCTAGCSAGTTGGCCTCCAGCCTGTACTGGTGCATGGGGTTATTTCACCCCAGGTAGAGGGTTTTGCATTTGCCTTTGTTCAATCTCAGATCCTGTCAGCTCATTTCTCCAACCCATGAGAGTCCCTGTGAATAGTAGTTCTACCTGCCATCATATTAATTGCTTCTCTTATTTTTGCATCATCCATGAACCTACTAAGAGCGCACTCCACCTTATTGCCTAGGTCATTAATGAAGACATTAAACAGCATTACCTTCTCCCCCCAGCTTCTGTCCCTGACGGACAATGCTAGTAAGTGGTAAACACAGTTGGTCAGGAATTATTTGCCATTGGTAAAGCCATGCTGGGTTTCCAGTCACTTTCTTGTCCTTCATGTGCTCAGAAATGGTTTCTAGTAGAATTTGTTCCATAATCTTCCTAGAAACTGAGRGGAGAACAACTGCCTGGTACGTCTTGCTCTTCTTCAAGATGGGTGTGGTGTCTGCCACTTTCCAATTATCAGAGATCTCTCCTGATTGTCATAAACTTTCAGAGATGACAAAAAGCAGTCCTGTTGCTACATTTGCCAGCTCTCTCCACAACCTCAGATGCATCTCATTTGGTTCCAGGGACTTGTGCATGTCCAGCTTGTTTAAGTGGCCCCTAACTCAATCCTCCTCTACCATAGGTGGTTCTTGATTCCCCCAGCTCTGCCACTATGTACAGGTATCTAGGGATACAAACCCTACCAGCAAAAACTGCAGAAAAAGAAGCATAGAGTACCTTGGTCTTTTCCACATGTTTTGTCATCATGATCTCCTACTCCACTGGTGGTGAAAGGAAGGCTGAGGAAAACATGGACCAACTGCTCAATGTACTAAATATAAACCTTTTATTTTTCCTTTCACATTCCTTACTTATTTTAGCTCCAGCTAAGCACTGGCTCAACTCCATCTCTGCATGCTTGGGAAATGTTTCTTATATTCTTCCTAGGTAGCTCATCCCTCTACCTTCTCTGTACTTCTCTTTTGTGTTTGAGCTCAGTCARGAGTCCACTGCTTATCCATGCTGGCTTTCTGCCACACTTACTTACTTTTCTGCACATTGGGATGGACCGTTCTTGTGCTTTGAGGAGATTGTCACTGAAGATCAACCAGTTCTGCTGAGTGACTATACCCTTCAAGACAGTCTCCTAAGGAATTCTGCTTACTAGTTCCCCAAACAAGCTTAAGTCCATTCACCTGAAGTACAGGGATGTAATTCTGCTAATCACTTTCCTCAGTTCCTTCAGGATCTTAAACTCCATCACCCTATGGCTCCTCTAGTGATGAACACCACTGAACTTCACATCCCTGGTCAGTTCTTCTTTATTTGCTAATATCAAGTACCTTTCATAGTCTGCTTGTGCAACATGAAAAAACTATCCTCAAAGTACTCCAGAAAGTTCCAGGATTGTTTGCAGCCTATCGTATTGTTCTTCCTGCATATGTCAGGGTAAAGTCCCCTAAGAAACTGAGAGGCTGTGATTGTGAAGCTTCTTCTAGTTATCTAAGAGTTGCCCACTTCCTCTTCCTGATGGGGTAGCCTGTGCCAGATGCCCATCGTGATACTGTGTTCATCTTGCTCCTGATTCTTACCACAAACTCTCAGTTGTCTCACCCCTCACTCCAGACCAAAGCTCAATGCATTTCAGCTGCTTCTTGGCGTAAGATAAAGTCCCTCTACTTTGTCCTCCCTGCCTGCCTTTTTTAAGTGGATTCATCCTGCATTCATCTATCACAGCAGTCCAGTCAKGTGAACTACCCTGGCACATCTCTCTGATTTCAGTGAAGTGGCAGCTCTGTGATTGTGCATGTCTCCTAATTGCTCCTATTAGCTTCTCACGCTGTGGGTGTACGTGTGCAGGCACCTGAGATGGACCCTAGTTGTGCCACTCAGAGTAAATGTGAAAGCCTCCTMATTTTACTGCTCACTGTGTACTTCCTCTCTACCCCTCTGTGCCTCCAATTCTCCTAAGTATCAGCCTTCATCCCCTAAAAAAAACAGCCAAAGGCCCTCTTCACAACGTTAGTAAAGCCTGTTGGCAAAGCTGCTCTTGCCCTGCTTTGCCAGACAGGTCTTGTCTCTCCCTCAGTGTCCTCACTCTTCAAAGAGCGTCTTGTGGTTACAAAARCCAATGACTTCTTCATGACACCAGTTATGCAGGCAGGAGTTAATCTGTGGGATACATCCATGCCTCCCTAAGCCTTTCGCTCCCAGAGGCATGTAGTCACTCCTGGAATGCTCAAGATCTCCCTTGGCAGGATCAGTGGTTTACACATGGTGAGCAGCAAGGGGTAATTTAAATTTACTCTTCTTTCTCTAGTCATATCCCGTTAATTAAATAGACCTCATTTTAAGAAGCAGATTTTACATGCAAACAACTTTGCCAACATTTGTAGAAACAACTGCAAAAATTCTATTACATGCTTTCTAAAGTATTCTGTACTTCTAAAAAAAAATCAGATTAAGCCCATATGTTGCACAGATTGCATCCGACCTGGGACCCAGCAGATGTCATTTTCAGATATCAGTAGAGTCTTTAAAATGCTATTGATAAAACTAACTTATACATTAATATTTGATCTACAAAAGCATTTGAAAAGCTCAGCTGAACCCGAGTAGGGAAAAGGATTCTTCCCCTCATCTAAAATACACCCCTTTCAGTGTTTTTAAGTTGTTGTCAAACAAGCATTCTCCAATGCCAAAACTATCCTAGTGAAGCTGGTAAAGCTGCCTTTAAAGATGTTTTGTGTTACTACACAGCAGAAAGTCATCTCACAAGGCTTCAGACTTTGTTAATTCATGTTTGTGTGTGCAGAATATTCTACACYTGTATCTACTTTGGCTTCCTTAGATACTTGCAATGAACTTGTGTTGCATATATAGGGAAATTCCCCATGCCTGTTCTCTCCACCTTGATCAGATTCCTATGTACTTTTACGTTACAGAGTTTCCGTAAGATGTAATATTTTTGTCAGATAATCAGTTAATTCCATCTATAAAWTTTTCCATGTTACTGCAGCTAGGATATAGGCATTCTCTCCACTCCATGGGGAATGCACTGCACTCTTCTGATTCTGTTATCCCTTCACTACAAAAGGGAATTATATTACACTGGCAGCATTCCTCTCATGGCTTATTAGTACTTCCTTTAATGAAAGGTTGCATCCTGTGAGGAAGAATATAACAACTAGGAAATGAGCCAAAGAAAAACAATACTGGAAGAGAGTTTTCTCTTTCCTAAACTGAGAAATATTTTTACTATACTGACTGAAAGCATTATAGACTCTATAACATTAATTTTAGGAAATCAAAAATTATCAGAAAGCTCAGAGAAAAATCATGAAAGTGCCCCTCAAAATCCTAAAATTTAGTTCAACCATCTTGTTACAGCCAGTAACATAGAGCATTTGTGGGATCATTTCTGCATAAAGAGCTACCAAATGACCAATGCATAAAAATACACCCATCTTTCTCTCTTCTATGGTATAGAAACTGCCATCCACTTCCTGAAGATACCTCTACAATTCCGGGCATTCCAAAACACCTCATTTTTTACTGTATTTGCCTCTTACATCAGGACTGTGAACTAAATTTTGAAAATGAACATCAAAGAAACATACAACATTCTTGTGTCGAGTTTTCCAGTTATTCTTCTTTCCAGGAGATATTTGTATTTTTACAGAAACTAAAAAACAAAACAAAACAAAACAAAACAAAACAAAAAAAACAATGCTCAGGTATTTCTTTCTTTTTCCTTAATAATATACTATTTTCAAAATACTTAGAAATCTTCAAAATACTTGGATCAAAGTAATTAAATCATACTAGATTTTTACAATTTCAGTCAACTGTATAATTATACAAATTGTTTGATAACAACWTTTTTATTCAACTTAAATCTCAGATTTATAACTGCCCTCACAAATAAGTGGAATCAATTCTCGATTTTGTTTTGATCCCGCTTTCTGAAACTTGTCAGGAGAAAGAAATATAAAGAAAGAGGCAGAAATCTTGCAGCTATGTTCTGGACAGATGTTCTGCAGAAACAGGCAGAGGGAGCAGCAGTTCTCCCACTGCCTCTCTCATGTCTTTGCCTGAATGTCACACACCAGCACTGCACTGCACAGTTGGGCTCTGGATCACTTCAACAGCTCCTACTGAACCACCACTAGGTTGACTCACAGTCAGKCCCTGAGACACATGGAAATGGCATCTTGAGAGTGTCACTTCCACTAGAGTATGCAAGAATTTCAAGAAAAACAAGATCAACCCACAAACCACTATCTTTTAACTTGGGACTCCTGAAAACCTCTAATTTGATTAAAAAYAGCAAAATGAGAAGGCAAAGACATTCAGCTGAACCAAGAGAGAAGCAACCAATATTGCTGAAAAACCTTGATCTCTGACGCTGCAACTTTTCTGACTCTTAGAGAAGGCTTACCACTATCCAACAGCATCCAGTCTTTACAGCAAATGCTGTTTTCCTTATTTTCTACTAATATGTCAAAGAGGGTAGTTCTGTCCTTTTTTTTTTTTTTTTTTTTTGGTATTTATCTCTTGAAGAGAAGACCACAGTCCCAAAGGATAATAATCATTTATCAGGGGTTAACATAAGGTGAGCAGCCCAATATATATTCACTACGTTTTAATCTATTAGATCTGGCTAATAATCAACATACATTTTAAATCTTTCCTCAACCCTATGGTAAAACAGGCTGGAGAAACAGCTGAGCAGTCCCTGCATTTTCCRTGTGACAGCAGCAGTGAAAAGCAAGTCAACACAGAAATACCATGACACCTSTTAGAGATAACAAAGATAAGTCTTAAAGCCTGTGTTGCTTCATTAGGCTGAGCGGAGTCTATTCAAATAAAAGGAGTAGGTATTAGATATGCCCTGAAGATATTCTTCAGATTATTCATTTATACTATCATGTCATATAAAAGCAGGTGCCAAAAGCCACTGATTTCAAATGGTTTTTGATCAAAGCCATCCCGCTACCATTGTGCAGTCTCTCTACATTTTCATGTGTGCAGCTGTACTGAAAAGCAGAAATCCTGAAATTCTATGATTCAAAYGCTATACCTATCTTGGTTAATACAGAAACCTTTAAACATTTAATTAGAACAAAACTTAGCAGAATGTATCACAGCTTGATAGCATTCTGATTTCCAATGTTTTTAACAAAAAATCCAAGCTTTCCAGCTCTGTACTGTAAACTGGACCCTCTACTAACCAGCATCAATAAAATGGCAGTTCCTGTGGAGGGAATTAAAACTGAAGAAACAATCACTTGATATTTTTGAAAGCTTATTCAGAAAATTCTCACTTTAATTTTAAATATACCTCTCAGAAAAATGAGAATTTGAGAGGAGCTTGAAGTGATACCTCCAGCAGAGTTTTGTGATCTATGATACTACATTTAGACTGTTCTCTGTGACAGGTTTTAAATACAGAAACCAAAGAAAAGGGCAACCATTTCCAGATTCTTGTGACAAATGTACAATAACACTGACTTCATGGTTTTTGGCTGAAACCTTAAGTGTGATTTTAGTTCTGCTGCAAGGTGGAAAAAAAAAGAAAAAGAAAAAGAAAAAGCTGAGATTTCACCAAAATCAGCATGCAGACTCATGATAATGGATATGCACCACAGCAATATTAGCAAGATGGATCATTTAGTCAAGAAGTTCAATCATTATTTATACAGCCCATTAACTACTATATATACACAAGTGCACACAGAGAAACATATGGAAACTTTCTTTCAGCTAACATCAGATAAGGTACTTTGGGAGAGAGAGGGTTTCATATGAAGTTGCAGAAAGAGTCCTTCAAAAGCATTTCAAGCTGAATCTCAGAGCCTTTCACATTACAGATCATTTTTTATAGTTAATGATTTTTACTTCTTCAAAATCTATTTTTAAAAAATCAGCTACTATTACTGCCTAATACAAGCTCCTTCTAGATCACAAAACACAATTCTATCTTTATACGCAGACAGCATTGCAAAAGTCATTGTAAAACAGCAGTCAGCAGCTTAGCTAGCTTTAGGCTAACAGGAAAACACCTCACTCCAGTCAGTTCTGAGAAACCCCAGCACAGGCCACGTCACGGCTGCCTCCACATCGTTCCCACGAGGATCCCACAGACTGTGGCACGTCAGGAGATGCCCTCATTATGCTGTGTGTGAGCCGACTAAGTATCCTCCCAGAGTAGATGTGGGCTCCAGCATGGAGCTCTGGGCTCTGTCTAACCTTGCCAAACTGTACTGCCACTCTGTGCACTGTCAGCTCACTAATTTGATGGCCTTACACTGATTCTTTCCTTTATATTAACACAGACAACATCTACTGCTGCCAATGAATCAAACAGCTTTATATTAATTCCTAATTGATTCATTTTTTTAAAAAGTAACTTTCAAAACATCAAAACATCTTTCACGGTCATTAATTCAACCCTCTGAATATTTTATATCTCTAGACATTTGTACTTGTGCATACTTATTTTAAGAGCACTTCATCACACTGTTCCAATTACATATACCCATTGCTTGTTAACTTAATTGCATGTGTAAATAGAAACACATCTACAACACAAAAGTATGTATAAAACAAAAATACATGAATAAAAATGTCTAGAATTTTATATTATAGCATGGAATAAACTATAGTGGAAAAACATGAAATCACCTTTACTAATAACAGTGAAATTTAAAAAGAAGTATCTAATTCCATACACAGAATATCTATGCTACTTACATAAAGACTATTTCTGGCAAACAAGATCTTTTATTATTTATAAAATACAAATAACTACTCTTGTCTGAAAAGAAACAAAGATTTCATTCATATGGACATCTCACCATGACAAAACTATTTTAAGATTTTTTGATTCACAGATATGGCACTCTCAAACAAGCAAACATTCACATCATTAATTCTATGCAGTATTATTCACATGGGATGATAGATCAAAAAGCTGACTGGATAACAACAGGTTTTTTTATTTTCTAAAAAGGGAGGCTGTAGGGAAAATGGAGCCAGACTCTTTTCAGTGATGTCCAGCAATAGGAAGAGAAGCAACAGGCACAAACTGAAACATAGGAAGGTCCATCTGAACATAAGGAAAAACTTCTTCACCATGACGATGACAGCGCACTGGAACAGATTGCTCAGAGAGGTGGTAGAGTCTCCATCCTTAGTGATATTCAAAGCCATCTGGACAGGCAATGTGCTCTGGCTGATCCTGTTTGAGCAAGGGGATTGGACTAAATGATCTCCAGAGGTCCCTTCCAACCTCGACCATTATGTCATTCTGTGAAAACTATACTATTGATAATTTCTTGAAGATTATTGACTGAATATTCAGTCAATTGACTATATGTTGATACAGCCAAACTACCAACATCCTCTCCTACAAAAGGTCTACCACCTATTCAGCCCTCTGTGCTGCATATAGGTTAAAAAAGTGAATCAGACACTCCTCAAAGTAGGACAACAGATTGAGACATTATTCCAAGCACAACTAAACCTACAACTTTTAGTGATGCCAGTACCACTGAGCACACAGCAGCTACTGCAAGARGCAAGACTGCCTTCTCAGTGGACATTGAAGGTACTCCAGTTGCACCAAGATCAGAGATCAGTGAGAACATTACCAGCAGCTGTTCCTGCTTCACAATGAATCCAAAACTCCACAAAATTTCCCTCCACAAGATTCTTCAACATTCTCAACTGGGAGTCTCTTTCTTTCCCACACTGGATTTCACTACTGCAAGGAGCTTCTTTTCTTTTATTTCTGGTTAAGTTGGCAACTCCAGGAAAAGCTGGAGGCCTCTGCCCTTCACACAGATAAAAGCTTTCTCTCTACACAATTCGCCTTCTGCTCTCCCTGGATTGCTAGCTTCTTAACTGAACTCCTGCAGAGCATAGTATCACAGCCCCACTTCCCACTCCCTGTGCATTTGCAGCTACACATTTATTATTTATTGAAGGGCTAGAGATGGGGATTATGTTACTATTAACTTGATCAACTAACTGCAGAAATGCAATGCACTGTTTTCTTAGTAACCAAAGAATAACACAGTAAAAAGAATTCACTTGCAAGTTCTTCCTCCAAGTCATCAATTCAACTGCTTGCAGCTGTTGTCCTGATTTCAAGTCATCTAACCTAATGCTCAGCAGGTAAGATGAATAGCAGACATAATGAATCATAAAATAGGTACGGTTGGAAAGGACCTCTGGAGATGGAGACCAAGACCATCTGGTCTGGAGACCAAGGCTACTTGGGAGAATTAGACTACTTGGGAGAATTATAGGAATGCAGTCAGAGTATGTAGAGATGCTGCGAAGAAGGCTAAGGCCCAGCTGGAATTGAGTCTTGCAAGGGATGTCAAGGACAACAGGAAGGGCTTCTTCAAATACATCAGCAGCAAGAGGAGGATGAGGGAAAATGTGGGCCCCCTACTGAATGGGATAGGGGCCCTGGTGACAAGGGATACAGARAAGGCAGAATTACTGAATGCCTTCTTTGCTTCAGTCTTCACTGCTAAGGGCAGCCCCCAGGAATCCTGCGGCCTGGACATGAAGGAGAAAGTCTGGAGAAGGGAAGACTTCCCTTTGGTTGAGAAGGATAGGATTAGAGACCTTCTGGGCAGACTGGACATCCACAAATCCATGGGCGCAGATGAGATGCACCCACGGGGACTGAGGGAGCTGGCGGATGTTGTTGCCAAGCCACTCTTCATCATCTCTGAAAGGTCCCAGAGAGGTGCCTGAGGACTGGAAGAAAGCCACTGTCACTCCAGTCTTCAAAAAGGGCAAGAAGGAGGACCCAGGCAACTAYAGGCCAGTCAGCCTCACCTCCATCCCTGGAAAGGGGATGGAACAGCTCATTCTGGATGTCATCTCCAGGCATATGGAGRMRAAGAARGTGAWCAGGAGTRGCCAGCATGGATTCACCAAGGGGAAATCCTGCCTAACCAACCTGATAGCCTTCTGTGATGGAATGACTGGCTGGGCAGATGAGGGCAGAGCAGTGGGCGTTGTGTACCTTGATTCAGCAAGGCTTTTGACACTGTCTCCCATCACATCCTCCCAGATAAGCTCAGGAAGTGTGAGTTAGACGAGCAGACAGTGAGGTAGATTGAGGACTGCCTGAAAGGCAGAGCTCAGAGGGTCGTCATCAGTGGTGTGGAGTCCAGTTGGAGGCCTGTGACTAGTGGAGTCCCCCAGGGCTCAGGACTGGGTCCCATCCTGTTCAACTTTTTCATCAACGTCTTGGATGAGGGGACAGAGTGCCTCCTCAGCAAGTCTGCTGATGATCCCAAGCTGGGAGGAGTGGCTGATACACCCGAGGGCTGCGCTGCCATTCAGAGAGACCTGGACAGGCTGCAGAGCTGGGCGGAGAGGAACCTCATGAGGTTCAACAAGGGYAAGTGCAGGGTCCTGCACCTAGGGAGAAATAGCCCTAGGCACCAAGACAAGGTGGGGGCCAACCTGCTGGAGAGCAGCTCTGCAGAGAAGGACCTGGGAGTGCTGGTGGATGACAAGTTGACCATGAGCCAGCAATGTGCCCTTGTGGCCAGGAAGGTCACTGGTCTCCTGGGGTGCATTGGGAAGACTGTTGCCAGCAGGTCAAGGGAGGTGACCCTGCCCCTCTMCTCAGCCCTGGGGAGGCCTCWTCTCGAGTACTGTATCCAGTTCTGGGCTGCCCAGGACAAGAGACACATGGAGCTACTGGAGAGAGTCCAGTGTAGGGCTACAAAGATGATCAGAGGGCTGCAGCACCTGCCCTATGAGGAACGGCTGTGAGAGCTGGGCCTCTTTAGCCTGGGGAAGAGAAGACTGAGGGGGGATCTTAYCAATGTGTACAAGTACCTGAAGGGAGGGTGTCAAGGGGACGGGCACAAACTCTYTTCAGTTGTCCCATGTGACAGGACAAGAGGCAATGGGCAGAAATTGAAGCACAGGAAGTTCCGCCTGAMYGTGAGGGGGAATTTCTTCCCTGTGAGAGTGAGGGAGCCCTGGCACAGGTTGCCCAGAGAGGTGGTGGAGTCTCCTTCTCTGGAGATCTTCAAGGCCTGCCTGGATGCAACCCTGTCTACCATGCTCTAGGTGACCCTGCTGAGCAGGGAGGTCGAACTAGCTGATCTCCAGAGGTCCCTTCCAACCTTACTGATTCTATGATTCTAAAGAAGCCCAGCTCTCGCAGCTTTTCCTCATARGGCAGGTGCTGCAGCCTTCTGATCATCTTTGTAGCCCTACGCTGGACTCTCTCCAGTAGCTCCATGTCTCTCTTGTCCTGGGCAGCCCAGAACTGGATACAGTACTCGAGATGAGGCCTCCCCAGGGCTGAGTAGAGGGGCAGGGTCACCTCCCTTGACCTGCTGGYAACAGTCTTCCCAATGCACCCCAGGAGACCAGTGACCTTCCTGGCCACAAGGGCACATTGCTGGCTCATGGTCAATCTGTCATCCACCAGCACTCCCAGGTCCTTCTCTGCAGAGCTGCTCTCCAGCAGGTTGGCCCCCACCTTGTCCTGGTGCCTAGGGCTATTTCTCCCTAGGTGCAGGACCCTGCACTTGCCCTTGTTGAACCTCATGAAGTTCCTGTCCGCCCAGCTCTGCAGCCTGTCCAGGTCTCTCTGAATGGCAGCACAGCCCTCTGGTGTATCAGCCACTCCTCTACAATGGCTACTTTTTAAAAGTCTTTTTACAAATCTGATTTAAAAAGCATGATGAGAAGAGAAGGAAAAAAAGACAGAAGAACAGTGACAAGAAATGGGAAACTAATTTACATATTTTTCCCTGGAAAATTATTTCTGAGAGACCTGCAGTGCTTCCGAAAATAAGTGATATTAGTGCTATTAAATACTGTAGCATTAATATTCTGCAATTCCAGTGCATCTTCTCTCTGTAGACATCAAAATATTTTTCAACAATATTAAAGACTCACAATATAAGTGTTCGATTCATTTTTCATTTGGCTGAAGTGTGCAGAAGAGAATTTAGCACCCTACTGTAGGTCACACAATGAATCAATGGAAATGTAATGAGAAAATACAACTGAATGTCAACAGTGGCACTAGATCACACTAGACTTATATAGTTATTTTAACAGACTGAAATTTCTTCAAGCATTTAAATATTTTTCTGTTAACAAAGTTTTACAACATCTCACTAACATAACCCTGTGGTATCTAGAAAAATAGTCATAATATCAGTAAGATCATGGTAACAGAGTCTGGCAATTTGTCACATCTAAAAGCATGAAAAACAAAAGGAAAAATCTCATTTGAAGTGAAATCGATACACAGTTCTTCACATTCATCAGCATATGCAAGTAAGAATGTWTTTAAAGAGAAAATACACTCAAGTTAAATATAGCTTCCCTGAGAAAAGCAACCAGTATTACTAAGTATTCAGATAATTTTATGTATTACAAGGTTAAACATCGGCAAAGAAATTCTCCTTTCTATTGAGATTATTACAAACAGAAAACTGTCATAGAAAAGGGGTTTACAAACTAAACAAACTGAAGCTTTTTTTTTCTTTTTTTAATATAGAAGGTCAACTTTCTCACCTCATTAGGGCAGTCTTCCCCAAGGAAATCATCGTGTTCCAGCACCCAAGTGGAAGGGAACACTGTAATGCAAATAAATGACTAGAAAAGAACTTGCTGTAAATGACTGTGCAGTCATTGCCAGTCATTTGAAGTATTAAATACACCTAGATCATACATTGAAAGTTGACTAATCTTTGTCAACTCAGATAAGTCAGGAGAATTTGTCACTATTTTTTTTKCCATCTTTTTTTAAGATAAAACATCCTTCTTTGGAATTTCCTAAAGTGTTTAGATTGGCAATTTCTGTTCAGAAACTGTCTCCAGTGAGGAACAGCGATCAGGTAACTGGCACAAGAGTCGAAAAATTTCCAACATCATTGTTCCCTTTAAGACAGGGATGGAAGATGAATATTTCCAATTRTTTTCCCACATTTTACAGAACTGCAGCCATCTTTTTCATTCATTAACTATCCCTTTGATAGCTTATTTTCTTTTTTGCTCTATCCTACCTATCACTTTTTCTACTACTCTTTTCTACTTTCCCTTCAATTTTCCACTTTTCTCCTCCTATCTTTTTTTTTAATTATGATTTTCTTAAGATCCCCAGCCTTAGCAGGGCTGCAGGATACACCTACTCATAGAAAAGCATTGCAAAGTCTGAGAAAAAACTTGCATAAAATTACATACGAGTGTTATGTATATGAAGTGTTATGCAAATAGGAATACCCCACTGTTCTGCCTTACGCATCTCCCGTAGGCCTACTGACTACTGACTAGCCTAACACATCAGTCTCCCTCCCCTATATTCCATTAATTTCAATTCCCTTTCATGTAAGTCCATTTGCCTTTCAAGTCACTACATCCCTGCTCATTGTGGACCATTACCTCCTCTACCTCTCTTTCTCCCTTTCTTCCCTGTCCATGTGTCTGCTCTCTACTCATTAGAGTTGCACCGATAGTCCCTCCACCACCCCAAAGATACCCTCCTTCACTCCAGCCAGGCTTTTCATCAAAGAATGGGAGAAGAGCCAGGAGCAAGATGGCAAGCACTATTTAGCAAGGAAAGGCAGGTAGGTGAGAGCTACAACTGGACCTTCCAGACAGTAATTTCATTTTGCAATGACAGGATGCTTTGGATCTAAACAGCAGTTTTTAAAAAAGGAGGAAAAAAAGAAATAAAAATCAAGAAACTCCAGTCACTACCCAAAAGCTAGACAAGTCTGACTTCACAAGAAAGGAAGAAATTGTCTAGCAAAGAAATGTTAATGGTTAGGTCCAAAGAAAGGTGTACTACAAAGGCAATTGCAAGGAACCTCAAAACCAAGAAAATGAAAATGAGAACAGGTAGAGGGTTTCAAGAGTACCTGGAGAGAAAGAGTCAGCTGCATTGCTTCCAATTTACCAAATGGGAAATTTTAAATGCTTATGGAGATGAAATCTCCAGTGTGTCCCTTTCATTGTCTGTTTCCCCCATATCTTTTGAAAATATAGCTTCAGTAATACGTGCCATCTATACCCTTTTGAGAAATATATTTATTTGGAGCTTTTTATTTTTTAAAAAAGTCATTTCAGCACTACAATTTCTACTAACAGGATCTTTGAACTTATTGGTTATGGAGAAGCAGAAGCATCCAATGGGGAAATAAGAAGCTACCTTCCGCTTCCAACTCTGAAGAACCAGGAAGCATACATATACACTGAAGTCACATACAGTAACTACACACACAGATAAATGCGCATCACAGTATAAAATTAATTCTGGTGTGCTGATGGAGATCACTGAATACACACAACAGCAACTACCTGGGAGTGACTTGTGAAAAATACCTTTAGGTTTACTGCTCAGTAGTTTTGCTGAATAAGTTATCCAAAAATAATTTATCCTTCACATTGAGTGTCTGTTTACTAGAAAATTGACAGTACAGGACTGTTGAGGCTGACAGGCAACACTTATTAACACTGACACTCAGTTTTCCATACTGCCACTTTGCAAAACAACTGCATAATGGGCTGACATTTTCTTTATAAAACAGCTCGGAAAACTGAACTCTGCTCTGTGCTTCAGCTAGAAGTACACTAACATACAACAAGAAACAAAAGAAGGTTTCACACAGTTAAAAATACTACATTCCTGCCACATGTCCTTAAATGCATCTTCCAGCGGGCTGCTGAAGTTGGCAGAACTAAAGACCACCTTTGGCATATCTCTAACAGCTGTCAGTATTTTAATGAAACAACATCGGAGTCAAACCACCTCAGTTCAGCACAAGAAGGAAATTATTTCAGTTTGGCTAGATTAAAAAAATCCTCTCTTTGAAGAAGACGTAGTTTAGACAGAGAGAAGAGACATAMTTCTGGGTCTTTTTTAATTCACTTTGCTGTCAATATTCTTTATTACCAGACAGTTCACAAGCCAAAAACACTTTATGTTTTATAAGAGACATGTAGCATTGTTTGAAGATCTAGTAAATGATTTGAACTTCATAGAGCAAATCTGGGACAAAAACTTTTATCAACAGCACATTGTGTTACTAATCACCACTTCCACATTTATATGTATGATGCCTCTTGACTCAGTCCAACTTTCGAACCACCTGTTTCTCTCAAAATGGTTTTTAATTCATTGAAAAGATGGGCTTCAATCATATTTCTGATTTCATGTTAGCAGTTTGGGATATTACTTTAATTTTTTTGCATATATGTGTGTGTTTGTGTGTGTGTGTGTATGTGAGTGTATGTATACATATGTGTGTATATGCTTTGCACATTAACATATATATATGTTATCAGTGAGAAAGAAATCCTCAAAGTGCATTATGTCCTTCTAAGTGCAGCACAATTAAATCTATTCAACTAGATGGCCATGATTTGGTATGTTCCATAAGCTACTGATTTTGAAATTACGCTACAATAAAAAGGAACCAATTTCCACATTAATTTGCATTAATGCAATGCCTTTAAGATCAAGAATTCTCTTCATCGTGTTCTTGCCTACTGTGAAACTATGGCCAGAAAATGTAACATTTTAATGGCAAAGCCTACAGAGGACTCATGTAGAAGAACAGCTTTCACTCCCAAATAACAGATGCTTTTCGTCATACTGTCTGAATCCAGACTGTTCACCTGAAAATCTTAACTCACGAAACCTTCCAGTAGTTATTCTGTGCTAAAGCTTGTGTTTTGTTCAGGACCAGTTCAAAACACTTCAAAGATCTATTATATGCTTTTCCACACCAAAAATAAATAAATAAATATCACTGTAGTGTCAAAAAAGGAATATAAGAGACTTTGGTGATGAGTCAGCACTTCAGTTACTACACTTGTGATAAACATACTTAGTTTCTTTGAAATCTCCTAAAAGATAAATAAATTATCATATGCTAGCACTTGGTTGAAAACTCATAGATAGGTATTTCCTCCCACATTGTACATCAAATGCTTGATCCTCATCTCAGAATTGACTTCACACTAAGTCCTATTATGAAAATCCTTGTCCCACGGCCATTTCATTTGCATACACTGTATAATACAAGAACAATCCTTTTTGTATAAATTATGCATGTTTGTGATTCATCAAGCTTTTTTTCATGGACATGGTTTTCAGCACCACTGGGTAGAATGGCTCCTACAAGGGGTGCAGTCAGCCAAAAGAGAAGCAATTCAACCATAAACAAAAAAGATTAATTAAAAACACTAATTTATGATAGAAAAGAGGACAGCAATAACTATACACTGCAAATTATGTAAGCTGTATTTGTCCCTCTATTGAGGGAAAAAGGACCTACAGATTCTTATCTAGCTCTGTGATAACAGTAASTCTTTAAAATCATAACTGGATAAATTTGACCAACTATATTTAAGAAGTTTGAAAAAATCTTAATATGTCAAAAATTTACTTCTTACAGTTTTTCACAAAGAGTTGTGTTACATAAACATGCACTTGTTTTCTCCCCAGATTGCACTGTTTTTTTAAAGCCATTCTGGATTCCTATTTTATCYTATGTCTGTTTGATGGCTCAAAGCAGATGGTAGAAATATTTAGTTTGTTCTCAGTTTATTGTGTACATATTTTATATATGTTTAATGCAGAAAGGATGTGACTCAACAGCAGGGATGAAGGCCATCCCATTGCTCTGACTACTCCTCTGGCCAGAAGAGACTGCTCCTCTCCTCAAAGCTCCTCAGTATGTGCAGCTCTTGGCATGGACTGGTAGAAAGGGAGGGCWCAGAAGAAACCTGAAGTAAAAAAGCTGCCAGGGAGAATGAAAGGCTAAGCCACTGTGGGACTGGAAGTAAAAACACTGCTCCAGAGACCGGAGGAAATTGTGTGGAGTTTGTGTGACTTGGGAAAAACTCTRAAAGTTGCAGGACTGGAAAGCAAGTCTGTAGGAAAGGATCCACCTCCAGATACATAAGACCAGCTCTTTCTTTTCAAGAGGCTTAAATAATGACCCACCTAGCAGAGTTTTCCGTAGTTAAAAAGATACCTTGTTTAAGAATTTGAAAGYATGCCATAATAAAACATAATTTTAGTTCCTGGGAGGTTTCTGCTATCTCCTGATTTGCTTAGCTTCAAGTTGGGAAGTGCCACTGCAAAACTCTGTTCAAATATGAGTCATAAGACACACCACTAAATGAGATTTTCAAAATCTCTTGAGAAGAGAGATAAAGAATCAAATGAAGGAGCTACACAGACATATGAGCTATCAAYGCTAAAATGTGGGAGTAAGTCTCTTAAGGCCCTACAGTTTAGGAGGAAATGGGGATTAAGTTCTAACACAATTTTGTTTTCTAAAAACCAGGCATGTAGTTTACACTAGTCACCTACAGTCTCTCTACAGTCAATGAGGAGACTAAGAAAATACAGTGGATGATCATCCAATTTTTACAGACATTTGTATTAGTATATATGTTATCTGGAAATACCTTTTGACTTCACTGACTAGAGAAGAAGTTCTGAAGACAAGGAAGGTTAGAAAGGAAAAATAATGAATATAAAATATAATAAACATAAAAGAGTTTTGCGCTATTAAAGCATATATCTTAAAAAGAAATTGACATTTGAAGCCCAAATTTATCTTTACRTTATGTTCTTAATTCTGCCAGTCAGATGCTCTGGTAGGAAGCCTAGTATTACAGCAGTAGGACTTACCATAAGGCAGACCCTAAGAAAAGGGCATTAAGGTAGCCACTGCAAGTACAAGTATCAAGACTGGCAAGCAGCCCACCATGGAGGCAATCATTGCTCACGTCAACAATATCCTCTGTCATTTCTGCCACTGTTGACTGTGACATTCAATCAGAAAAGTAGTTTAAAAACCCCTGACAGGGTGAAGCTGTTTGAGTAAAATGATTACGCATCGTGTGAATTCAAAGTATGATACTTAAGTAACATGGATATAAGAGATACTACTGGAAGTTCCCAGGAAACAAAGCATTCATTATATTGAAGTCTTAATATTATGAGGGTGTCAGAAACCTATAATGTCTTAAATATTACTATATTGATGACAAAAATAACTCAAATTGAATCAAAATACAAATCCAGAAAATTATGACAATTTAATAAGGATTTAGTCATTTAAGAGGACAGACCTATGAAATGTATTGCAAAGAGTCACACTATTTGGATTTCGTTTTCTGCTGCTAAATTTTATTTCACAGATTCACTGAGGTCGGAAAGGACCTCTGGAGGTCCCTAGCTCTATCTCCCCCAACTCAGAGCAGGGTCAACAAGACTAGACTGCTCAGGACCTTCTGCAGTCAGGTGCTGAATATCTCCACGGATGGTAATTCCAACCACTCTGGGMAGCTTGTTCCAATGTTCCCTGCTCTAGGGTTCAAACATCCTCACAGTAAAGAAGTTTTCTCATGTTTGCATGAAATTTCCTCTATTTCAGTTTGTGCTCATTGTCTCTTGTCCCATCACTGGCCACCCCTGAGAAGAGTTTGGCTCCATCTTCTTTATATCTGCTCTCCAGATATTTAAAAAATGCACTGACAAGATCCCTTCTGAGCCTGCTCTTCTCCAGGTCATATAATCACAGCTCTCAGTCTCATATGATACATATGCCAATCCCTTCAGCATCTTTGCAACCCTTTACTGCACTTGCTGCAGCAGGTCCACGTTTGTTTTCTCCTGGAGAGGCCAGCACTGGACCGAGCACTCCAGGTGCAGCCTCACCAACGCTGAGTAGAGCAGAAGGATCATCTCTTCCAACTTGCTAGCAATGCTCTGACTAATAGAGGCCAGCCCAGGCCACAGCTGGCCTTTCTTTTTCTGCAAGGGCTCATTGCTGGCTCGTGCCTGACTTGTTGTGCACCCCCAGGGTGCAACTTCTGCCCAGTTGCTCTGCACTAGGTCAGCCTCCAGCCTGGGCTTATTCTTCCCCAGGGGTAGGATTCCCCGGGTTGTTCCCATGTTCCCAGGACTTTCCTAGGTTCATGCCTTCAGAAGGCATTAACTCAGCAGGCCTTTAGTCTGGCTTGCTGTACTTAGCTGACAGGCTTTTTCATTCTTTGGTAGTTRTGGCAGCGTGCTATCCTCAAAAAACATGCACCACACAATGTAGTTACCAGCAAGGGAGTAAGACCCTGCACAGTGTGGCAGCACCCACAGCATTCTGGAAGGCCTTCTTCTGCAAGTCCATACACCACACAGATTAGAAGGTAGAAAAGTGGTCCAAAAAAACCTTCTCTTTTATTGTTTTTCCATTTTGTCACGGTGGYGTATTAAAAACAGCTTTTGCATTCAGCATCTTTTCCATGTTTTTAGCTTGAACAACAAAAAATCCTGCTTTGACCATATAATCTTCTCCTACTAGAATCAGTCTAAGTTCAGAATGACCTAAATCAAAAAAAAAAGTTACCAAAACTTGTAGTTTGTGTTGCCTCAAAATGTGCTGAAGGCTTAAAAAAAGGCTTTAAAAAAWTCCTTTGACTTATGGTAGGGTAAAATAAATCCATATTATTTTAAGATAATTTTTCAAGTTTCATATAGCTTAGAGATAGATAAATTTACCTAAAATACATATTTTAATGCAAGAGAGAAGAAATTTATCAGACCAAGAAACCACATTAAAAACTTCAGCAACTGTGAAGAGTTTAAACTATTCAAGATTTATCAAGGTGCTCAAAGACAGATTCAAACAGACCATGCACTACAAGACAAGCATAGACATATYGAGAAAAGGGGGAGAAGGAGGGGGAGAAGGAATGGAAAAAGTATTTAAATACTGGAATTTGATGGGAAGCTGATAAAGTTCAAGCTAGATGAGCAGACAGTRAGTTGGACTGAAAACTGGCTCAGTGGCAGAGGGTTGTGATCAGTGGCACAAAGTTTAGTTGGAGGCCTGTAGCTAGCAGTGTCCCCCAGGGGTCAATACTAGGTCCAACCCTGTTCAACTTAATCATTAACGGCCTGTATAAAGGTACAAAGTGCCTCCTCAGCAAGTTTGCTGATATTACAAAACTGAGAGGAGTGACTGAGAYACCCGAGGGCTGTGCTGCTGTTCAGAGAGATCTGGGCAGGCTGGAGAGCTGGGCAGAGAGGAACCTCATGAAATTCAACAAAGGCAAGTGCAGAGGCTTATACCTAAGGAGGAATAATCCCAGGCACCAGTACAGGCTGGGGGCTGACCTGCTGAAAAGCAGCTCAGCGGAGAAGGACCCTGGGAGTCCTAGTGGACAACAAGTTAACCATGACCCAGCAGTRTGCTCTTCTGACCAAGAAGGCCAATACCGTATCCTGGGGTGCATTAGGAAGAGTGTTGCCAGCAGGTCAAGGGAAGTAACCCTTCCTCTCTCCACTTGCTACTGGTGAGGCCACACCTGGAATGGTCCACTTCTGCACTCCCCAGTACAAGAGAGATATGGAGCTATTGGACTGAGTCCAGTGAAGGATTATTAACATGATGAAGGGACTACACCTACTCTCATACGAGTAAAAGCTGAGAGAACTGGTACTCTTCAGACTGCAGAAGAGAAGGCTGAGGGGGGATCTTATCAATGCATGTAAATATCTGGAGGGTGGGTGTCAAGAASATGGGGCTAGACTCTTCGCAGTGGTGGTTAGTGAAAGGATGAGAAGCACTGTACACAATCTGAAACACAGGCAATTTTATTTGAATCTAAGGAAAATCTTTTTTATTGTGAGGGTGACTGTGTGCTGGGACAGGTTGCCCAGAGACATTGCATAGTCTCCATCCTTGGAAATATTCAAAAGCCATCTGGACAGTGTCCCAGGCAACCTGCTCTAGGTGACCCTGCTTGAGCAGAGGGATGGGACTAGATGATCTCTAAAGAGCAAACAAGCTCTTGCTTTAATCTATAAGAAGAGAGGTAAAATCACCTCCATTTTTTTGATGAGGGTACTAGGGTCCACAGGAATAAAAATAATTCACTATGATATGCCTGGTGAAAATAATGAAGAACAGTGTTATTCAAAGGCCTGGTATTATATCAGGAAATGAGAGAGTGCTTTATGCACAGACACCACTTATGGATGGGATCCCCCTCTTACTCTTGAGATATTGCAACTTTTTTCATTAGAAGGCCATAGCAGACAAGAGGAAATCCAAAATGAAATCAGATCACATGTACAGTACATTAATACGAGTTGTGTTGACTTCCGAAGAGCAGGACAAATAGTTTAAACTTTATACAGTATTGGTAGCAAAAAGAATAATCTGGTATTGAACGCAGCACAATTTTGTAAGATACCTATTAAAATAACTAGTAGGTTGTTGTTCTCAGCTGCCAAAAACACTGTCCACTTCCTGTGAAAAGCTATGCTGATGATTTAAAATGGATACTGTTTTCAGATTAAATCTTAATTGTTTATGTAATTTACATCATATTTCATTTTTCTGCCTATTTATCTGTATGATACTTTGAAATACTTCTATTAAAATACACCTCTCTGAAGTGCATAAGAAAAAGAGTGAGAAACACATTAATAGCTTGCTCACACAACTTATATTTTTAAAACTTTCTTGAAATTATAACAGACAATAGCCAAAAATTCTCAAAGCACTTATTCTAAATACTTACTATCTCAAATGAAATATACAAATTAGTTAGCACCTCAGAAAGTATACTTTTTAACAATATCCAATTGTAAATAGCATTGGTTTATGATTACACCAAATTTAGAAYAGAAAGTATTCTGCATTCTTCTATGTAGCAGGTTTTATCATCTCTTTAAGAAAAAAGGCATGAAAATATAAGGTTTACAAGATCAGAGTACAACAGAGTTAGCTAAAGGAAAATGTTGCTTCTAAAGAAAAGTCTCTATCTACAGAACCTCACTTTCTATATATCACAAAAATCTGTTGGTTGAGATCTTGGACTAGTTTGATTATGAATATGTAATTCACCTCTTTCAAAGAAAGGATGGTGTAATTGCTCATTCAGTTCTCTCTAAAGAGGACACTGTACCCTACTTCTTTCTACATAGTCCCATACATCATGGACACCATTCTTTGATACCTGCCAGTCTGGACAGAACTCTACCTGGAGCTGTCAAAGCAGCTGTAGAATTGTGGAAAGGGCAGCAGAGAAACATCAGTGTAAATTAAAGGGTGACAAAAGGGCTGCTTCCCTGAATTTGATACTATCAGGTTCACAAATCAAAGAGGAAAATGAAATAAACACCCACATACCTTTTGAATTCCAGTATATGCTAGGAAACAATACTAAAGAAAGCAAAGGGATGGCTGGTRTTTAATCTATAACCTTTCTTTTAGTAGTCCTTGACAGCACAGTCTAACARGAGTCCTGTCTGGCTCCTCTTAGCTGGAAGTAATCAATCCAAGATTACTGAGGCAGGAAAAATTAGAGACATTTCACGACAAAAACCAAAAATCCAAACCTCCATATCACTGGAAGCAATAACCTCCTACTTTTAATGACTTTGCAATTTTCACATAACCTATCATTCATCCCCAAGAGATAGTCAACCAAAATTTTGATTCTTGCATTTTAGCTTTTCTCAACAACTTAGCTATCATCCTTTGCAAATAAGGATGAAGATGCAGGTTTTATTCTCTTACCATATTTTATGGTACATTTGATTGTTGAATTGGTGGTGAATTCTCCAATTTAGAAAATCAAATTAAACTAAAATCATCTTAAGCATTCTGCTTGTACAGTGATTTTGAGATATTTCTAAATAACAAAATAGAAATGCATATATATCAAAAAGACATACTGGAACTAAATTTACTTGTGTTTGTAAAGCCTTATATRGCAAACATCTCCTTCATATTAGTACTGCTTCTCTTCCAGATCTGCTACCTTGCTTCTGCTGGAGCTTGAAGCTTGTACTGACATGTAGAACATGCTAAGAGGAAATACTCTGAAAGCACAAAATTTGATTTAATAACTAATCCAATTTATTAAATGATCACTTCATTACAGAGCATTTCTCCTTCGTATAAGAAAGCTGGGTTTACTTATAATTTAAAGCAAGGTTTCAGATCTTGTTTCCAAAGCAATATTTATACACTTGATAGGCATATTTCGTTTTACTGATTGATTTTACTGATTCATTTTCACTTTTTATTTTATCATGTGTTTCAGTGTTAAAATCTATATTTCCCGCCTGATGTTTCTGAAGTTTAGATTAATAAATATATTTATAACAACATATTTATGCTACCACTTTGGAATTACATTTAACACCCTCCACACAGCAGTACACATTTATCTACAGCAGTTTCACTTTTCTATCTGTAAAATGACTTCCTAGGACCTCTATAAGAAGAGCCAGAATTTTCGGAAATTAATTTCTCACCCACCTACTGTTTTCCCAGGATGCTTATAAAAGGCATACCATGCTACAAAACCAATGGAAAAATTAGACACAACTGTTTAAATTATTATTTGCCCTTCCCATGCTTTAAACTCATGACAGATGATAAATCACTTTTATTCTGTGACTGAATCCAATTAACACATCTATAAATAAACTGGAATTACTAATTAGTTTGGGGGTTTAAATGCTAATAATATGGAGGTGGGGAGAGGAACTAAAGCTGTATTTTAAAGTTGCATGTGCATTCAGCACTGAGATGTAAAATTTTTAGATGTCCTTATTTACACAGAATACACTTAACTAACGAGTTATTTCTGCAATACTGGCCATACAGTGGTAGAATATTGTCTAATGCCTTAAATGCAATAAAAAGGCTTATCTACAGATTTTTCAAACTCTTTCTTAAACACTGGGTGTTTTCTTTACCACAGGGTTTCAGTTTGACTGTTTTGAATCTCTCCCAAATAATGGAAACCTTCAAATCAAATAACAGTTATCCTGCACTTCAAAGAGATATCTGTAGCTTGTAAAGCTGTGGCTTATGTATTTTTGTACACATCTTGACCCTTTTGTTCATAGAGGATTTGTTTATCTTCTGTGAAAGTATTTTGAGATGCAACTGTACACCTCCTTCTACCATAGACATGTAACAGGCCGTTGTTTTCACCAGAGACAGAACAATTCTCTTTTACATTAAGATCTCTTAAGTTTTGATGTGAAAGAGCTTATTAAACGGGTTCCAAAAAATGGTCAGTTTGCTCATTTAATTGGGTCAAAATTCTCTCCTCTTTTTCGTAGTTGAGTAAGTAGATAATGCAGTATAAGGATAAAACTATGTGAGGCATAAATTCCCATAAAAAATGTGGTTAAAACAGCTCTGAGTGGGAGCAAATTTCCATCATACAATAGTAATTTTAAAAATTCATTGATGTTGCAATTCTCCCTTTAATTACACCTAGCATGAAATAACAATGAAATCATGATTAAATTTAAAAATAACCCATTACATATCATATATTAAAATGCACTGTAAGGGTACCCAGAATATCACTAACTCTGCCCACTGAAGACAACAGGTGACAATCGTATGATCAAGGCATTCTTAATATTTGTATGTAATATTTGTATATAATTTGTATATAACAGCTGACCACTTCCCTAGCGCACAGGGCAGTGGCCCCGCCCCTCGGGAGGCCCCGCCCCAGGAGGCCACGCCCCCAGGACGGGTGGTGCGGAAGCTTCCAGAACCGTCCCCAGTTCCCCTGCTCCCCACTGGAGCCCTCTGCCCTTGCCCGAGCTGGCGCTCCGGTGTCGCGTGGTCCTTCCCCAGATCACCCCCCCACACACACACGTCTGGAGGGGGCTGCCGTGCTGTGGGCCTGCAACCCTGCACATGGCAAATCCTGTCAGGTGTGTCCGCCTGGGAAACTTAGTTCATCGCACGCTTCGGGTGCGCAAACGGAAAGTCAAAACATGCTCTGAGGCRTCATAGCCAGTCTCACTTATTTTTTCTGTTTGACTGACATAGCCTTGTGAGCATTTTTTAACTTCTTTGGTTAAATATTTTCTTCTAAAAATCCCTGAATATCAGATGATGTTCACGAACAGATCTGTCAGCTGAAAATCCAAAATTCTGTCCCCCAAAAATTTAAAGAAAACTTTGAGACCAGCCCTACGCAGCATACCAAATTGTTTTCTTGTTTCCTCTTGTATATAAACACCTCTATGAACTAAGCAACCTGTTTCACCTAAAAAGGAAAAATAAATGCAAATTTGCCATCACTATTTCTATTTTTAAATCTAAACAAAGTGCCACAATGATAAGTGCCATCTAAGCAGGCACAAAGGGAAGTAGAGAAGAACAACACAGCTATGATTCCACATAATTCAAAACAAATGACCTGCTTGTCTGTTTAGGTGCTTACTTTGTGCAGGTCACTAAGGTGCCTGAATGGTATTTCTAATCCAGCAGCCCTGATACCTCCAGCGCAATGAATCTAATCACCAGCAAGATGCTTTCACACAAGGGATGCCCTTCCTAGAAGAGCCAAGGTACTTTTTAAAGCACTTTCTAGTTCAGAATTCAAATGCCTTCTCTGTGAACATACCTTTGAAGTGAAAATATGCTTTCTGTTGAGATTAAAAGATTTAGAATACCTTTATGCATCGTGACTCAAATACCACAAAACGTCATTTGAATACTCCTATAATTAAGAAAGATACTTTTCCCAAGCTTCTGACATTAACTATTTCTTTAGGTAAAATTTTGTATTTTAACTTTATTTTTTCTTTCTGCCAACAGGTTCTGGCAGACTGTTCCAAACTTGTTACTTGACTGCTGTTTATCTTATCATTTCAATGATCTTCTAAATCAGTAAATTCCTGTTCTATAAAAACTAAYAGAATTGTAGTTTTGAGTGCTAGCATGTTGAAACCTAAAAAAAAATACAACAGTATGAGTACTTTACACAAAATATTATCTCATTTTTGCCTCCCCTATTACAATAATTGATGGACTGGAATTTCATGTGTACTGGGGTCTAGTGCTGTCTCCCCCCTTTTCATAAATGTCTGTTTCATGTAGATGGACAACTTCTGTACCTTTAGAAAGCAACAATTGTATTGTGAAGATCACTATGACCTACAATATTTCAAAGTCTTAAAAAGCAATGTAATTTAAAACCCAATAACAAGACATTTTAACATATCACCATCATTTTAAGACAGAACCGTCTGACCAACTGAAAGCAGTTTTCTCCCTTGAAGCAGTTTTGAAATCATGTCTAGAAGGATCACTAATTCCACAGGTATTCAAGCTGCAAAAAGAAGAGAAAAATAAATTGCTTACAAGCCATTACCATTTCTTTCAGACTAGAGCAAAAGGTTAGTATGGTTCTTATTTAATTTTCTTTTAGCGCTTTTAATCAGACAACTGAGTCCTAGAGAAGCATGTGGCATGGCTAATCTATGTTACTAATCATCAAGATAAATCATCYTTTTCCAATTTCATATAACCAAAAAAATTACTCCAGGAAATGAGTTATTTTCAGAATTTAGGAGGTGCAGAACGAGTTCCAGTATAAACAACATTCACAAAACTTCCTAAAAGACAATTGTAAAAGAATACCAAATAGCTTAAAAAGGGAGCTTTCTAATGCATTAAAGAATGTAAATGAGAATTCAAGCTTTAATTTATGATGGTAACCCTGAAGAAGCTACAAATTAGTGCAGTCTGTTCCTTCCAGAATATCTAGGAATTGCCAGCTTTTTGTCTCTGTGAAACAAAGATTACCAGAAATGTCTGAGATTTGTTAGCTATCCCTGTATTGCATTGCAGATGCCATACACCAAATCAAGGCAGGAACATATTAAATTGCTGCAGGGAAGTCCATAACAAAAGGCCTGCTCAGAATTGCTGTTCATCCTTAGCACAGCAGGAAGCTTTCCAGAAAGCTTGCAAGCAGCTTTCAATTCTCCAAGCTTGCAAGCAGCTTTCAATTCTCCATTCTTGGTTCTTCACAATCACAGAGTCTCTGCAGACATTTGATTGTGCAGTTTTTGGCAGTATGGTCTTTCCTCAGACTTTTTGGTATCCTCTAAATCAATAGACATACCTATATATTACAGAAATATACCACATTCTTGGATCAGTGCATCTCACATGAAGATCTTTAAGTCTACACCTGCCCTAAACATTTACTCTGAACAGCATCACAATACTCTGGTCCTGAGGCAAATCCTCATAGTGTGATTACATTCACTCTGCTGAACAGTCTACTCTTCAAAATAGCATAACTTTATCACAAAATTGCTGGGAATGGATCCTGGCCCATGCTGACCATTGAATCTCACACAGAATTTTTCTGAGATAGGATTAGTTGTACCAAAATCATGCTTAAGCCTATTCGCACAATTTAGCAATAAAAATGTTTTGAGTTCTGGTGCCAATGCCCTACTGTTGTTTACAAGTACAGACACAGCCTGTGTTTCAAGAGTCTGTTCCCTAGTCTGTGGGACCAAAGCCTGTGGTCCATAGTCTATTCTCTAGGTACTACTGGGCTTAAACATAACAGATAWGGGAGCACTCTTTCTCTACAAAAGGGAGATCAGCCTGTGATCTCCCAGCTGGGCATATGTGACCCTCTCAGTTACGGTTGTCTGTAACAGGAAACACAAACTTAGAGTTCAGAGAAGCTTAACTGCTCTTTCTACCTTCCAGTGCCACAGCTAAAACCTTCAAACTCCATGCTTTCCAGATAACCCAGGCTCAAGGAGGGTACTGATGCCTGCATCAGTACTAGAACTATAAACTCACCCTCCTCTCAGACACCACTGAGAGCATTTATTTTGAGGCCCTCACCAGAGCATGACCTGCACTCTATCTTCCAGAGAAACACTATCCAGGGCAAGAAAGAGAAACAAAACCTATGGCCTCTATTGTGGCTTAAATGAAAAAAAAAAGAAAAAAGAAAAAAGAAAACATACCAGTTGGAATATCTTCCAGAGATGGAAAGCAGTGGAGAAAGAACAGGTATTAAGTGCCCAGTCATTTTGGTATAATACAATATTCTACATCCAAGCAAGTCTCTCACAGAACAGCTGCCCCCTGCAGCAGTCTCGAGTTTGCTGCCTCCAAGTCAGTTATCCAGCTTCTGAAGGGCCAAAGAGCTCTAAGTGCATTGCTGGCAGCTCCTTCATTTGCTTGCCTGTATGATTTCTTAGCTCTTCTGCTCATTTCCCACCAACTGATGCAACATAATAGGTTAAGCTTCTGATTTTTCCGTATCAAGAGGCATTTGGGATACTTCATGAGCACTAGAAGCATGGCCGAAAAGAATGAAAAATGAAGCATGAGGGACTGAAGCATGAGTGATGGAAAAGCCTTCAAAACATTCCACGAGTCTTCTCTGTGGGGTATTCATTCAGTATTATTTCTGTCTCTTYCAGACTTTATTTTTGCATTTTTTGTCATTATTAAGAACTAAATACTGAGTAACTTTGTGTTGGAAAATATGTTATGTTAAAGAAATAMAGAAAGAAACAAAGTACAGTAATGGAGACACCTGCAAACCTAGAAAGAGGAATCAGATGTTAAAGTATGCAGGAGAGAGGAAAGAGTGTTTTTCCTAAAGGTCTTGCATCCTGTGAAGATCAACCTTCAATCCAGAAAAAAAAGTTTTATTTTCTATATAGAAAGAATTAAAAGATGTATCTCTGCCATCATCTCCTTCATCATACACAGAGTAAGGTAGAGGTAAATCTGATTGAAGAAGAAGTGACATGGGGACAGATTCTATGGATATACTTAATTTAAGAGCGGGAGAAAGCTACCACTGTTTAATCTCAACTTTTTTAGAATCATAGAATCAGTAAGGTTGGAAGGGACCTCTGGAGATCAGCTAGTTCGACCTCCCTGCTCAAGCAGGGTCACCCAGAGCATGGTAGACAGGGTTGCATCCAGGCAGGTCTTGAAGATCTCCAGAGAAGGAGACTCCACCACCTCTCTGGGCAACCTGTGCCAGGGCTCCCTCACTCTCACAGGGAAGAAATTCCCCCTCACGGTCAGGYGGAACTTCCTGTACTTCGATTTCTGCCCATTGCCTCTTGTCCTGTCACACGGGACAACTGAAAAGAGTTTGTGCCYGTCCCCTTGACACCCTCCCTTCAGGCACTTGTACACATTGGTAAGATCCCCCCTCGGTCTTCTCTTCCCCAGGCTRAAGAGGCCCAGCTCTCGCAGCCGTTCCTCGTAGGGCAGRTGCTCCAGCCCTCTGATCATCTTTGTAGCCCTACACTGGACTCTCTCCAGTAGCTCCATGTCTCTCTTGTACTGGGGAGCCCAGAACTGGATACAGTACTCGAGAAGAGGCCTCCCCAGGGCTGAGKAGAGGGRCAGGGTCACCTCCCTTGACCTGCTGGCAACASTCTTCCCAATGCACCCCAGGAGACCAGTGACCTTCCTGGTCACAAGGGCACATTGCTGGCTCATGGTCAACTTGTCATCCACCAGCACTCCCAGGTCCTTCTCTGCAGAGCTGCTCTCCAGCAGGTTGGCCCCCACCTTGTCCTGGTGCCTAGGGYTATTTCTCCCTAGGTGCAGGACCCTGCACTTGCCCTTGTTGAACCTCATGAGGTTCCTCTCCGCCCAGCTCTGCAGCCTGTCCAGGTCTCTCTGAATGGCAGCGCAGCCCTCGGGTGTATCAGCCACTCCTCCCAGCTTGGGATCATCAGCAGACTTGCTGAGGAGGCACTCTGTCCCCTCATCCAGGTCGTTGATGAAAAAGTTGAACAGGATGGGACCCAGTCCTGAGCCCTGGGGGACTCCACTAGCCACAGGCCTCCAACTGGACTCCACACCACTGATGACGACCCTCTGAGCTCTGCCTTTCAGGCAGTCCTCAATCTACCTCACTGTCCACTCCTCTAACCCACACTTCCTGAGCTTATCTGGGAGGATGTGATGGGAGACAGTGTCAAAAGCCTTGCTGAATCAAGGTACACAACGTCCACTGCTCTGCCCTCATCTGCCCAGCCAGTCATTCCATCACAGAAGGCTATCAGGTTGGTTAGGCAGGATTTCCCCTTGGTGAATCCATGCTGGCCACTCCTGATCACTTTCTTTGCCTCCATATGCCTGGAGATGACATCCAGAATGAGCTGTTCCATCCCCTTTCCAGGGATGGAGGTGAGGCTGACTGGCCTATAGTTGCCTGGGTCCTCCTTCTTGCCCTTTTTGAAGACTGGAGTGACACTGGCTTTCTTCCAGTCCTCAGGCACCTCTCCGGGACCTTTCAGAGATGATGAAGAGTGGCTTGGCAACAACATCCGCCAGCTCCCTCAGTCCCCGTGGGTGCATCCCATCTGCGCCCATGGATTTGTGGATGTCTAGCCTGCCCAGAAGGTCTCTGATCCTTTCCTCCTTAACCAAAGGAAGGTCTTCCCTTCTCCAGACTTTCTCCCTCACATCTAGGCTGCGGGATTCCTGGGGGCTGCCCTTAGCAGTGAAGACTGAAGCAAAGAAGGCATTCAGTAATTCTGCCTTCTCTGTATCCCTTGTCACCAGGGCCCCYGYCCCATTCAGTAGTGGGCCCACATTTTCCCTCATCCTCCTCTTGCTGCTGATGTATTTGAAGAAGYCCTTCYTGTTGTCCTTAACATCCCTTGCAAGACTCAATTCCAGCTGGGCCTTAGCCTTCTTYGCAGCATCTCTACATACTCTGACTGCATTCCTATAATTCTCCCAAGYAGCCTGTYCCCTCTTCCACATTCTGTGTACTTTCTTCTTCTGYCTGAGTTTGGCCAAGAGCTCCTTGCTCACCCATGCAGGTCTCCTGCCCCCTCTGCTGCACTTCTTACTTATAGGGATGCACCGCTCTTGAGCTTGGAGGAAGTGATGTTTGAATGCTAGCCAGCTCTCCTGGACCCCCCTTCCTTCTAGGGCCTTAACTTCTAGGTCTCTGAAGAGCCCAAAGTCCACTCTCCTGAAGTCCAGGGTTGCAATCCTGCTTGTTGCCTTACTTTTGATACATAGAAAAGAGATATATTTAGAAAGTTGTCTAAATGGCAGGTTTGGGGGGTTTTTTGTTTGTTTGTTTTTGCCCATGAAAGAGCTAGAACCCAAAAGCTTGTTTAGAAACTAGCTAACAAGCTACTGAATTCTGTGTTAGTCAGTAATTGGTTGTTCAGGAAAAGGTATGAGGATACTATGCAACACATTTTATCTATATTCTGTGATAGTCCTATTTATTCTGGCTTTGTGTTTTACATCTCAGTATAGTCAGGTTCATTTTGTTCCAGATAGTTAGAAATAAAAGGGTCTAGCGACCTCTTGTAAGAGCATTTGTCTGTGAATTGGTGACTGATATTTCCAGAATTCTAAGAGCTGTCAAAAAGCAGTCAGATGATAAGGCAATCATTTAACTTTCATTTAACTCATTAAATCAAGAACTACTGGGAGATTACTACTCTTTTTATAGATAGATATATAGATATACATATATAAAATGATATTTTGTGTCCCAGAAGCTGTAATCAGCTACAGATCTCCAGTACAGATATCACTGAAGCAACATTGTTGATGTAATTTCATAAATCCCAGGTTTTTCACTTGAATGTTTTTGGTTTCTGCAGTGACAGCTAGATATATTTTGGGCAGCTTTTACCTGTAACTACAGCAGAGGTTTTTCCTTCCTCATCTCCCTGTGGAGGAGCAACAGCTTCATTTTTCTAACCTCAAAATCCCATGCAGAAATATGGATGCAGGCGTTGTATAATATATGTCCATGTGCCTCAGATTTACTGAATTTGCACTGTGCAGATGGCCAAAGCATGCATGGCAAGTCGCAATAGCTGATTCACTGCCTATGTACAGGAACATTCTACTGCTCATGTGTGCATTTTGTGGTAGAGTGTGCATTGATTTCACAGCAAGTTTGAAGCTGTACGTGAATGTGTGGCTAATTACTTATAAACAGCAGTTATTTTTCCAGAATTGCCAGACATCTAACACTTCAGTCATCAGTCCAGAATACCAACTTATCCAGCAGCCCAGTTAGAACAGCAGCAGGACCTCTGGATAACTCAAACTGACCAATTCCCTTCTCGCTCTCTACTCCYGCAACAAAGCTTTCTAATATTACAACAAAGCAGTCTACTTAAGCTATGATGGTTTCTCTTTAGTAGGAAGGTTAACATTAAAAAAGTGGATTTTTTAAAAATCTTTTCACAACAAAGGGAGTTGTGCCAACAGAGCACACAGCTGCACAAGGCAACTTCTGGTAAAGAAAGAAGAGAATTTAAACCCAGGAGTTATATTTTAAATTCTTCTGGACTAGAAGAATCTCAGCCTTGGTATAATTCCTACGACAAGCTTTAGCTCTTTAATCACAGGATAATGACAATAAACAGACTGAACAGTTGGACCAAAGCAGCACAGAACCTTCGCTCATTGGTGAACCCCGTGGTTCAGTCTTGGGTACTGAAGAGGAATGCTTGTGTAAACTCCCAGTAGATAGTAAGATTAAAAGACAGTATTTTCAGAAGCATCAGGTCTCGTATTTACACATTTTATGCTGCTAGGATGCTAAAGCAAGAATGATTTTCTCTAAAACTTAAATAGTTACAGTATATATTTGATATATAGATTATTAGAAAAATTAGACAAATGTGTTTATACTGATTATATCCTTTCCCCTTCCCATCACACAAAATATATAACTAGAATGTAGTCATTTCTAATCTTGACATTGAATTAAACATTGCTTTTGCATATTTTTCACTGTTACAGTCACGCTTCCTAAACARGAACCTAAGTTTCATGTGGCCAAACTCAAGAGGTTAAAAGAAACACACATCCATCGGCATAGTATACACCTTCATTCTCTGTACTCTGTTTCTTTTATAGCCTCTTTCCACTTGATCATATGCCCCCTTGGTTTTTCACTGTTATTCTTTACAACACTGGCATAAACACTTTTTTCCTGCATTTAAACCAGTTTTTCTTTTGGTTATCCGATTTTTCCTGTACTGAACTATCAAGACTGTAGTACYTACTACAATAACCTAGTCTTCAATACAGATTTAGAGGAGTACATGAACAGAACAGATATTTTTATACCTGATGTTTATGAAAACTCTCTCAGATCAGACAGCAGTTATCATCTTCCCCTTCATCGGGAAACAGGGCTGTGTCTTACTCTTATGTCACTCACACTGTAAGAAGAAAGCCTGGCTGTCACTCTCCAGCCCTGTGCATTTGCAGAAAAGCAGATATAGATTTCACAAAACCCACACGCCACTGAAAGAATAAGCTCTATAATTGTCAAAAGTTATGCTCCCGGTCAATATAAACAGAAGGAACTTCAGAGGACAAGATTAAGTCTGCCTGCTACTAGTACCTGAACTCATGATGGAGCAAATGCTTACAGGGCACAGATGGGATCACACAGGCTCTAATTTCTGAGGCTCAAGGAGGACAATGTCTTCCCTTTCCTCCTCCTCAACCATCAGGGCAGTCTGGGTATGAAAAGCAGGCTGCACACACTGCTGTGGCCATAGCATGTGCTGTTGCTGTCTGCTGGTGACTTCAGGGAGCTCTCCCACTTCTGTGCCAGAAACTGTTCCTTGGCTCCAGAAGGTCTGCTAAGACCAAACGCTCTTATGACCAGCGCTTGAATTACCCTTAGAAACATAGAGAGAAAAYAATTCTGCAGTATCTTCCCATATCATTCAAGCAAAGATCAGTGGGGGGGGGGGAAGCTAGCTAGCTTACTACAAAAACCTCCAATATCCTTGCTCATAAAGTCATACAGGAAGATAGCAGTTCTCTTAAACTCTAYGTATTCTTCTGTAGCAAAGAAAGAGAGGATTAATTTCTGAAGGGTGATAGATCTAAACTAGACTTCCAGATAGTTTTGAAATAATAAGCTAAGAAAACAGCCCTGAATGTGGACACTTCTTACTGTTTTTCTGAAAGCATTTAGACATAGTTTTATTGGAAGTCTCTATTACTGCTATACCAGGGAGAACTATAATGAAAACAGAATCTTTGAAAAGAAAACTTGAGTTTAAATAYGTAGTATCTTCTTCATGTTGAAACAGGTCCTTTGGAACTCATTTTCAAAAGTGTTCAGGCTTGAAGTGAGATTTTTGCATGGACAGATATGAAGTCTCATTAGACACTTAAGAGATTTCAGTAAAGAGTCTATCTGAATTTAAGTTTCTAGGTAATGCCAAACTTTTTGTTCTTGTTTCTCAGAAAAGTAAGCAAACAGAACCCATAGCTAGCCTAGAAAGATTAAGTTAGGAAGTAGTATTTATATGTTGTTTCTCTGTTTTTAGTGCTCTAGGATTAAGAATTAAATATGTGRCTGTGATGTTTCTTACAAATTAAACCATTTCTGTATATAACTGCTGACACTCAAATTAAGAAACAACTTATTACACAAGAAATGCTCTACCAGRTCAGACCAATAGCCCATCTAGTCCCATATTTTGGCTTCAGTAAAAGACAGCTGAAGAAGCTATGTAGGGAGATAATGTCAACTTGGCAAGTGTCTGTAGCCCTTGCCCCTCATTCACATAAGCTTTTGTTGTTTTGAGGATGCAAAATTAGACTGGACTCCTATTTTTGCTCTCCTTTAGGAAATGCAAACTGTATTAGCAGTGTTCAAAGAAGATCAAGTTGAAGAGTGGCTGACATCAGTAATAAAAGCTTACTGGAAAGCCTTTGCACTCTCAAAAAGAAAAGTGACATATTTAGCAATATTTTATTCCAAATCGWCATCAAAGTCCTGGGGAACAGAAGAAACGAGGAGAGATTCCCCCAGCAAGACTCCTGCTTCTGCTACCAAGCAGCAARAAAAGCTGTAGCCAGGACTGGCAGGTAGAGGAAAAGAGAAGGAAAGCAGGAAGTTGCAGGACGTTGCATCTTCTTCCTATGAAACGCAGAGCTCTCTCAAAAAAAGCCCAAGAGCAGCTGCTTTCTGAGATAAATGCCTGAGTGCTGGGAATGGATAAGCAGAGAGGTCTTCCTTCTTCAGGCAGAAGACAAGGAACTGTGCTTCTCTGCTTGCCTTCCTCATTAATCTCTCCATTTTAGTAGTCTTACCCTTCTTCAGGACCACCTGCTACCTTAAACAAGCTTTGAGGTCAGTAGCTCTTTCACTAAGGCATGTAGGGCAAGTGTGTCTGCTATCTTCAGTGTGTATCTAAGGCCCCTCCACCAGATTTGAGAGGATATTTAGTTATATCTGAAATGTCACTGAAAGCTCTTGTCTGTTACAGGGGGGGAAAGCTGCCAAGTTAAAAATAGAAACTGCCATTCTGATTACAGCTGTGCGATGCATCTTACTGATGGGCTGGCTTTTATCTGTTTTATATTTTATTAAAAAGGATAGATCCCTTAAAAAAAGTACAATAGTAAAATGTTACTTATTTCAGAGCACCAAAACCTGCAGGGCTGACTGAGGATAGGATTTAAAAGCAACTAAGTATATTGCTATACATGTGCTCATCACTAATAGGTCAGCAGAGAGCAGTGTGATGAATCTGCCACTGATTTTTTTCTTTTCTGAGTGTGGCAGTAAAAGGGATGGTTAGAAACCTACAGAGATATCTTTAACAGCTGTTCCTCACAGTTGCTCTGAGACACCAAACTGGGACTGGTCTGCATGTATTTGTCTGCTTTCAGAGCATCAGGATTCCTCTATATAATGTATATAGCTTTATATAGACACAGCTATGTTTGTAGTGTAATCAAGTAAGTCACACCCACTCATCTTTAATATCAGCTGCTCCCTAGTAATAGATGAGAACTTGAGGAAAGCCTCCAAAATTGCTCATCATTTCAGCTGAATGGCCTTAATATGCATAGACTATTTATTATCAGAAATATCTGAAAGACAAAATATCACTAAGATGGAAAACAGGTTCAATACATTTGATTTCTTCTGTCTATTGTAACACATGCCTTCAAAAGGAAAAAAAAAAAGATAGTTTTACAAATTGCATTTACACAGCATTTCATTTTTAWAATGCAAGTACCAAGTACATTCTTTCAGCATGCACATAACTTATGAACAAATATTTCCATAGCACTTGCAATTCACTTCATTTGCAAACAATTAAGTGTATATTCATACACAGGTGAAAAAGACTTAAAAGTCCATGCATGCTGCTGAACCTGAGCACCTGGCCACTTGTCCATCTCAAAAGAGAAACCAACTCTACTGCAGCAAAGGATATTTATTGATATGTGAGACTGTGCTAGTCCAATTCCAAGATAAAAAGATAAAAAACAACTCACRTGGAAAAATGGTATCTCCAGACCTATCTAGCATGCACTAATCTCTCAGCAGGTCACATATAGCATTCTGTCTTTAAGGGTGTACTGTTCTCTGATGTACATATATAACATTTGTTAACACTAATGAGAGAACTGAGAAACTCTTGACAAAAAAGGGAAAACAGTGCCCCAAGGGATATGCACTCCCTCCTGTTGAAAGCAGTGAGTGCAGTAATTTGAGCTTCCTGAACTACGATATGAAAACTCCTGAAGATTAAACATACATGCACTTGCGTTGGAACATAGGCATCTTGAAGTCTTGCTTACATGTATCTTAATCAGAGCTTCTGAAGGAGCTTCAAAGAGGCTACAATGTACATTTTAATTAGCTATTTGTTAAAGATAGTCTGGAGTTCCTTTGAAATGCTACCTTCTGATAAAGGAACAAGGACATTCTGTCCGAGGTGCTATGTAAACAATACATGCACAGTGCTCTGGATCTTCATTTAATACCGAGTTTTTTAGCAGAGTAATATATTCTCTCAGACTACTTAATGCAGGATTTGACCCAGGATTCCACATACAAACAGGTGAAATACAGCAAAGTCCAAATTATTTCACTTCTTACAGGGTAATTCTGGTTCTTAACTTCGTAAGCCCTAACTCAAAGAACCTGCAAGTTTGAAGTGAAGCCCTGCAATTTAAATGCAATGGCAGCATTGATGTAAACCCTGTCTTAACTACTGTGTCCCACCAGTACTAGGTCAGCATGCCATGATGGCTCTGGAGCTTTGTGGGAAGAAATAAACTGCATATGCCAAACTACAAAAGACTGAAAATTTGATTCAATAGATTTACTCACACCCATTTTTAAACAAATCTGATTTATAAAATAAAAATGAAAGTCTTCCAACCCGCTGTAACCTCGTTTTGACACAAACACAAAATAAAATCTTGTCAAACTTGTCTATTAGATTTGCAGTCACTTCAACAAGGGAAAAATATAGATGCAGCAACCATAAGAGTTGGCCTGTAGAGGATAGTTTGGTGCTTTTGACATTGTAATCTTGAAATTAAACTTTGACTTTCATTTACGTCTAAAAACTATTTGGTCTAAGATTACATTCCCTACACACCTCAAAATTTCCATTTCATCAGTGGATCAAGATCCATTAATTTCCTAAGGCTGCTTGTTTTAAAGCTGAAAGACATATTCCAGATGGTATCACGAACTAGAGAGCACTCCATGAAAGTGATGTACTGCTTTGAGCTGAACTATTAGCACTGTTAGATCTCCAGGTTCATGAAACTGTGMTGGGATTGAGGAGAAAAGAATTAAAATATTTTACTTTATTCTAAGCAATTCTTTTAMGTAGACACATTTAGCATATATCTTCTCATTATATTCATCACGCTGTATTTCAGCAGCTTCTAGAATCACTTGTGATTACCCAAACATGTATCTTCTGCAGCAGTCTGAAAGGCTGCTGCTTCTGGCTCCACCTCTCCGCTCTGCAGATTTTATGAATGACTAGCAATCACAGACAATGAATGACTGCCAACTGCCCACTCAACCCTTTCTACTCTTCCCTGCACGTACATACTAGGAAAGCAAACAAGCTCCATGACTGCAAATGAGCCTTCAGTACACTTTACAATGTATGGCATTCAGCTTTCAAAACGGGAACCAAATGTTCTTCCGGATACTTAGAGTATAGAAATTAAATATTAAAAGCTTATGCAACATCTTTTTTTTTAAACCGAGTAACTTTTTAGGCATTCAATCAAAGTGAAATTGTCTTTTTCTGAATGTTTCATTGCTTCAGCCACAAAAAGAAAAACTAGAATTAAAGAACCCTCATCTACTTCCAGCAAACTAAGATTTATCTGGAGCCAAAATAAGAAATCTGACAGTTGTTTTATAATACTATATTGGTAATGTTTTAACATAAAAGATGCCTTCTATCCAGAAGTCACAGTTATTTTTATACCACTAATTTCTTAATTTAATTGATGCATGAAAACAATCAGTACAATTTTGCTTGTTTATTACATTGAGAATGTCCTATAAAGGATGTTAAATGCTATAAAGTTAACACCATAGAGCAATCAATCTGAATTTGTGACTGTAAGCAGACAGCAAAAAGATCTCCTAGGAGAAACATTTATATTAAATGTAGCTTATTGCATGCTCTGACATTACCGTGTTTATAATAGAAAATAGTCTGTGTTAGAGCAAAACAAGGTGTGTTCCATCCTGTAGTGTTTAAGATGCATTTTCAGTACTAATACTGCAGACCAATACTGCCATTGCTAGCAGTCACAGGCTTTGTAATGAGTTTGCAAGGTTTCAAGGCTGAGGCTTGTCAGCCTTCCTTTGCCTGAACTTTCTTTGACATGTCTGCTGCTGTTTTCCCTTGGTTTAGCTGTAACAGCAATTTCTCTCATTGACTGCATGGCTGTATCACAGAATCACAGAATGGTTGAGGTTGGAAGGGACCTATGGAAATCATCTAGTCCAAACCCGCTGCTCACCAGGGTCATTTTTGTTCATCTTTGTATGGTAAACATTATGGGTTTACAACTCTAACAAAGATGCAGGTCTGGTACAATAACTGAAGTCTTGAGAAGCGGACACACAGGATGCTGTGTAGAAGAGCATAGCAAGAGGTGGAGCACAGGCTCGTCACTGGAGACTTCATGGCCATAAACAACTCACCAATGGTCAGTTAAATAAGTGAAAACTTGCAGCTGGATGAAACTCGTTTTAGAGGTAACAAAGAAATGGTATCTAATATGCAGAGATGCGGTGAGGAAGGCTAAGGCCCAGCTGAAATTAAGTCTGGCAAGGGACGGCAGTGGTATCTAATATACATAAAAGGCAATGTATATAGTGAATTCAAACCTAACACAGAGCTGAAGACCAGTGAAGGAGGAGCAAGTTGTAAAAGCATGTTAGCAAACATTAAAAATGAACCCAAGTCAATCCTGAAGTAACAAAGAAGGAACAATACATAAATGAAACTACTCACCTTAGGATCCAGAGAAGCAGTGGAAGGCTAAGCATAACAGGCCACAAAGGGGAAGAAGCAAATGTAACAATTTTAACTGTAATGCTATTCTTTCTCTGTAATAATTACATCTGGTCTAATAATGGACTAAATTGTTAAGATTTCAATTATACTGACAATATATTCTTGTCTTTATGTGTGTAAGGAGTGTTTCCCTTTTGTCCACAAATAAAATCTTGAATAAAACATACTTGATAAGGACTCGCTATCTGAATAACAAGAGATCTAAGTACAGTTACATTATTTATTCAGCAATAGCATTGTGCCCTATGGATCAAGACAGAGATGGAAATTAAAGCAAAATCCTTAGTTCCTCTATAACTTTTTTATATTAAATAAAAAGTGCTTAAGAAATGTGTTTCAATGCTACGTCATCAAACTGTATCAACAAAATGAAGTAAATGACAAATAATGAAACATACAYCTTCCAGCTAATCAGGAACAAAATAGGAATATAATAACTGCATCTACCATTACAYTAGCATAATGCTGCATAAATTTTTGCTACTTTTTTCTTAGATGTATTACTTACAAAAAATTTGCCAAGAATTAATAACATCTACTTATTTTTTTCAAAATAAGTCTTGTGCTTTAAAAATTAGTGAACAATGAAATGTAAAAAGAGAGAACCCTTATTTCTTAATAATACTGCTACAGAGCCCAGAGAAGTAGTACAGTCTGAAGTCCTCCTAAAGATAAACAGAAGCTGATTTTGCCYGCTGTTAAATATCTTGCACATTTGGAAGTTATGCTTTAAGAAACAGACAACTTACAGAGGATACTAAACAGGCAAACTGAAAACAATTATAGCCAATTACAYGAATATTTTGTGTTTAGAATAGTTAACAAAAAGCTGTGAAATAAAATGCCTCAGAAAAATCCAAACTATTACTTGGCATTAACTGATACAAAGTACAGAGTTCTGACATAGAGTTTAACAAACTTTGTATCTCAGGCTGTCCAAAGGAGAAAAATAAGGTATTTGGGATGTGAGAAGAATGAAGCCAAGCAGCTTGCAATTAGCAGATTCGAAAATATGGAAGAGGCACAGCTACAGGAAGCCCTTCACTAAGCAAACAGAAAATAAATGTAGGTCCTAAGACAGAACCATACAAAAAGCTGTCAGAAGAGGCAGCACGGCAGTGTCTTGTGCATACTTTAAGTTCAGATTCAGCTAAAGCAAACAGAAACAACGACCGAAGAGAGTTGATCACAGCAAGTTATCGTCTAGAATACACCTCCTAGTTTTGAATATATGTAAAACTAATAAAACAAGATACTTTCAGTAGCTTTCAGTTGATACCGAAGCCTAATCTCTTGGCCTAATGCATAACAAATTACAGAAACAGAGTAAAAAATGTAAYATAATACTGCAGAAAATTATACACTCTTTCAGCACAATTGTTACTAAATAATAATCATGACTAACATAGCTAAAGACTGAAGAAAAACTAAAGGGATCTTACTAGTATCTTTAAAATATCAGCAAGTTATATTTGAAATCATTCCATGCACAGATAATATGCATTCATTTAAATTTGTGTTCATAACCAGACCACAGTACTGGTTCACAGTACACAGGTTGCAAATCCCATTCTCCTTGCACTTTCTCCAATTGAGTTGTGCTAAATGAAACTCAAATTCATGCTCTGTTCGTCTCAGCATGTGAATTTTGCAAGTCCAAAATAAAATGTAAAGTATAAGGTGATAGAAGTGATTTCAACATTTTTGTCTTAATCTCAAGGGCTTGACTTCAGCTGAAATGTGAAATCATCACAAATTAGATCAAGAAGTTTAAGTGAACTCTTCATCAGATGCTATAGCCTAAAGGAGATCATTTTCTTTTCTCCAGTTCCCAGAAAGCATTCATATGTGTAGGAGTGTAAAGAGGTGCTAGATATAGGAACTGATACTGGATAATGAATTCAACCTTTCCTTTACATCCTGAGAAACAATATTAAACAAAAAACTCTTTAGCAGCCAACACTTTTTTTTGCCTCCTTGCAAAACAATTGGAAATACAGCAACAAAGAAACAGAATAATTCTGACTCCACTTATGGAAGATCAAATGGCTAYAAAGGGAGAGCAGTTAAGAAGGCCTGAGGATGAGCTCATTCATACCAGATTAGATTGTTTTCCTTCTCCAACAGGAAAAGCTAATCTTTATTAGCTAGTCTAATAAAAGGTAACTGTCTCTTACCACAAATATTTCCCTCCTTACTTATATCCTTACGCCATCACAGCTACCACAAAACTACTATTACAAAAGTAGAAGGTGACAGCGGCTGATGCACCCTTTGAAGTTTTCTAACCATGTAACAGCTCACTGCCTTTTCCATCCCACTACACTGACGTCCATCTGTAAACATGTATTTGCTGCATCTCAGTGTTCATCGCACGCAGTTTTTTAGCRCTGCTCAGTTTGCATTGGCTGGTTTCTAGGCCAGATACCCACAGGAGATGATCAACCATTAAGATTCTGGTAGCCAAGTAAGATTTTCCTCATGTGATAGCTGCAATCTTTTTTGCTTCTGCCACAACAAAACCTARCAAAACATTCAGAACAAGAACACAGTTACTGAGTTTTGCGGCTATCGTGGTCGTCCTTCAGCTTGAGGTGAATCTAAGAATCTCCAACTGACACAGATAGGATTTTCACTCACTATCCCACACCCAGGGACAAACAAAAGGGCGGGGGAGGAAAACAGCCCAAGCTCCTATCTGCAATAGCTGATGTGTCCATAATTTGTTTATATTTACACAGTTGTGGCATGGATATTCTATATTTTCAGTAGTCAACATGATGGCTTAATATGCTCACACTGCTGCTATTCATAGCATGAAAATCTCAGTAATTCCACTTTTTCTTTTGATCTATTGTTTATAGCTATTCTGATGTTCACATGATTAGGCTGAGAGCACACTTTGAAAGCAATTTTAACTGAGGCATGACCCAAAAAACACTTATCATGGCAAGATCTAAAATAGCATCAGTTTTAGCAATTTTTAGCAGTCTTTTTAAAAGGAAAAAATATTTTAAATTCTTATGTCAAAACAGGACTAACCAGTACAAAGCATTCTATCACATCTGTTCAAACAACTTTTGTTATGTGACCGTGAAGAAAGCCAATGCTGGACATACAACATATTCAAGCAGATGGACAGTTATGTTCACATAATACAAAATCGGCTCCTACTTCAATTACTCGATTACGACTATGCTGCCCAGTCAGAAATAGCCAAGAGGTGCATTTAGACTGCAGCAAGAATCATTTACTATTGAAATATTTGCGAACTGTCAAATACCAGCGTTATGTCTAACTAGAACACAAGCATCACCCTTACTCTGTGTCCTCGCTTTAATAAATGGGTCATAATTCAGCTGTTTGAGCTTTGACTCCAAACAGGACATATTTTGACAGCTGTTTTTCCACTTAGCCACACCACCTCCGACTGCCGCAGCCCCAGCAAGAGGGGCCAGGCGCTGCCTGCCGCCCAGCGCCAGTGCTGCGGCCCTCCTGGGCTTTATCTGGGCAGATGGCCCCTGCCGGGGGGGGCTACAGCTGCTGCTGCGCGGCGCCACCACAGCTAGCGAGCCCCCCGCTGCCTTCAGCACRCTTCGGCAAGCCCTGACCTCTGCGACCTGTGCCCTGGCACCCACCCCCAGCATCAGCAGGATGGGCGCTTGGCCTTTCCCCGCGGCAGCCTGGCAGGGCCTGGGAGCCCTCGCTCGTGGCGTGCGGGGTCAGAAGCGGCCATCACGGGGCGCGCAGGCAGTGCTCCCCGACCATCCTCTGCCGAGCGAGGAGGAGGCCAGGCCTGCTACAGGTGCTTCCTGCCATGGCACTACTTCGCTGTCCRTCCTCACCCACCTGGCAAGGGATCTGGGAAAGGGCTTCTTTTTCAGACATGAGTTTTTCCTTAAATAGGCACAGAATAATCTGAAAATTAATCCGACTAACCAGACAAACTTGTTAATTTTTTCAGCATTCTCCTAAACTAGAAACAACTTCATCACAGTAAGAAAATTAAGTACCTTTYCTATTATTTTCCCAGAGCATGAAATGAGAGGATAAGAACTTGAAGCAATGTTTTAGAGGAAACAAACACAACTGCATGCTGCACAAGGAAAAGATTGTTCAAGGCAATAGCAGTCATGAAGGAGCCTGCAACTCATAGACAATATATTTCAAGTAGCAGGGTTTTTTTTAAATATATCTAGCTGATGAGACTCCCTCATCCAAGACATATTATGAACCTTATAGTTTTTTTTCATTTCCCAACACTATTTCAATATAGAGCCCAAATAATAAAGTAACTAAAGCAGCCATTCTGTCCAGTATGTTTAAGAATATTTTTTTCATTGCTTTTTAAGGGATGAGAGGAGGCCTCATCTGCAGGATCAGAGCTAAAGGTGTGTGACAAAAAATACATACCATAAAATGAAAGAGCATAATTGCATTACATTAACTTAGTTCAGAGGTAAACTTCTGACAACATAATGCTGAACAGGTATGATTCTGGGTGAGGAAGGAGGCAGGTGAAAACTTACTGTCAGGCAAGTCTAGTCAGAATATCAGTTGTGTTAACAGCACATCAGATATGGTCACTATATATATATACAGTAATACCAGAGTTTAAGTGTTGCAGAGTTAGTACTTGCACTGTGCAACAGTAGGTATAAATGTTTTACTAGCTCCAGCAGAGCCTATGGAACATACTGCAGATTGGGTGGAAGAGAAATGACGCTTAAGGAAGAGGAAAGTGGGTCTTAAGCACTCAGATCCTTCATCACTCAGCATGTGCAAAAAACATCAAAACAATTTCCACAGATCATATTCTCATGCCTGATTAATTGGGAGCCAGGGAGGGAGGAAATCAAAAATCACCCCTAAGTATTCCTCACACTGGTTCTAGGAAAAGTCATTAGCAGGAGCATTTTAACTACATATTCAAACCTGACTCTAAAAAAATGTATAATTACATAGAAATGGAGCTTGTACAGAGAGTTCCTTCATACCTTAAGGTATTATTTGGTTGTTTTGGAACCTGTCATCACCCCCAACCCCTTGCCCAGTGTCAACCCAGTTGTTCTTGTTCCTGGGCCAAGAACTTTTCCAAGAAATATACTGCACTCTGCCAGCTCTTTAGCTCTCGCTCACTGACCTTTTCAGCTTCTGTAGGCTGTTGCCTGATTCACAGACTGCTAATCTCTCTCCCTTGGTTTACTAGCACATACAACTTATTTCACTGTAGCTATACTTTGTCACTTGTCTGTCTATTTTAGGCTAGTTAACTTCTGTTACTCAGGTGAAACTAGCCACACTATACAACAGCATATAAGCTTTGCAAAAGCAACCTGGGCTGCATTAGGCAGAACGTTGCCAGCAGGTCGAGGGAGGTGATCCTTCTGCTCTACTCAGCACTGCTGAGGCCACATCTGGAGTGCTGAGTCCAGTTCTGGGCTCCCCAGTACAAGAGAGACATGGACATACTGGTTCAAGTCCAGTGAAAGGCCTCAAAGATGGCAAAGGGAGTGGAGCACCTCTCATATGAGGAGAGGCAAGAGAGCTGGGACTGTTTAGCCTGGAGAAAAGAAGGCCCAGGGGGATCTTATCAGTGCAATAAATACCTGATGACAGGGCACGAAGACAGAGCCAGACTCTTCTCAGTGGTTCCCAGTAACAGGACAAAAGGCAATGGGCACAAATTGAAATACAAGAAATTCCATTCAAACTTAAGAACAAGCATTTTTACTGTGAGGTTGATCAAACACTGGGACAGGCTGCACAAATAAATGGTGATAGATAATCAGTGCTTGACTGGAGAATGCYCTGAGCAACCTGCTCTCATTGGCCCTGTTTTGAGTAGGAGGGTTGGACTACACAATCTTCAGAGGTGCCTTCCAACCTCAGCGATTCTGTGATTCTGTATTTACCACGGTGCCTTGTAGGTGTATGTTTCATGATTCTTTGCACTGCACTAAGATTTTTCTTATCTTGAGGAATATGCTTCAGTTTGCTTATGGAATCTGCTCAGAATTACAGCAGTACAAAATCCAGTACAGCTAGTTCAAAAATGTGTTCATTTAGGAAAACTGTTCCAGAAGCTGCATTTGTTCCATGGCTGTATCTTCACATGGTGCAGAAAATTCACGTTTCAGTAATACTTCAGTGATGAAGCTTCAGTTGCTTGTACTCACTGATGAGAACATAATCAGCAAACATGACCACTGCAGTTCCCTCGCTGTTTGGTAACGTACCTGCTGCAATTGTTGTCAGAGCTTCTACGCTCAGCTCCCAAGGAGGGAGAGGGTCAAATAGGGATTCATCAAACGCTGAACCCGAGTTCCTAGCCAGGAGCCTGGGGGATACCAGCAGAACAGGCTGGAGGCTAGCTTGCTGCTATGGCCGCTGAATGTTGCACCCAAACAATAAACGGTGCTGTAYGGTACCATTTTCTGGTGATTGATGGATTACCTGTGCTTTCGGGGTCATTAGCAGGAACAAAGCAGAGAATGCTGTGGAAGGCCAGTGGCATAGGAGCTGAGCCAGTTTGCATCCAGAGTACTCATTAGGGTAGCAGCTGATAACCTGCATTATTTCAAACTTAAGCCTATACCACTTGAAAAGTCGATCAGAAAGGGAGCTAAAAGCACCATCACTTTAAAGAGAGATTGTGTGATCAAGACTCAAGTTACTGCAGTATCTGAGAAAACTCCACAGTGAGAAGTTCTGTAGAACAGCCTTTCTTTGGAACATAGTGATGCTCAATAGTGTCTCTAGCTAAGCTAGGTCTTAACTAAACCCTTCTGAAGACAGGTAATAAATCCAGGTTTCTAAAGGACTGACAGGCTTTCAATCTGTCAAAAATGCCACTGTCTCCCCGGCCAACTTTATCCATTGGCAGTAGGAGGAGGAAACAACACTTTATATGGTTTTCAGTAAGTATCATTGTGACAAATTGTCAAAGGTAGAACCAACTTCGTTTTTGAAAGCTATCTAATAAATAAAAAAAGGCTAACAACTTCCTTTTAATGAAATCCAAATTTAGCTTTAATAATTAGAATTTTTATAAAAAGGAGATTGTCTTCCAAAGCACAGGCTGGCACTAGTTCATCTTGTCAAATTTGACAGCATGAAATCATAGCACAAATGACAAGATTCTGCAGCTGTTAAATACTGTCAAATATGCTTTAGAAGTTTTATTCTTATAAATTCATTAATACAAGACCCTGTTTTTGCGAAGAACTGCCTCTCTTCCTCAACATACAATTTGGGCAAAAATGGTTCTAAAAAAAAAACCCCCACGCTGTTGTTAAGATTGCTTGGTGTTCTTTTAACCCTTAAAAGCCCTGCTGCTCAAAAAGCTGTGCCAGAGCCCTACAGACTTCACAGAGTGGATTATTTTGGAAACAGTTTGAACAGTTTACCAAGTAGCAGTTTTGACAGCTGTTCTGTGTTAGGGATGGTATAAATGCACAAACCATTTCAGTTCAAGGACAGCAACCGTGGTTTAGGCTTGTACCAGCTTGTACTGAAGCAACCACACAATCCATTAATGCAATTCAGCTGCTGACTGTAGGCTTCTGCTTACAGTGAACAGCTAGCGAGAAGTTAACATTTTAAACTGCTCCAACTACTTTTATTGGATTAAATCTTTCTATGCATAAAGGAAAAATATTAGGCAAATCTGTGTAAGTCGCACTATCTGTGAGGACTCACAGCAGAGTAAGCCTGATCGAGCTTGGGTAAATTGCTATAGCCGTCTGGCTAGACAATCCATTTGGCAAGTTTTCAAAAACATAATGAAAATCCCAAATATTTTAATATACAGATTAGACACACATCGTTTCAATAACTACACTGTATGTTAGTAATGTTTTATATGAAAATGGCAAAAATGTAATGTTACAATTAAAAAAGAAAACTAAAAAGTTATTTGTATTGTTAAGGAGTGACTAAAATCACTCTGGCAATAAAAACATATTCAGAAAAATATATTCTGACAAAACTTATTATAGRTTCATTGAATTACTTAACTACTTTTTGCTGCATGTTCAATCTGATTTATTGAAAACAATGCACAATGGAACTTTTCAACAGTCAAAAATGCCATTACATTCAGGGTGGCTCTGGTGAACCAGTCTGGTGCTGTTGCCATTATTTTAAAAAAAAGCTCTAACAATTCACCTTGGTCAGACACAGTCAATAAACAAGTACTGCRCCTTACAACACAGTCATTTTGTTCAAGTCTAGTCTTAGAGAACTCCCTTGCCTGAAAGAGGAGGACTACAGACACAACATATTCTTGTTCACCTCATCACAGCATTTTATGGTAGCATCTGCTAACTACTCATGTCTTGAGACACCACAAAGGATCATATGACTGCTCCTACTCTCTTGCAGTGAAAAAACACTTTAAATCAAAGAAGGTTGCTTGGCCTCTGCCAGGTAAGAACTTCAGCATGAACACAGATTCAGTTCCTAGGAATACTTTTTTTTTAATTATTTCATCACTAATAGAAAAAAAAAAACTTTTTGTATTATAAAGTATTTGCATATATTGTCACTTTTCATTTTTATCTGGATCAAGATATCCTATTTTTATAAAATTATATTTTCCTATGAAAAATAGGAGTATATTTTCTGTTTCTGATCAAGCTTGCTTTCAGACCTCTGCATCTTGAAAGCATGGCTTATTTATTACTACCGTAAGTCACCTTGTTTCCAAGTACCACAAGTTAAGTTGGGCATATACTATCTACATATTTTTTACTCTTATTTGGTTAAGTTGCTGCTTCTATTCTTATACTAATGCTGTCCTATATTAAGACCTATTAATTAAATGACAGCTCTACAATACTTTTTAAAGCTCCAAAATACCCTAGTCCCTTCAGCTCTTACATAGCACTTCCTCATCAGCAGACCTCCCAAAGCGCTTTACAAGGAAGTCGATACCTTGTCTGTGTTACACAGATTGGGAATAGAGGCATACAGAGATGAAAATGTCTTTTTCAAGATAAACCAGTAAGGCACTGGAGAGTTTTCTGAATTTTGAAACACAGATCTGTTAGTAGGAGGCATTAGTTATTCTGAGCATTTATTGATAGATCTTGTTTCTCTTCATTATAAATAACATTGCATTAAATTTTAGGCAGTTTTTGCCAGCTCTGTATCAACAGTCTTGACTATTAATGTGAATGTTGCCCCAAGATTTTTTTTAAAACACATTTTTCTTAAGTGCTCATTAGCACAGGTTTAGGGACAAGATATCCTGCACTGTATCTCTCTACTGTATAGGCCAGGCATCCTGCAACTGTTTCCAGTCTCTTGATTTTGAGGAACAGGACTTTGTTCTAACACATAACTGCTGCCAAGCAGCTTCATGTTGCACCACTGACACAAGAGGTGGGATTCATCTCGCCTATCTTTATACACCTACAAAAAAAGATATCTCCATCTGATCTACTCACTCAAGACTCCCTTTACAGTTGGTGAAGAGAAATAGGCGCTTCTAAGGCACGACTCATCTATTTTAGGATCTACCTTAGGATGAGATGAATCGCACCCCACAAGTACCCATTCCTCTCCAATGATTATAAAGGGAATCTAGATGACTAACTCAGATGTAGATTTCAGATATAGATGCATCAAGCTTATATTTGCTAAGCTGAATCCTGTCTGTGGCTTCTAACAGAGCTCTTACTAGCAAAGGTTTGGATTTGGCATACGTGACATACCCAAAATATTTGCAGCCAAATTTGCTTCTCTTATGCAATCTAAACAGCCATAAAAATGATTTATATACCTCAGAGACCTTGATCCTTAGCATTTACAGAAGAAAATAGCTATCAGCTCTTTCTCCAAGCACAGTGAGGTTTAAGCATAACAACTAGCATTGCCAAGGCATGGAAAAGACACTCTCCCTTCTCTGTTTCACATCCAGCACAAAGTGTCAAACATGTCATTCAGCTTTTACAGCCCTTGATCAAAATCTGAACATCCTCTCAATCTAACTAGGAATTATATATCCTTGGATTAAAGAATCCATTATATAGAAAGTTTTAGAGCTACCCTCCAGTGCTGTGAGAGGGAGCTCGATCAGTAGAAGGCTCCCAGGTTGTCTGTCAACAGGAGCTCTGTTCTAGACTTAAAGACAAACAAAAGCCTCATTCAAATATGTATTAACCAGTACTGTAGGTACTCAGTAGTTTCCTCCCTTATCCACTGCCTAAAGCAAATAAAATCTGCCTTTTCTCAAAGCAGCATCCTCTGTCTTGGGGCAGCATTATCAGGGTCACAAGATGTCTATAATGTATGGACATGAGGAAAAAGGTGCCTATTAATAGAACTCAGAGAGACAACTAGGAATTGAAAGCTGACCCATAAGAAATGCCGAGAGACTGCATGGAGCCAAGGACTGACACCCCAGAAACATAGAGTGCCTTTCTCAACTGCCCAACAAGGACTATAGAAGGATGTAATCCTGTACCTCATTTAGGAATTAGGCACACAAGTAAAAAAGCCAAGACTTATTTTCTCCTCTAGCTACTTAGTACCAAGCCCCTGAACATATACTGGGTCCTTCTGACCCCTGCAACTCCTCCTGTTTTGGTGAAAATGAGGCACAAAATGCAAATTCAGTTTACATACACTATTTTTAAAATGAGTATTGCTTCCTATTTTTTCAGGTCAAATCAGGCTGCCTGCAAGACAGTTGATATTCTTTATGTCACTGTAAGATGGAAAGGAAGGGGAGCAAGTGAACACAGGTAGTGATCAGGCTAAGAGTAGTTTGTATTTCAGTGCCATTACGTGTAACTGAAGGTGGAAGTCATTTTGAAGGCTGGCAGTTATTCTCTAGAAAAAAGTTTCTCCTTTTAAAGATCTTTACATGTAAATCTTTACTTAACACATTCCATACTAAAAAGCAAATCCTGGATATTGCAGGACTATGCTGTATTTTCCAAATATAAAGTATGAAACTCCATTCAGTAAAATGCATAAATATGTGACACACTGGAATCCATCACCATTTATTTTAATGTGTACATGCTGTGATGAAGGGGATATTTGGAACGCTAATCTTGTGAACTAAAGTCACTGCCGCTGTTGCTATTTGGTTAAATCTGAAAAGGAAAAGGCTGTTTTTCAGTTGGCTGCAATAGAAATCTCATGAGAACAGCTGCTGTCATTTGAGTTCAGGCCAAGATGGTAAAATCTGAGAAAAACAACCGATCTTGTGAATTTCCCACCACTTGGAATTGAAATCTAGAGGTACCTGCATCAGAATTTTAAAACAATAAAGTCCTGATTCAGCCTGCAAACTGAACCTACTGAAACACTTATCGCCAGCTCTGTCCTCTAGCTTAGTCCTCATCTTCACAGTCTTCAAAGGTCCAAAATTTCCAAAAGCTCCAAGATTCAGAACGGTGGCCAACAACTATACATCACAAGGAACCTTCCACTTTAAAAAGGCAAAGCTCATGAGCAGGAATTAGATCTATCATATATCAGCTGAAATAATGAAATTAATTCTTACAAGATACTTATACAATCACTGCCTTCTGCTTCAGGAACACATCTTCAGGCCTGCCTTTTCTAATTCAGCGTACAGAAATACACTTCAGATAAACCCTAGAAAAATAAATTACTATCCTACATACAGAGCTTTCCAAAGCTGACAGTGAACCACACATGACAGATGTTAATCATGCCACTTAATGCATTACTGGCTGGATACTGTGGTAATGTGGGTGGTTTCAACCTGAATAGACTATAATATCAACCCACACCTACAGAAGTAGCCGAACAGTGTCACTGTTGTTACAACAGATTTGTTATTTGTGTGGACTTACTCAAATAACAGAAAGATCCTTCTAAAATTATCTAACACCTAAAAAGTATTAATGAAGCATTCAGATCACTACTGAAGAGTCATAAAATAAGTTTCAAGAGCTAGTATTTGGTGATGCTAAAAAACAAAGATCATATTTGAGGCACATGCCAAATTCTGAATGCTATTCTTGAATGTATTCCTCTATTTTCACTCTTTCCAAACTCTCAGTAAAAGATCACAACTTTCTTTTTAAATCTTTTGTTATTAGAAATTATTCAAATTGAAAGATTTTCAAGCAATTTTCACTTCAAACAAGCCTTTCAAAATACTAATTATCTTAAATTAGAATTATACAAATGATTAGGATACATGATACTTCTGCTCTCTCACTGGATGAATGCAAGTCTTTAAATGAGGGATCCAGTGTGAGTGTTTGTTGATAATTCACATTACAAGTTTGTATAAAATATTTGTAGTTATTTCTTCAAATACASTGTCCACCCAAACAATCCTGCAAGTAAAGATGCATAGAAAGCATCTCGCATGGAAAGCAAAAACAAAGTGTGAATAAATGAAAATTAATTTGTTTTTAAATGAGAACAAAAAATGTGTAGAAGATGCTTCTCTATGTTTTTCTAGTTCTCAGGGCATTCACTAAGTATTCACTGAAGAAATGAATTTGAAATAGCAGCCTAGGAAAGAATGTAACCCTTTTCCAGTATTTTGATATTAAAACTGCAAAAGGGTTATAAGCCACATAGACATTCCTTTTCCTGTAAACACTCTTCTACATTCTGGGCCTATAGATGTTAACACTGATTTTAAAGGAGTATTTTCCTCAAAAGTTAAAAGCACAAGAGTCTCCATTTGGAATATAGGCAATATTAGTGGGAAATACTGTGTCAACATCGAAATGTGAGTGATCAGACTTAAAWGAAAATGTTAGAAGATCATGATCTGACTGCAGTTGGTCAAGAAATTGTTCTACACCATATGGACAAGATGATGATAGAAGCGTATAACTAAACTTTAAACTTCAGATCATATTGTATCATAAGAACTTACTTCAGAACTGCCCGACTGTGTCTGAAACCTAATAATTTCAGACACAGAGGTAGGTAAAACATTATTTCCTTTCATTAGAGTTAAGTCATTAATATTTCAGTAATACCTATAGCACATCAAAATAGAACCAATTAATCTGATCAGTCTCCTGACATAGGCTTATAACTTTGCAATGATGCTATTAAAAACCTGCCTAATATCATTTTCATCATAAAATTCTATATATTTTTGCTATAATGTTTATATCATAGAATTGAAATTATCTAGGTACCGAGAATATCCACGTTTACAGTATTAATATACAAAAATATTTTCAAAATCAGTAGCAATTAATGAGATGAATTAAGCATGGATAATCATAGACAATGACCCTGAAAGAAATACCTTCTTCAATGAGAAAATTTTTAGAAAAAAAGTATGATAGTTGAGTACATACAATTTTGTGTGTGTGTGTTTGTTATCCAAATGTCAAGTAATTTTAGGGTCAAGTAATGTTACATACACTTCTGCAACAGGCACATATCGTAAATGAGTAAAAGATGAAATTTAAGAGATTTAGATCCTGCATAAAATCTGAGAGTGGCTCTATCTTCAATTACTCATGTAACCAAAGTTCCACTGAAATCTATCTTTTGGTAAACAATGCTAACAGGACAGACCATGTAATGTGTTTAAGATTTAAATATTCTTTTACTCAATTTAACACAACCACAGATGTATACCACTGAAGTAAAGCCTACAGAAAAAAATAACAACTTGCTTTTCCTAAAATGATTAGAAAYATTTAAGCAATCCACAAAGTTTAATGCAGTGAACTTCGTCATAACCAATCAATACTAACTGAATAACTGTTAATGAATAGCGTTCACAGCCTTTTCATTTAACTCAATGTTCTATAGAAATGCATGCTGAAAATGAATAAATGAAAGTGCTTTAAAAATATTTAGAAATAATCTTAAATTCAATATTATTCATTACCACATAAACTAAACTCATAACACTTTTTCTTCTCCTGAAAGCACTGATACATTACTCTCTAGAGAGGGCTTAAACTCAAAGCCGTTAGCCTATCACCTTACCAAGTCTCTGCAGAATCTTGATTTCATAMCTTCCATCAAAATTCCAAGCCAGGAAAACATACAGTAATCTAATGCTATATTTTTGTTATTATTGTTAATAAAGTCAATACATCTATTATTTTAGGGAGTTGATTTTCTTTTTAACTAGACTGAGGTGTGAGGAAAGCAAGGAGGTTCACTGAATTATAAATTACTAGAAGCAGTACATATTAACATATATGTACATTATTTATTTGTAAATAACCTGGTAGCAACAATGTTTTCTATCTGTTATTTAAGAATCCAGAAGCATGCTGCCTCTGCACAGCGCRTGAAAACAAAGGGTGAAATTTCACTGCAGCAACGGCTTCTTACACCAAGTACGTGTCAGAACATAAAAAATAGCCCTATCAAGCAGCTTAGTGGGTAGCTCTCCATACGAAATTTGAGGCACTGTCTTCAGTCAGTTTGTTTAAGGTTTCTGGATTGCACCCAGAGTCTTTAAACCCACCAGAAGCAGCTTGCTTGTTCTTCTCAAACAGCAAGGCCTATGTACAGCATCATCCTGCAACGCCCACAGGACACCAAAATGAAGAGCAGGGGAATGAAAAGTACAGAGGGAATTAGACGCAGCTGGAATTTAATAGAACTGATTCTGATTCTTTTAACATTCCTTCCTTTTAAGTCACGTAACAGGTTAAGAGTGTTAAAATCCAGGATTATTGACAGCAGCTAGAGCCAGCTATACATGCCTGACAAGTTACGTTGCCAGTCTGCACGTGCTGGTGATCGGCTGGTTTTACTCAAGTAGGTTAACCCATGAGGTAAGCTTTCATACATACAAATGCAAAACTGAGAAGCAGACCAATTTTAACCCTCCTTGCTTGAATAAGGAAAAGAAAAACAGACACAAATGGGTTTCTTAACACACTAATGTAAATGAAATAGGTTTCCAACCACTTAAAAAACCTCCTTGACTATACTTCAGACCCATAAATGCTTACTGCTCAGAGGTTAAAATAACAGCAAATCTGTCATTTTAGTGTGAGTAAATGTTTGATATTCATTGCTACTTGAATCGCAGATCAAAATGAGTATCTATTTACTTTATTTCCCAATAGTGATGCAAAATGAACAAGTTTAATTTTTTGTACTTTTCCTTTTATGTAACTAATGATTCTGGGTGCTTAATTACAGTCTTTAAAAAAGACCAGGTTTTCAAACAGTGCCAACCTTGAAAACCCTCTAAGGTGTTTCAAGCTAGCTGTCTAATAATTGCCATATTTTGGGGGCCATTTTTAATATCAAGGCCACTGATTGTGCTTAATAGGCACATTTTTTTTCAATATGGATGAAGAACAATGAAATCTTGATCAGAAAATGCTGAGGGAATGCAAGGAGACATTAAAACCAATGTTCCTGAACAAGTATCACAAGTACGTGGCAAAGAGAACTACAAAGAAATTGAACTTAACACAGTAAAAACAGACATGCTTCAACAGAGAATGAACACAGGAACATCAACATTATTTAAAATGATAAATAGTAATCATCAAATTCAGGTATCAGGCATGTTGTGGCATATAATAAGTAACTAAAAGTAACACTTATAAAGATGAGCAAAGAATGGTTCATCTAACTTATATCCTCCTTTATTTTAAATTCTAAAAGAGAATTTTTCAATGCACTGATTACTGGTATGTTAATATGGTACAGGAGATTCAAATACTTATCTCCTGAAGAGATACGAGGTTGGGTTAAGACACTACAAAACTTTTTAACACTGTGTGTCTTCTAATTTTAAGTAAACACTCATTTTGTCCTTACACCTAACTCCCACTTACCAGATTTTCTGTACTAAGAGGTGGGCTGCTATCGGCTGCATAGAATTCAGCAAAAACAAAATCTAAAAAACAATTGCCCTTGGTGGAGATTAGCCTATTTTTAAGTACAGGTTTACAAAATGAATACAGAGATTTCCTGTTTAGTGACCCTTTGTGGCCCTGGGATAAACCCCTTGCTGACTATGCACTTTTGAAAGCATTCAGCTTTTGAACCGTCCTCATTTGTCGTGCACAGAATGCACGTGGTTTCAGAAAAAAATGGGGGAACATTTTTTCGTGCCAATGTATCTTTTGGATAATGGAAAAAATAGTTTTTCCTTTCRTCCAGGACAACCTTTCTCACTTGAAGAATATAAGGATTCTGGATGTTAAAGTTTATCCCCTTCCTCTATTTCAGGATCTCCAAAACAACGACTGCTTGAAAACAGAAAGAATACAATTTCCTACACTATTCTCCTAAAATACCGAACGTCAAGCATTCTGGATAAGCTTTTTCCAGTTTTAGGAGGAGCTACTAAAGGAAATGAAAGCTTCTCCAAATGGAAATGGGGGGRAAAAGAAGGCAAAATATGACAAACCAAATCTTAATAGTAGGCACACACTTGATTCTTATAAATCATACTATCTCTAGCAAGAGCTTCAGGTGCCACTGTTCTTTTGTGTTTGTGCAACACCCAGAGCAGCCCCTAACCAGCTGATTACCCAAGCACAGGACATGCCACAGCACATGCATACTGGCAGGTGGGAGCACAGGCAGAGAGAATGAGTCAATATTGGTCCGTAAGACGAGAGAGATGGCACATGAAGTCCCAGGGGTAACTGCAGACCCACCAGSTGACAGTGTCACACAATCCATGGAAGAGCAAAACTGGTAACTATCTTTAAGAAAGGTGGGGAAAGTGATTGAAGCACGCACAGTCTGAGTGTGCTATGTTTTATTCTGATCTACATAGTATTCCTGGCTTTAATCAGACCTTAGTAGAATGTAATGYTTTTGAAGGAAAGGACTATCAAAGCCTATTTAACAAGTGGCATAAAATTAATATCAGTCTTCCAAAGGAAGATCACACCATACTTATGGCAAGAGCCTTCTGTGATAAGTTGACTGATTTTTCTAAACAAAGGGAGATGTAGTTGATCTAAGTTTTAGAAAAACATTTGATATAGTGCTAAATGCAATGGTTAAGCTGAAGATGTGGGTTAGTAGAATAATTACAAGGTTAGTAAGAAACAAATTAAAGAGAAAGCAGGAAAATGTACATCTGAGAGGGGTACTACCAGGCCAAAGGAAGCTGACTAATCGAGTTTCATAGAACTTGTATTAGAATTGCCTGTATTTATCATTTACCTTAATGGTCTTTGCACAAGAAGCATAATTGTGATGAAGAAGTTTTCTTGCAATAGAAATTCAGGAGGCAAGGCCAATTCAGAGAAAGATTGAACTGTACATAAAGTCAAATGATCTTGAGTAACACAAAAAGATTAAATTCCGWAGCACAAAATGTCATGTCAGGTAGTTACAGATTAATAACATCTGTTAAAAGCTAGGAGTTTGTTACCTGGAAATGAGTGAGGACAAAGACAGAAAGACCAACCAGGCCAAGTTTGCTAGTTCATCACAGCATGACTGTGACCCACTAATGTGATCCTAGAGTATAGTTCATCTATATAGTATATTTCTCATAGAGATGGGAGAATTCTGCCAGTGTATAAAGCTCTCATAAAATCTTCCCTGTACTGGGAAGAGGTGTGTGCAACCTAGTGAGAGTCTCAAGATGTAGCCAGCTTAAAACGTTCGTTTTATGTATACACAAACATAGAATATAGGCAGCCACATACAAATCGATACTGGAATTTTAATTTAAGCATTTTGGTAACACTGTATATATTACGTTACCTTAAGTGATTTATATCCTTTAAATACTGAAATTATGTATATATTAAGTTTCAGCTAAAGGCCTTCTAAACTCTTGTTTATGCAAGGTGTATTAAACATASAAAAGAAATTTATTAATGAGGGAGGAGGAAGCAGTGGCCTATGATGTTTACTGTAGAAAGGAAAATGGTACAGAAAAGCCCCCCTCATTTTGTTACATGAACATGCCAATAACAAGTAACAACTAAAAACACGTAGTAATAAGTAACAATTAATTTGGCCATGCTTAGAACTGAAGGACTTACAGACATTCAAATTCACTGAATTAGAAAAATCTATCAGCATAGTAAAAGTATATAGGCAGAGTATGAAACTGGTATAAAAGAAGAGAAGCTGAAAGATATTGAAAGAAATATGAAAGAAAAGAAATATGGAAGAGATATGAAAGAAAAAAAGCTGAAGAGCAATGAACTGCCCTTTCTCCCAGAGGGTTTCCTCAACAGAAGTCAGTAATTTCAGGCTAGTGAAGCCAATTAAAGCATCTGAAAGTTGCGTATCCTGGTAGCCGCCTACCAAAAATTCTTGACTTTTAAGAATAAATTATGGCTCTGACCAACCTCACTCAATATATATTTTGGAGAGAGAGGAGAGAGAAAATTGCCTATAACATTCTGGTGGACAAAAAGGTTGCTAGGATGACTGGCTTATGGAGCCTGCCTGTGGAGAGCAAAAGAGCTCTTTTAGTGATCCAAATGAACAATACAAGAATGCTGCTTTCTGTGACTACATTTGGGTAAATAACACAGAGGAAAAGAGCTGAAAACAGTAGTGATACAGTAAGAAATAGGTATAAACTGGTTAGGAAATAAATTTAGCCTGGCATTTGCAATATCCAGCTATCAGAACATATCTAAGGAGAGATCTCCTAAGTTGGCATCTGGAGGCTTCGTGACCCAGGAACCTTTTTTGGAGAGATTTCACTGGCTACCTGGATGCATACGAAAAATGTCACTCCTTCTAATATATCTGAAAATACTGAGTCCTCCTCTGCAGCTGAATACTGAAAAATGTAATTTTTAACCTAAGCATCTAAAAGCATCCTGTGAATCTCAAAAATAAATGCTACAGAGCTACAAAAAGGCCAGCATCCTATGCTTTACTCATCATTTTATGGCAGCTATAAGTACACTGGGGATATCACTGAACACACCAAATATTTATATTGAGCCCTTCAGGTCAGGCAATAAACACTGAACAGAAAATCCAAATCMGGCTATACCATGCAAAAAGAGGAGGACAGACAGAGCATGGGTAACACAGACAGAATTATATGGTTACTCAGTTTAGATATAAATATTATCCTTCTGATTCAGCTATGTGATCATCTTTTCATTGCTGGTCCTATAAAGTGCAAACACAGATAAATCACAAAGAGGTATTTTAAACAGTTATTTGAACTGATACATTCACAATACCTAAATCATACAAGAAGCTGCTGCCAAGAACCATTTTATCACACAAAAAGGATTCTTAAGAGGCTATAATCTAAATTATGACCCACTAATACATAAAAGTAGGAATTTCATCTAGGAATCATTATTTGACAAGTACCTTTCAAAATAAAAATGAAATTGTGTGTGTGTACACACATATATATATAGCTTTCTTTCAAATAAAGATGTGAAGGAGCAGCAAAACCAACTACTATATAGTAAGAGCTAATCTAGAAAGATATTGTCAATATAGTATATAAAAAAGTTTTTCTTCAGGCTAATATGGATTTACAAATAACAGATCAGAAACAATCAGCAGCCTGAAGCACAGCCCAAGAGTGATCCCTTGCAAACTCCATCRCAGAAACACCGTCTTGGCCATATGTGCTATTTGGTCATAGCTTGAGGCTCCCCTTCACACCAGCGTCCCATTCGCAGCCCAGCCGCACTGTCCACCAGATGCTGAGCATGCTGGTTCTCACCCACAGGAAGCAAAGGGGCTCTCAAGGCACAGGCAMGGGACCAACTCCAGCGCTGCTTTTTTAGGCAGTTGTTGACAYGTGGGTTTGAGTCCTTTGATTTTGTGCACCTGCACGTAGCTCTGAAAGGCAGTTTGCACACAATATACTGCCGTTCGAGATTTGTCCTTCTGCGGCTGAATGGAAGGATGAAAAGTCAGAACGCCTGTGCTGCTGGCTGGTGATGCTTCTGCTGACCCCCCTCCCTCCTTAGGAACAAAGCAGTAACCAGTCCTGACTAAACGCTAGGCGCTGGGACACTTCAGCACTGTAGACAGCCCTCAGCTACCTCTTTCCACTAATTTAATTTAAAGCATGCTTTTGAATTGATTTAGCCAGATCAAAAGCCTGTGGAGGCATCACTTCAGCTGAACTCTACTGTCTGTCAAAAAGTTACCACAGATACTTCAAACTTACATTTCACAATGCTTTCATGCCACAGTTATTGCTCTTTTCTGAGGGTTTTTTGTTGTTGTTGTTTTTTGGTTGCTTTTTTTTGTCCAGAGGAAAGAGGAGAGTGTTGTTTTTGTTTGGAGGGAGGCAGAAGCTGAATCCAGAGTTTGTCCAATGTGGTATACAACCGTCAGGCCATGGTCAGGTCACATTCTGTTTTCCACTTTCTTGAATATTGCATGTTTGACTTCAAAACTGTCCAGTCCCAAATGAACTGTCAGCAAGGTACAAAGTGCCTCCTRAATGGAATGAGACCTGGCAGGTAAAGATTTTTCTGAGAATTAGGATCTGTGAATTTGATCTCTTCAGCCAGAGGAGAATGTAGATGCATTACTTCTGGGACTCCATTGCTATAATCTTGCATTAAAATATGCTGTGCTTTACAAGGCACAGAAGCAGGGTCTGGATCTTGAACACCTCTGAGCTCCAGTGAGTAGAAGGAGCTACGATCCTTATCCTGTTATCCCCTTTCAGGGTCTCTAAATACCCCACTAATTACACAGGGAAATTAGGTGCAAGAATCTACTTACCAGATCATGTGCTCAGGCCAGGTGCCTGAATGTAGGGGCTGCAAAAGCTCAATTTCTATCAAAAGCTATTTTTCTGGATATATCCTAAATGACAGATTTTAAGCCAAACCACATTATGCATCCTTTTTAAGCTCATATAGAAGTTCTCCAATTTCATTAGGTTCAATAAACCATGCATATATGAAACAGAAGATGAAAAGAAAACAGATCACAGGGCAACTGTTATTTGYCTTGATTCATTGGTTAGTTTTCTTTTAACATTGTTTGCCTCCTCATGGGAAGGTGGTGCACCCCAAAGAGGTTTTCAGCTGAGGGGTTCCCTCATAGATATTTTGTGGCACCATCATAACTGGGAACAGGACTTGCTTCTACAAGCCTGATGGAGGGTGAGCTCACCCTGGTTCACGTTCCACATACTCACCTTGCTGATTACGTACTGAAGAGGCAAACAAGCAGAGACAGAACAGACTTTCTTTTTCAGCATCTAGTGATACAAGGTCGTCATACATACACTTACTTCAGATTCCATAGGCTTTTCAAAGACACATAGAATTTGAGGGAAACACGTTTATGGTTCACACACACACACAGAGAGAAGACTATCTTTCATTTACACTAAGAGCTCATTAGCTCCCCAATTAAAAGGAAAGCATCTGTAGATCTCCTTAAGTGCATAGGACAAAGTTTACAAAGTGACTAAACAAGCAATATTATCATTTAAGGTACCTTTCAGTTATTAATTTGACATGCTGCTAAAGTGAAACTTTCATATTACATTTTTTTATTTGCTGATGCATGTTGTACAACATACATATATGCAAAACATGCTAATTAAACTTATGTGTTTCTTGATTTCTGTAGTTTGAGTCCTAGAAACCTAAAGTCTTCTTTAGTTTTTCAAGAAATTTCTATGTGGAAAACTTTTTTTTCTATGCATAGTTTTTTMTGTGCACATGAGCACACACCAGAGACACAAAAGGTTGTGTTCATTTTATCCAGTTTTAGATGTGTAGAATGTAGGCATCACATTTGAGCTGTCCCCCCGATCTATCTTACCAGCTAAAAGGACACTTTTAGGCTATGAATCATTTTATCTTAGCATAAACGTAAAAAATAGGTTCTTCAAGGGTATGATTCATCTGTCCTGTTTCTCTCCATTTCCCATTCAGGCAACTTTGGGTAACTAACTCAGATGTAGACGTCTTCATTTTGCTATATGAATCCCACTCACAGTCTGTAATTGCATGAGCATATAATGCAAAAGCATAAGATTTCAARACAGAACAAGGGTACAGCAGAGACAATTTCCATATCCCTTCCTACCTATGCTGGGTTAATTATATATGTTACTCTCATGTCATTGGTGGTCTCTATAAACCTAACAACATACCTTGAATTGTAAGGCTATCAATATATTGTACAAATACTACTTTCCATAATACTCGAAAGTCATCACAAAGCCAAGAGAAAGCTCACAATGAAAGTCACACTTTCAGGGAAGGAAGGAATCAGATGAAACAATAATTCAATTGACTCTTTAAATGAAAGTTGGTCCAAAGGAAAGAAAYCAGCATGTCACAAGGTCTAGGCATTCAGGCAATCTGAGGGGAAGGAAAAAAAAAAGTTTGATTCGCTTTTTCACAAACAACTAGAGCTCATCAAATTTGCCTAAATTGATTAATAAAAAGGAAAAAGCAGKGGACCCTGTAACTGCTCTGAATAATATGCAAACTGTAGCATCCAGGTGACCCTCAGATATGACTGCCGTAAGAAGGCACAAAGGCTGACTTCTCAGTGGTTCCRGAAAAGAGAGGGAGGGATTCTTAATTTTTCCTGGAGGAGGTAGCAAAGGTAGAGTGGAAAGAAGAGTCACTCTTCCTTCATTCACAGTAATTCATAGTAACATAGAAATGGGAAAAAGTAATAACACAAGATCATTATGTGAGGAGAAGGAAGAGCATTAGGCTGTTCAGAAGCTGGAAATCATCAGATTTTTTATTTACAATGAGAAAAAGCAATATCTAATTCTAATACACAGAATGTGGTCACTTTAGTAGAGGCAGAGTCTACCTGAGCAGCTTCAGCTATGAGAAATTAAATTTCACTTCTAATCCCAAGTTGCCTTTTTTGACTTTGATGCTTTTCTCTTGTAATGCTATTTCCACTTTTCTGAGCAAGAGCACAACTATTTCCTTTGCTAAAWTATGTACTGTTGTTTCCATTTTAGCTCAGTCTCGCATACGAAGTCAACTCAGATGACAGACACTGAACAGACTGCTTTCACAGAGGCAGAAAATCCAAATAAAGCAATGCTATAGACAGAAATCTCTGAAATACCTACAAACCAAGACAAATCTCAGGATTTCAAGCAAAAAGATGTCTTTTTCACAATAACCTGCAGGGGAATTCTGTTTGGGAGAAGGTGTCAGAAGAAAGGAGAGATCCCTACTAGTGAGTATTCTCAGTGTCCCCCTGAGAAGAGAGGCAGACAATGAAATAATACCTTATGAATTTGGGAAAACTTGTCATAAAGAGTTAATAATATTACAGCAGTATATTAGATATTAGTATATTAATGACAAATATACTTTACAGAAGTACTGGACCACCACAGCAGTCCACTTATACAAATCTTTCCGGGAATCTCCTGATRGTATCATAAATACACCTCAACATTTTTTTCAAGATCTTAATTTTAGCTGCTTTATATTTATTTCCAATTCTGTCCTTCCTATAAGAAGAACCAGAGACATTTCCATGTTTCAAAAGAGAAATGTAATGAAATTTCCATCTTTGAAGTATTTTCTTTTTCCACAACCAAGCACAACTTGTATCTTCTACTAAAACACTTTGCAGACTCAATCTCTCCCAGTGTGCATCTAATACATTCATGTCCCAAACCTGTAATGAGCACAGATGCAGGGGTCTGCCCACACACAGCAGGAAAAGGGCCATAATTCTGACTCATCTGGTAATTTATGCTTCTATACTGGTGTTAAAATAATGTTATTTTTGCATGAAAATATTTCTATAACACTTATATTTGTCAAAAAATAATATTCAGAGATTGTCAAATTGCCACCATGATTCTTACATGATCAGAATATATCCAATAGGTTGCACTGGAAAGAGCACATCAGAATCCAACACATTATCTTTGATATTGCTATCRTTTGTAATGCCCTGAGCCACTGCTGGAGCTTGGAGGGGCAAGGAGAGAATATGTAGGTAAATTAAAATATTCAAGTTAGTTGTTGTAAAAGACCCAAAATTTTGTGGTGTAAAATGCCTCTCTCATTGCCAGCTATGCTTACCAACAGATCTKCATTATGGTCTAACACTGCTCTCTCCCATTAAAGTATACATTCATCTTATGTTCCTATGTCTCTTTATCTAATGCAAAAGCAGACAACCAAGAATCTAGGAAAGTATGGAACAAGTTAAAAAACTTAAATTAACACTGGCTTATGCATAGTAATTGCTGAACAAGATAGGTCTAATGTGGATATATGTAGAAGAACTATCAGGGAGTTTTAGAATTTTTGTTTTATTTTGTTTCATGGCAGCTAGGATAGGTTCACAATTCAAGAGCAGGATTGAGACTTTYGGACTGTATCTCTAAAATGCCATTTAATCATAAGAAATCTATAGAGAAAAAAAGTCCCTTTTAATGTTTTGTTTTTAAAAATTTGTAATATACACTGCTGATGAAACAAAAAACATAGGAGACTTGCAGTTTTCACATGGATGTGCACAGACAATTTTGTGCAAGTTTTGCCAGAATTTGATCCTTTTTGTTCAGAAAAATCTGTTTTCCCCTTCCATGCTTGTATTTCAAGTATCCTTACATTTTTGTTGTTGAATATACCTAGAGGCATATTACTGAAACATACTCCTCAGCTCTCCTCAACAGTGACCGAATTTGCAAGAATAAATTTCATTTTTTCAATGCCAGAAAGATACGAAAAAAAGTTTTCCAGAAGAAATAGACTCGTTTGAAGTCAAGTCATTACTCTGAATGACTGAGATGTGTACTCTAAGAAAAACTTTAATGTACTCAAAGGACTATATGTAAATGTTTAAAGTACAAAAGACTTGTATTTGTGTGTGTGAAYGCACACATATGGTGGGAGTAGGAAGAAGTGTATATATATATGTTACTGGACAGAACAAGCTAATATTTAGGAACAAAATAACTTCTTATGCAGATACAATTCCTAAGATCTTGAGATCTCTTCTTGGGAAGGTCAGATCATCCAACTCTTCTAGATCCTTTATAAAAGTTTGTTATTATGGGTTAATGCCACACAATTTTTGTTAGACGTTCCCCAAACAAGAATATCTGATGCTTGCTGTACTTCTTAGTAAATGATTAAGAAAACTATGCACTAATTCATTCCTTCCTACAAGAATCTAAAAAAAAMCCCCACAAAACCAACCAAACAAAACCCCTAGTATTTCCTATCTCTACTTGAATTATGACATTTGGATGTGCAAATACAAGCAGTSTGATTATAGCTCCGTATTCATGGGGAGCCACGGTGTGAGAAGGAATGGGGAGGAAGGTACTAAAAGTTCATCATTCTTAAGCTGGAAGATGAAAAAGCAGTGCTGTAACCGACTAGTTCTTCAATCACCCAAAGTCATTACTGCATTAAATTAAGATTACTTGAAGGCACATGGAGCAATTTACCTTGCACAAAATAAAGGAATTAACAAAACTACATGTAAAGAAACCACTACCTGATTCCTGGTAGCAATAGCAATACTTTACACTTCCTTAGCACCTTTCATTCACCGATCTCAAAGCACTTTGGGGTCAAGCTTTTCTAAAGACAAATCCCAATTTTGTCTGTTCAGAGGGTACCACTTTCATAGATTTCTGCCTATCTCACAGTGAAGATATCTATCTGCCTTTTGAGGCCCAGCCCAAGGCTGCTTTCAAGATAAAACTCATGATCTGAAAAAGAGCAGACTTGCAGAAGCAGATTCATGCATAGCTGGATGGCACACTTGGAGCTACACAAGACCCAAAGTGTACAGGCATGCCAGCTGGGTTAATATGTCTCCAGGCATGCTTGGGTAAGTCTGTATGGCATTTCACAGGAAAAGCACTCTAGAGTATGCTCTGCAGATGGCTCCATTCAAGACTAYTCTTTTTGGAAGGGGCAGATACACTCATTATGGTTCTGTCATCCACAAACATACACATCCAAAACATATTTGGATTATCCTTTCCCTTTCCATTTCCTTCAAAGAAACTTACCCTTTCTCTTCCACAGTATACTCTAAGAAGATACAGTTAAAAAAACAGTGAATTGCTAGTAGAGAATCAAAACAGCAGTTTCTATTCCTATGTGCCAGGTTATGCAGCTGTAGAAATGTAAAGGACTTCTAAAAGCCACATTCCCAKGGAGAAGAAAACTCCCCACATGCTGCAGCTAAGGCAAAGAGTGGCAGACAGAGATTTTAATTTTGTACACATTTAACTACTTATGTATCYTACACAGATACCTGTGTAAGAAGTGAAATCCTTAGGACATAGCACTGCAGAAGACCCAGGGTGGTGTCACCATTTACTTGCTGCTGATAAGAAATCTCTGTAGTTCTGACAGCCAACACCACTCTAGTAGGGCTGATTTCAAAGTCTGAATCAGTGCAGAACTGCACAAGTGCAATGCTGACCTAAAGATTTATTAATCCCCTTCCCTTTTAGCTGCAAGTTCTATTCTGTGCATCATAGAATCCCATCCAAAGATCTAATTTCACACATGTTTCAGAACTGGTTGATGGCAAATATACAGGTGGATATATACACAAATGAATACACATGCATGCACATTATGTAGGTCACATTAAAGCATATCAAGAAAGACCTCACAAATTGCCAGTTAGGGGTAGTCAAGATCCTCATCTGTGATGTGATATATTTTGCTTCATAATCTTTTTTTTTTGGATTCAAGGACACACTCTTCATGAAAATGCCTTAGCCATTAGGATCCAGGGTATTTAGATATATTCTCTCACACAGCTGATCCAGCCAATATAAAAATACTGAAGCAGTTACTAACTCAGTGTATTTGAAATTACCTTCATAGCTCACTAGTTAATACTTAGGAACCTGGCTGGGCAAGTTCCACTCTCTAACCCAATGAATATTTTTAAATTTGCAGAATGACTTTTTTCCCTCAGAGGGGAAAACAAGGGAGAGTTTATTGACAAAGAAAAAATAAAAGACATCATTTTTAGTCATTATATAGCCAACTTTTGTTAATTATTTTTCCACTTTGGGAGCTACATCCCCCAAAACAATAACACAATAGCACAGCAGTACGGACCGGAGCATGTCTTACTGTTTTTTGTCTATATGGACTAGRCATAGCAGGGCAAATTTTCTGAAGCATTCAGCTTTCATTCCGGTACCAAAAGTAATTTCCTGATTTCAAAAAGATTTGGTCTGTGATAAGCACTCATAGTAAGGTCTTGAAAAAACAAAGACATGTTGGCAAAGCACAGCCCCATTATTGGCCACCACAGTGACAGTTTCATCAAAGCTAGGGTAATGGTAAGAAACGATGTTAAYAAACCAGCAGTAGACAGAGGTATTCAATACATCGGCATTCCAAATCTCTTTCAGAAACACTGCATCTCCACTGAAGTCGTGGGAACAGTGCCCATCAGTTTCAATGGGGCAAGACTTCAYGACAAGTCTCCGTAGACAGTATCAYGCAAAATGTTCTACACTTTTCRTATTTGTTATGACATATTACAAGATAAATATCCACCATTCATTCAGGATTGGATTTTTCAGAGAAAAGAAATATAGTTAATAACTGTAACTAACAGAAATTCCTTTAAAAACAAGCCTAGACAAGTAGCACCCCTKATTAACATGTTATGTTTCTTTCCTTCCACAATCTCTTGTTCCATAATCTCTTGAGAAATTTCGATTTCCACCGATTTTCATGAAAGCAGAAGATTTAGGATCTCCATATATGTTGCCAAGCACAGCAGAAGAATAAGCTTAACTATTCAGTTCCACCACTGCCTGAAGTCTATTCCTAAATCATCAAAAATCTAATTTTAGTATAGTGATACTTTAATGTAGATAAAACTGTAATGAAAAATTTTGATTTTGAAAATAGATGGCATTTAATTGTACACATTTTTAGTCCTTTGTGGATTCCCAAACTAAGACAGCTGACTACCCACAATAGTTGAATGGAATCCTTAGGCAAGTGTGAAAAGCTGTGAAACTCTTCGCTTGCTTGGACAAATACATAATGTCCTAAAATATATATTTATTGTCAGCTATTGAAGGGGAGATATGTCATTATATGTATTCTGGAGCATATATGTATTGCAGAAATGGCTTAAATCATTATGATTTTCATCATCTTTTCTTGTGAAAAAAAATCCTTCCTAGGAAAAGAGAGCCAGATGAACCAAATCTTTAAARAATGATTCTACAGAAAATACTCTCAGACAACTTAATTGATTGATTCCAATGACTCACTTGCATTCAGGGAATGTGGGGTCGTTACTACTTACATCTTATCAGAAAGGCAGTCATCAATGCACCACCAAGCACAATTCCCTCAAAAGGCAGCAGCCCTCACACAATACTTCGCAGTAGTCTCTTCCCCTAGTTCTTGCAGCTTACTCTAAACAAGTCTGCGTTCCCTACTGTGTATTGACTTAATAGCTGTGGAGAAGCAGTACATCCTAGGCTGACAAGTTTAATTTGTGTTCCCATTCCTCCTTCATATAAGACACAGTTTTCAGTTAAAAAAAAAAAAAATAAAAAGTTTCAAAACTAAGTGTTTATTTAAGAAGGTCAAAAATCCCTCAAGCAGAAGTTATAGAGTGAACAAAACATAACCAGCTTAAATTTAGCTATCTAGATACTTTTCCAGGTGTTCAGCCTTCCCTAGAATTCAGGCCTGGACCCCAGCTGTCAAAGCAGTAGTACAAGAGATCACAGAAATCCTTCAGYTCTTAAGTGCTATCTGGATTTTGAAAGATTTAACTCTCTTTATATTAACTATATTTCATGGGAGATAGGTCTGGGAAATGAATGCAGYACCTGATAATCCAATCTGGGACTACGTACATTGCACACTTTAAGGACATCTTTCTTTCCCAGCTCATGTCTAATCAGTCAAAGGGTATAGGAGCTACATAAACACAGAAAATTCATTATGGAACTGCATATTGAGGAACTCTTCATTTATTTCATGTCTCAATTTTATTCCATCAACCAGATATTGTTGGGACTACTACCACAAAATCGTTAAACAACACATTATTTTCATATACATGCTGGGTTCATTTTGTGAAAAGGTCAGGAAAAACAACCAGTGCACTTTGAAGTTACAAAGGCAGCTCTCAAAAGCTCAGACTGCCCTACTCGATAGCCTCTACCCAGTCTTTCCTCATCCAAACACCTCTATAGCAAGGAATAATAAAGTCACTGAGAAAAACTACAGTTATAAAACTTTAACTCTTAGTTCCCTAGTTCTGAAAAGGGGGTCTGTTACCAGCCATAGGCTATTCTAACTTGAAAATGTATTTTAGGTCTTGTTCTGAGTTTAGCTTGGCTAAACAGAAGCACTTGATCTATACAAAACTCGCATTTCCCTAACATGATTTTTCAAAAGTAGTTCTAAGCTTTTTGTTTCTTATCTTCATTAAAGATTGGCCTACAAACTCCACATTTGTTGCACTTTGTTAACCTCATTAAGTGCTTTCTAGCATCATTGGAAAGGGAATATTTTGGGGAATACAAAGATGCAGCTGTTTTATTTGCTTGCAGTTTAAATAGGAAGATGTGGACTATTCAAATGTGTATAGCATATAGATGGCTACTTGCCTAGGCCAAAAGTTGGGAGTGAATGGAATAAGGATAGCAGTCTCATGAACTAACATCATTTTCTGTCTCAAAAGGAGTGTGTCTCAGAGAAGCTGAACTATACAACTAAAAGCAGAAACTGCCAAGACCTGATGTACAGAAGAGAGACGATGAACTTGGAAATGAAGAAAAACAAATAGGGAATAATGAGAGAATAGACACGGAAAGGAAAAAGAAAAAGGAAGAAAAAGAGAGGAGATAGATGGAGGAAGCAAGAGTGCTGCAAGGCYTGTATTTTTGTTAGCAACCACTAAAAATACAATGTTTATATCTATAAAATCACACACACACACATATATATGTACAAAAACATATGTTTAAAAAGAAAAAAAATGCTTTGTAAGGCATTCAAACAATATGTAGATAAAGTTTCTCCTATCACTCTGTTCGCTCATCCATGTTGTGAAGGTGTATTACTGAAGCAAGCCTCGACCTCAAACATATCTCCTAGAAGTTGGCAAGTAACTAGTTCCCCCTTGCTGTGCCAGCTGAAGAAACGAATATGAATATTTTGCACATCTGTCTAAAATAAAATTTGGTGCTAAATTAGAAAGCACAGGAGATTTCTAAACAAAAAGCACACTAAAACAATAGAATAAATTGTGAAGATCATTGAGAAGTGTCCATCTAGCACCCCTTAAAAAGTTACACTTTTATATAAACCTTCAACTTAAAATAGCCCGAAGAAGAAAAAATCCATAAAGGATCTATTAAAAGGTCCAAACAGTCTCATTTCCACAAAATCCTCCATCCTCTCACTAGCAACATCAACCAGACTTATCTCTACCTCTTACATTTGTAAAAAGCAGTAATGGAACAAATGACTATGAGATTACAAAATCTAATTTCCTGCTCCTTAGGACAAATATCCAAACACCCACCTATGCTATGTTACTCGCTGCAGGAAACCCCATGTGTTAGCTTTTACTGACTATATTTAAAAAGAAGAACTTGCACCTCTACATGCACTTTCAGGAAAGCACACTATCGTACACCATTCCAGACTAAGAGATCAGTCATTACAATCACAAGGTTCTGCTATAGCAGCACACTGTGCTGCAGGCTGGGAGGGTGGGAGAGGAGCAGGATAAAATTCCGACATTGCCTGAGGTTCCAGCTGTTGTGTTTCTACTGAAATCTTTCCTGTGCACTTAATAAGTCGTCTATATACACCCAGTACTTCATTTTCTTTACAGAACAAAACAAGAGGGGAAAGTAAAGTTTGACTGGCACCAGTCACCAGTGGAGACAATAATGAAACAACGCCATGGAAAACTCACTGGGTCCAGTAGAAATTCATTTCCAGATTCACAAACTGGTATCTGTCTTACATCTGAAAAATTTAGCCTAAGAAAGTATTCTGTTACACTTTCACGCATTTTTCTGTCCTTTCAGGCATTAACTTCTCTGTACATTGCCCARCAACCCTTTCCAAAAAACTGACACAGTTCTGGTACTCGTTGCAAGCATTCTGAGGAGCTCAGATTTTTAGTCTTTAAAATGAAACAGTTTGTGACAAATTGCTATTTTTGTCAAAATAGTATCAGTAAAAAAAATTATACATATTCTCAGCAGAGTAGAACTTAATGTAAATTTGTTCATCAGCAGTATGCCCTCCCTCCTGAGATTAAATAGGAATATAAATGAAGAAAGTCCCTTAGCACCTGCAGAACACACATTATGTATAAGATTATCATGTGGTGGGAAAAAAGAATTTCTGCAGCATCCACTTTCAAAAATATTGAATGTATATTATTCTTCAGGACCCATGTACCCGTAGCCTCTAAAATCRCCACTAAATTTTCCAGTATTTTCCCATACTTCAGAATACAGAACGCTGGCACTGCTACACTTGGAAATAAAATTATATTATGAGGTTCTTTTATTTGTGCTTTATTATACAYGAAACCAAAGTTTATAGAGTCCACTTAAGGGCCAAATAAGGTCTAAAAAGTAGTGAAACTTTTCATTCTAATAATTTGAGTTCTATATTAGCACGATTATGATTTAAATAGAACTTTACAATAAGTAGCAAGACCTACAGGAAAAGAATATTAAAAAAAAAAAAAAAACAGGAATCCCTTTGAAGGACTGTTTTAGATTTTTTTTTATAAGCACATTGGAAAGATTTTCATATTAAATGTCTCATGAAGGAGTGTGGCTATGGTTTCAAGTTTTCAGTGAATTAAAACAATTGAGAAAATTAACAGAAGATGTAAATAGGATTTTAAAATGTCTTTTGTTAAAATTGGAGCTGCATTTATTTTTACTGTTATCTGCAGATCCTATTCTGTCTAAAAAGAGATTAAAATCAATTCTTTTCTATATATTGATTACATTTGTTTATATAAAAGTCTGACAAAAAGAGTTTGTAATAACTCCCTTCAATATATTTTAAAAAAATGTTTTACATTTTTTGCATGTCATTTGATTTTTAAAAATACATGTGTTTGGAGAGAGAGGACTTTTGGAGGGGAGACTGGAATAAAGGACTTCTGATACAGAAGAMCTATATCAGCTATGTTCTGATTTATTACTAGTATCGATTGCTATATACTGTGTTGGCAAACTGTACTTATTTGCGTATGTGCTTTAAGATTCTCAGTACAATTTCCTAGCTATATTTTTTTCATCTTTTTTTCATCAAGTTTAGCAGTACAGAAATTTAACTGAGAATGATCACACTGACCAACCTGGAGAATAGCTTTTCTGCCACAATTTTTCCCGAAGACAGAGCCCTCGAAGGCAAATTCATGATCACGCAACCAGCGCAAGAGAGATTCCTATTCAAAAATTAAGCATTTATTTCCAATTCTTCTTAACAACTGGGCCTTGAATTGCACTATAAATATGATTTAGAGGAAAAAAAATATTTTGGTGTACAGTATAAAGCCTGCATAATTATGTAAGAAGTAAAAACAGCAACACAGTCTTGAGTCCACTTTGTTTAAACAATGCAAAGGTGGCCAAGGAGCAATATAAGGATTAACAGCTCTGAAATGAGGTCAGTGGTTGCCGCCACCTTTTATAATGAAATAAGACCACAAAATGTTTGAATATCCTACTCCCTCTTCTCATGGCATGCACTTTTATGCAAATGTAGTTCTGTTAAACATGCTCCCTGTTCATAGAGTTGGCAATGTTTGACATCATCAAATACCAAAGCATGAAATCTCAACAAATGAAGAACCCTGGTTGTGTTCCAAACCTTTATGCAGCCACAAATATCTTCACAATGTGCAGGGAGCACAAACATCAAATCTAGATAGTGAGGTCTGTGTTTTTTTATAAAAATCTGGAGTTGCCACAATCTAGATGTGGTCTTGGCAAACTGCCAGCATTTGGATGTGTCAGCTACCTGCATGGCCAATTTTGGACAAAAAAAAAAATACAAATACAGAGCTGAGGTAAAGGCAGATTCAAACTTGCCCAGAGTGGTATCATGCAAAGATTAATTGTATCTCAAGTCTCTGTCCAATAACTTAACATCCAGGCTGATACTTCCTTAAGGTGAAATMAAGATGTACAAACCTCAGAGCAGCACTTGCAGAACAAAGACAGATTTTCTGGATGACAATGACTGATATTTGCTGCTGACCTTTATTATATACTGTCAGAAGTCTCCCAGCTACACTTATACTGAGCCTTATGGCAGCTCAGTGCATCTTTGAAAAAATCAGATTCCGTTTGTAATTCCTGGCAAACAAGCAGCTATATTGCAAATGCCCATCATAGTTACCACTTTTGAGAAATCCCAACCATTAAGRTTCAACAAAAAGTACAAAAGACTGGGAAAATGAATCATTATCTCATCTTAAAGTGACCCTTCCAGAACTGCTGGAAGACAGCACAAGCTCTGCGTAGTGCACATTAGTTGTGATTAGACATCTGAATATTGASGGCTGGTATCTTTCAGGTATTTTACAGTAATTTAAAAGAAAGGAAAAGTAATTGATGTTTTCAGAAGAGCAGTATTCATTACCCTGTTCTCATGAAGGATGACCACTAGGACATTTGAGTGTACATCACAGCATCATACAGCAATAGGCATAGTGGAAAAATCATATTACAGATGTTTATTTTTAAGTCAGATGTGGCTGGTGTAGGCTAAAGCTAGAAGCACAGTGACTTACGAGAGGCATCTGTGGGAGGCAGTCACTCCCATATCCTGACTCGCCCAAATTCCAAGCTTTGAAATTACCACATGAACTTTGGAGCGAGATATCATTGAGAAACCAAATAGCTGATGTCACAATTTTGTATTTCTTCCCCAAACTAAAGACCAAGAACTCTGATAGAACCAAAGCCATCAACTCCAATCTACAAAATACCCCAGATTTGAAATACCCATCTGAGTCCGCTCTCCAGAAATCAGAGATGGAAAAGGAAAGAAAAACTATTCAGAGTGCCCTGGTGGGAAAATCAGTATGACCGCCTTCCTTACTGCATCCTCAAGAATATCCCAACTCCCTCCATCTCCTTCCCTGGCATATCCACATACTTGTGTCTCTCTCCTGCCTCCCCCCCCCACCCCAACACCCTTCTGTTTTGGCTAATGAACATCACACATTTGAAACCATCTTCTTTTGGCTGCTGCCTATTTGTGTGCATATTTGTGGTCAGCAACAGTCTCTAAACAACTGCATCTGCTTGTGTAGCGGTGAGAACATGACTACACACATTGCAGGTTGAGATTTCATTGTGCATCCCTGATTATGTATACTGGGGCAGACACCTGCTCCATGTTAAAGTCCACATCCTTCTATCTTTATTTCCATCCAAAACAGTCAAACTAAGTTTTACTGAAGGACTGTCTGCTGCAATCACCCCTCCAAAATATAGCATCAATACACTCTTTCACCTCTTTCACAACCATCATCTGGCTACCAAGATACAGGATGATGCTACCATTTATCTGTTTCTCTTCACAGTTTGGAATACTTGTATTTTCTCCAACATCTCTAAAAGAAAGACCTAGATCAGCTCAGGAAAGACAAGATTCAGTTCTGGGTTAACCACAGTATTCCTGCGTGACAATCTCAAAGTCTTCAACTGTGAAAATAAGGTTAGCACTATAGTCCAGTGAGGTCTTCTGCACAGAGGAAAAGGATAACTGGAACTGCCTCACCTCAGTCTGTTCCTCTTCCCCTTCCCAGCTGTTTCATAGTATGTAGAGTGCAGGATCTAGGCAGAGACTTCTATGCTACCTCTATAGGATCTTGTGGTATAGGATGTTGTGTCCTGTATTCCTGAGGCACTGAGGAAAACAGAGAGAGGAACCAGCCAGCTGTTCCAGGTGGTAAGATCAGCTAAGCAGGTCCCTGAAACCCAGAAGTGTGGGGAGTAAAACAAGGCTACCTGCAGTCATGTTTGCCTGTCTCAAATGACACTATACAATCTATGAGATTATGCACTCATGTATCTCATCCTAAATACTTAAGTAGCCAAAGGTTTCTAATGCTCTCCCAGTTTACTTCTTCACTCCCCAGCAGCACATTAAAAAAATAAGATCTAGCAAATCCACCAATTTTGCCAGCAAAGAAATATTGTTGATGAATAATAAATGTTTTGTATTCACAAATCCATTTCTATTACTACTAATTTCCTGCTAAGATAGATGGCTTCTTGTCTCAGCTACCCTTCAGACAAGCTCTCCGGGATGCTTTCATGCACTGAGCACTAGAGTGGATTCGAGAGGCTTAGATTCTACTTCATGCTCTTCTGCAGAGAACTCTTTGCCTGTCTCCTTACCTTCTTGTGCCTCAGTTGTCATAGGTGTAGGAAAGACCATTTACACCAATTGCAGATCAACTCATATGAGCCAGCTGCTACTACTGTCATATGTATAAACACATAGGAGAGTCTAATATAATACTATATATAATATACGCACACACAGATTTTCAGGGAGATCTCCACCCACTGGAAAAAAAAGAAGTACAGAAAAGAATTAGCTTTCCTAGCCAAGAACAGCTCCTGATTCAGCAAAGCAGGGACCTTTGGCTATTCAGACCACTCTGTACAGTCTTGCTTGAATTCTCTGCTGCATAGTGATTTGCACCATTCCTTTCTCTTTCTTCTTGCCTGCTCAGTCTCTTAGCACCTTCTTCTCAAACCTCAACATCCCTATGCTTTTTTTTTCTTTCCATTTACCTGATCCCTCCTAACTTCATTCTTTATCCACCCAAATAGCAGAGATGTCACCTTTAATTAAAAACAAAAACACACAAACACACTCTATTCCCTCAGGCACTGAGCCTGTACAGATTAATGTGCACACGCACAGAACCTCCAATATGCCAGGCTAGAGCTGACAAGGCTGGACAGACACAGGGGAGGTGGCACCCTGCCTAGGAGCCTCAAGACTAACATAGTACTTACTGCTACCTTACAGCTGATAAGCTTGTGTACTTTACACTTCATCTTATTTTTGTGTGTTTGTTAGGAATGCAAACTCCAAGAGCACAGCCTTTGCCCAACCCTCTGTTTCACAGCTCCTGTGGCAGCAGAGGTCCTTTCCTAAACAGAAGCAGCACTCTTCTTATAAGTGATAAGATTAAGACAAATTTCAAACATTCCAAATAACAAAGGCCCCAAAATTGTGAGACTGCATTAACAATCATGAGAATTTGTTTTGGAAAATAACAAGTTGGATTACTAGTCTCAGGTTTAGTACCTCTGGGATGTGACTGGGCTGGATTTACAAGTCCTGTGCTACAAACACAAGGAGATCTAACTACTCTCTTTTGTTAAACCAGACCAGACCTCTTACATTGACCTACATTCCAGTAAAGACCACAGGGCCAGCTCAGGAATAGCTAGTGATATTGCAAAATGTTGAGTTTCTAAGGGTATTGAATTCAAATGCACGGAGGTGTTCAGTTTCTGTCTTGGTCCAGCTACTCTGTGTTTCTGGATGCTCYCACCGCACCATCTGAGCCTGCAGAGAGCTGGGCAAGGAGCACTGCCAAGCCCCAAGCTTCTGAACCTAATGACTCAGACCCTTCTCTTCACAATCATGAGATTGGCTCAGACACTGAGTATTCCTAAACCTCTTGTTTTCTACTTGCCTTCTATTTTATTTTCACATTGAAAATAAACATTCACCTCCTCCTGAATTGTGTGCTTAACCATCTCCAGCTCAAAGTGAGAGAGATGATACACAAACACGCAAGTTCCAGGTCTGTTATCAGAGAATCCATCACTTCATTATCTCCATCTCAGGGTACAAAAGTGCTATTTTACCCCTGTTGTATACCAGGCAAATAGGCAGCTGCATCACTTTCAGCCTACTGCCAGGTTCCCCAGGATCCTATCCCTATTAATTCCAGCCTTTCTCTCACATTTTGGCCATTTCTTCTGGCACATATCCTTCCTCTCTTTAACCCCACAAATCTGCCTATATGCACCCTGAGTTCAACTTTTTTAGTCCCAAATGACATGTACTTTCTCATGGTTTCCTGCTCACTTGCCCAGTACATTTACCTTTTCTGCTGTCCCTCACAAGACTGTAGTCTGTTCTTTCATGTTCTCCTCTCCTCATTTTTGCTCTCCCATGGCAACTAAGCAACCACTGTTTTTCTAGCAAATGGCCTTGCCAGCATAATACAAAATGCCGACCATTTCTGCAGTTTCTTCTTATTAAAGGAATCTGGTGGTTACCTTGAGAGAACATTTAAGACACCTAAGCTGTCACGAGACTTAAGACTAAAAAAAAATAAATTTAAATAAGGATTTTATCAAACAAAATACCTGTTTCATTGATGATAGTTTAATGATCATTCACAATCCAGAAGTGCTACTTCTCATGGGGAAAGAAACATGCTCTTACCTCATGTAGCTATAATACATTATATGAGAAATGACAGATCCCTAAAAGGAAAGATGATGATCTCAAAAATCCTATAGGAGGGACTTGGAGAAGAGGGTAGACAAAACAAAACACAAAGGCCAAAATGTTCAGATTTGGGAGTAGTTACATTTCTATGCAGGCATCTATGTGATATTTATTGTTTTTTAAAATAATTTTATTGAAGTATAATTGGAAAAAAAATGAACACAGTTACTGAGTTAGAAGAAAAGCAGCCACAATGCATTAGTTCAACATAGTTCAACACAGGTGAAAAGACTCTCAGAAACACTTCTTTGTCTTTTAAAACACTGCCACAACCATGTATTCATGTATTCCATGTAATACTTTTCAAAATCCTCAAACTCTAAGCTGAGAAAGACAAAACTAAGGCAATAAAAAACCTGCTGCACTTGTATGGCTGTACAACTATCCTTATTTGTATGATAGGATTTGCCAGCATGGCTGTCAAAGTGAGACCACAGGATAAGCAGGCAAACCTTATTAACTTTAAATGTAGCCAGCCTGTGCAACAACAGGCATGAAGATGTGAAACTGAACTGGTTGTACAAATCTGAAAACAGTCAGATCAGTCGACTAAGATGAAGCTTTTGTCATTGCTTTTGTCCGGTGTCAAGCTTTTGTCCAGTGTCAAGCAATGACATCAGGACTGTCCAGGGACAGCTTCCAGCTAAGGAAATACCTACTCATGATGTATCTGAGTGACTTTAGTGCCAGTTAGCTACTGAAATCACAGCATGTTCCTGAGTTGTCTCCATTCCACTGCTGCCCTCTCTTGCAAAAGCTGTTTCAAAATAAAGCAACTTCTCACCCTTTTCTTCCCTCATGTATGCTCAGATTTAGAAGGCCTTGCCCTCAATAGAGCTGGGAACTAAGGGTGGGATTCAATGGCCTAAGATAGGTGTCTAACAAAATCTGAAATTCCTTGTGGTATCCAAGATTCTCTCAGGCCTGGGCAGATACACCACGGGATCTATGGGAGACCCTCTCCAGGAAGAGAGAGGCCCAACTAAAGACCAGGAAGGGTATCACTGGGCTTCTTAAATTGTACCAGACACCAGTGTTTAGGTAACTGAATCCCATCCTTGGAGACCAGGCAAGAAAGATCACACCATATATCTCATTTCTCCTGTCCCTCCCTGAGCAAAAGCATTCCTGTTAGCAACTGTCAGAGGCAGGAAAGCAGACTACACTGAATTTCTGTGCAAGCAGCCCTTGCTCTTATAGCAACCTGTGCTAGCTAGGTTAAAGAAAGCACAGGCATGGTTTTCATGCTGCCATCATAGCTCCAGGGACAGCACAGACATATACTCAGCCCTAACCTAACCGAACGGTATGTACTCTGTGTTTCATACCTCTGAGCAACGATCACACAATTAGTCCCATTAGCAACATTTTATGAGCAGAGCATGACATCTGCAGTGAATGAAACATGGAAAAACATTTGCAATTTCCTTGTAGTTTTACAGACAGCTGTCCTTAAACAGAAATACAGTATTAACATGAATAGAATGGCTTTTTAAGCCAACTTGATTTGTCTAGGATTTTAATTTATCAAGAGCACAATTATAATGTCTGGAAGGAGGAAAGATAAATAACTGTATGTGTTCCTAAGATGCTCAAAACCAAGCTCTTATTTATGATGTATTTCTGTCTTTTTCTCATAGTGTGTTTTTCATTAAGGCTTTCAACTTCATATATCTTCCAGTTGTTTTAAATCATCTTGATTGAACCTACATGTATTACATATATATGTTATTTAATATATGTGATATATAATACATATATAGATAATAAATAACAGCTTGGTTTTGAGTATTTTGTCAAGACAGAAGTACATCATAAATTAGTTTAGCATTCAACTCTGGGTTTCAGTTGGGAAGCACCACTGTATTATGGTATATATAATTTGACATGTCTTCTAATTAAGAGACAATGTAAGCAATTTTCAAATTTACAATGTAATAAAAATGGTTTGAGACTTATGAGAAATATGAGACTGACAGCTCTAGGGTACAGTTCTTGGAAGTATGGACATCTTGGCATCACATAAGATGGGCTCCAGACTTTATAGGATAAACACTTCAGACTGCTAGATTTAGACGGTGTATGGTAACACAACAACAACAACAAAAAAAAGCTTCCACATACTCCCAGTACCCTCAGCTTTAACCTAGAAGAAACATCACTTTTTTTTTCTTTCAGAGAAAACACTTTAATTGTCTTGTTCATTCAGTTCTTGGTCTGTGACATAGGAGTCAAAAGGGTGCTGCTGCAGAAATTACTTACTGATTTGCTTGGTTTACCCATGAATGCCAGACATGCAAGGGCTTGTCTTCAAAATTTAACACCTGGTGTTTTACAYTATCAAGTAAATTGAAAACAAGATTGGATTTTACCCACCTCTGCAACTTTCATACAATAAGAGAGCTACCTTGCACAATGTTCAAACCTGGGCTTTCATAAAAAGTTATTAGATATATGGGCACTCCACCAAAACTACATGTAGAAGTTCCCTGTCTTCTCTACTTTATGAATGTTCTCTTGTGTGTCTCAGGTGACCTCCTTTCTTCTATCAGTACCCAGGAAGGAAAGCTCTGCTTTGAGCTGAAACACACGCAATAGGAAACAGAGGGAAAAGTGCAGTATGAGATCAACAGGATTGTCTTCAAGGGTAATCCCATACACAGTGTGTTGTAGTAACCCATCTAAAGGCAACAGAAACCATGAATCACTGTGACAAGGTCTTGATTTGAGAGGAATATGGCAAACACGTAAATACAGACAGAAGAAGGCATTCCTGGCCATAAATTCCCTAGGGACAGGGCTGGACRCATTGCCAAAGAGCAAGCCCTCTAAAGAAGAGGACAAAATCCCTCCATAACAGGKAGCGGTATCATTATTGCCGTTCTCCTCAAGATTCTGTCACTTTGACAACTTCACTAATTCTACAATCCCATAAAGGATAAATTCTGGGAAAGCAAAGAATCTGATCACCTTGGCTGCATGAAGAAAGAGCATTTTGTCATCTGGCATGTAACTTGAAATTGCCAGCTCCTTTTTCACAGGGACTATTTAAACCTGTTCAGACAGGGACAAGTTTAGAACTTTAAAGATCACCACCAGAAAAAARGGACRTTACAGGTGAATAACATTTCAGTCAGTCAGAAGAGTTCAGATCARTTAGTCCAGTCCAAAGAGTTATGTTCAAAGTTATTTTACTGTGTGTGTTGTAATTGTTTGAATGATACTTTTTAAAGGGAGAATGCTGTGCTTTAAGTTCATGCAGTTTTACAGAAAATTTGTAAAATAAGTTCTAAGAGATTTTGCTTATAAATGTGACAGCTCTTAATTATAAAACTACAATCAATATCAAATCATTTTAAAACACAAAATACAAGAATCAAAATGTGTTTGTGCGGTTCTATATTCTTAGAATAGATTTCACATTAAAAAATCAATATCTAATTTTGCTCTGAAATGTAAGAAAAATGTACTGTGCATTTAATCTCAAAGGAATTTACATACTTTTTACATATCCACTATCAGAATCAATCCACATAACTTTGCAATCCCCACCTCAGAGTGAACACAATACCTTTCTATAAGTGCTTGAAAAGAGAGCTTTATAGAGAATACAAAGAAAAACAAAATACATTAAAACTGATAGAAATTAGGGGTATACAGAACACAGCTTAAATAAAAAAARAATACAGGTGTGCTCTTATACAGTGATAAATGTTTTTTTCCAGAAATGTAATTAATTTCACTTTTCTTAAATTTACTTTTTATGCAAAGGTTGGGGAGTAACTGAACAGCAATTTTGAGAAGAATGTGCTTCCTACTGCAAAATACAAAATTTACTGTGAAGCATCCCATCTAAATAGACTCAACAACACTTGTATCTTATTCCAGTTAGCTGATGAGCTTTCAGTGACACCTGCACAAGGCAGAGATTCACTGAAGTGAATCAAACTCAGTGCAGGCACAAGACCCCAGCAGTACGACTGTTTGCTGGCCCATGGAAGCACCTTGTTAGACTGCAACACTAGTCAGATCTTAAGTGATATGACTGCAGGCAAACTTCATCCCAGTTTCAGCTCATGATCAGATTTGACCAATGCACTCTGCATATATCAAGTGATGCTAGGCAACATAATGTTGCAATTAAAGTCTATAAAACAACTTGCACATATTTCTGTATGGCATGGTTCCATACTCTTATGCACAAATACACATAAAAAGGCTCTTCTAATTCTCATCCATAAAATGGAAACCTATTGCCCTAATACTCTGGAGGTGGCAGTTCTGTTCTGCATCCAGGACCAAAATCAATAGAGTTAAACTAGGATGATCTAGAGTTCTCATAAATTGTGTCCTTTCTTCCTAACTGCCTAGCCTCACACATTCTGTACTCTATCAACCAGCTGCCTTGCTGTTCTACACACACACACACACACAAACACACACACACTTATTCTGCCAAACAGGTATGTGTTTTTAACTGTAATGTACATTTTTCATCCAATGTTAAAATTTTCGCAGTAGATTACAGTACCAGAGAGACTTATGAGCTAAATTAAATACTCATCATTTGTTCATGTCCTTTTACTGTTCAAGCTTTCTCATTATGTTTTCATCTACATCAGTGCAATTTCATTTAATCAGCACAGAATTTGGCCTCCTGATGTCAAATGTCAATATGCTTCTAAAGTTAATACTGCAAATATGCAAAATTGCAAATGGCTTTATTTTGAAAATAACTTCATATGAAAAGCTAATTAAAAACCTAGAAAATAATGACTATAAATGAACAATTACTCTGACTACTTTCTTAGTACATGTAAGTACACAAGAAATTGTATAAAGAAAGCACATTAAAAAACTCAGGCATTATGTCTGATTTTGCTCTTGATGCCTTTTATAAAAGCAGTGAAATCCACAGAAACATAGCTATACTAATAAATTATGACTAGAAACATGGCTAAATATATTCAATAATCCAAAATTGACATTTTTTTACATAAAACAAACCAGTTCATTGTCATTTCTCTCAAAAGTCCTATCACGAAAGATTTGATCCTGCAGAATACATCCACRTGATTAATCCATACTTATGCAAATATTTAACTCTTTAAACTTAAAACAGGAAAACACTTCCTCACTGTCAAAGTGGTCAAACACTAGAACAGGTTGCCCAGAGAGGTTGTGGAGTCTCTATCCTTGGAGATACTCAAAAACCCAACTGGATGTGGTCCTCGGCAACCTGCTCTAGGTGACCCTTTTTGTGCAGAAGGGCTGGACCAGATGATGTTCAAAGGTCCCTTCCAGCCTCTACCATTCTGTGATTCTGTGACTGTTTGTATAGTAAAAGATAGGGGTGTAGGTTTGCTAAATATCCGGAAATAGGACAGTATCAATATACCTTTTGCAAAATTCTAGTTTATTGTTATGATTTTGAAGGCATAACAGTTTATTTAAAGATCTTAAAATTAATATACTTACTACATCTACAAAAAAAGTAGACATAATCTTTCTGAACATCACCTACAAAATGTGATGTCTGTTGTCCTTGTAAGCAAAACTACATTTGTAAGAAGATTTAATATATTTTATTAGACTTGATAGTGTAAGAAGTAGACAGACTTTTGAGCACATAATTTCTTTCTCTGATCACTTCAGAGTATGCAGTATTGGTAACCAMGAGAAACACTTGAGAAGATACTTCGCACTTAGATCATTCAAGCATGTGAAGACTTCCATTAGCAATTCTCAGAACAAAAAAGAAAGCTCTGTTTGTTGGTAAAAGAGTAGTAGACTTCTCTCTGCAATATAATAGCACTTTTACCAAAATAATAAGGTTGGACTTTGTTGCATTTATGAACAACATCCAAAYAAATTTCACATAGCAAAGTTTATAAAAATAACTCTCAAAAAAGACCAKAAAAATAATAACTGGTTTTTGATACAACACCATTCTAACACAATGTTGGTGTTTATTTAAAGCCCAAAACACAGAGAAAACTATTCTCTAGTTACACCACAAATCCTCAAAATCTGAAACAGTTTGTTAGCCCAACCACTGTCTTCCTTAAGAAGTGTAACTCTCTTTGCCAGGTTCATCCATGACCAAAAAGCACCTATCAGGAGAGATACATCAGTTCTCAATGACTACAAGACTGAGTGCTTAATATTGAAAAGACTAACTGAAAAAATGGGAGATTTCAAAAGCTATCCATTTTTATTACATTCATATCTGAAAAAGCATGCATTGATAAGACATGCTGCCCAATCTTCATGAGGATCAACAACACTTACCATAAGCATAGTGCACAGTCTTGACACTGTAAATAATAAGACACACTTAGTGTGAACTSATTTAGAAATGAGTGCAAAAATAGATGTACTAATTCAATCTAGAACTGTCTGGAAGCAGTTATTCATCATGCCCTTGTCTCTTCATGTCTCTGAAGTGGCAAATGTATGAATGGTTTTGTGTGTGCCGTTATTCTGAAAATTGCAACTAGTTTTCCTTGCCTCTGTAACTGTTCCAGAAATATATTTGGAACGTGGCTTTCTTGTTTAAAGCTCTCTCTGGACATAAGTATCTGATATGCAATTATATTTTAAAGATGATATTTCAGTTCAGTACAAAGAATTAAAATGCAATCCGGTCGCCTTGTGCAAACTGTCTTAACCTAGATAACAAGTATTCTAATAGTGTCATTCTTTTCTGCTGTTTTTTGTGAAAACCAAAAATAATCCAGAGTAACATTTATTGCCTGAACTCAAAAACTAGGCACCATAAACATTACATAATATTTTACCATGTCTGCGGTGTATATGAGAGGGGATGAACAATTTTAACTCTTTACAGATGCAGAGATCTGGCAAGCTATCTACATCTTTATAGATCTAATATACAGACCTGACTGCGGGAAATCACACAATCCTGGTCAGATATAAATCATCCTTGTAATTATAAGTTTTATATAGATATTTCCAAAAAGCAGAATTAAACTATTTTGAGTTTGTAATTGATTGCATAAGATGCAATAAGGTATGTTTTACCACCACTGGAAATTAGAGTCAAACTACAGTGCTTAAGAGCTTTCCTTCCCCCACCAGAAAAAAAACATTACTACATTCCAGCACTGTGGTTCCTTGCCTAATGGGGAAGATGAATTTCACTGGAAATTAAAACTTCTAGGGGAKAAAAATAATGCAGTTGGCCTCCGGGATTAGAAAGAAGGAAAAGCTAAAATTGACTAGAAATTTTAAGTGGCTCTAAATGTCAGCAAACAAACATAAAATTTTGATTTTATTTGTCAATTACCACTTTAAATAAGGACTGCTTCCTAGCAAGCCTGAATACAACTGCTGCAAATGTTAAGCCAGTATTTTTAAAATAGTATTTTCTTAAGTATTAAGTTAAAATCCTAAAATGTTCAGTAATTGTCTGATGAAGGAAGCACACTACCTTTTGGCTAGTTGCTTTCCCGTATCAAAAAAAAAAGTTCTTCTCATAAGACTTAGGAAATAGAAGAGCATTGACAAAACTGAGAATCTTTAATACCTCTTTAAAGTTCCCTCTTAGAACATGTTCATTTTCCAGAAYAACCAATGGAAGTGTACCCTCCTCCTCTAGAAAAGAGCAATTTTCTGAATAATTCCATTTAAGATCTGGATTTATAACAACTTTGAGAAGTTCCTATCAAGAGATCATATTCTTTCATCCCATCTTTGCCTTCACTTTTCTGTAGGGCACAAATAATGCCTATGAATTTGTAGACTCATGGACTTCAAGTTACAAAGTATTATTGCAATGTCCGACTTCCTACATGACAAAGCTGAGTAAAAGCTTTGGAGGCTTCTATCAAGTGGAGAATCATGAGGGAAGAAGCCTGTACAGAAATAACATCCTATGAATTTCAGTAAACGCACTGAAAAGAGACAGAAAAGAATATAAAAATTTGGACTTTAAACCTCCCAACATTTTAGCATATACAGATCTGAAGTCCATTTCTAGAACATGAAGTGATCTTCATTACTGTCTGTCATCCCCTATAATCTCCCACTCCACAGCTTCTGAGGCAATTCTTACAAATCTGCAGTTGTCTGCTGACAGTTTCCTGCTGCTGCTTTGGCAGGGAGGTAGGTCTGTTAGAATAGTCAATGCTTGTCTCATAATTGCCATACAACATATCTGTGTGCAGTTATGTATAGATTCTAACTGCACACAGCAGTCTCCTTGGACCACTTACTCTAACTTCCTGCAGGAAAAACACCCTATCAATTCTCTGAAAATCCCTAAAAGCCATGATTAGCCTCCTAGAAGTCCCGAGTTCACTACTGTCCTGTCTCCTTTTGTTGACAGATAAAGACACCTTTCTGGTCACATTTGCTCTCTCAGGGTGGTGAAAACTTGAAGCCTCAAGTGCTGTTAAAGTTTTTCTGATGCTTCCTGTATGCAAAAGGCAAAACTAGCATCAACACTAYCCAATTTTGTCTTTCCCCACCCTAGTAAGGGCCTTGGGCAGTAGAGAGAAAGCTGCTGGGAGCAGTGATGATGAGCAATCCTTCCTCTGAATGATTCAGTCATCTGAGAACATATTAGAGTAGTGTTGCCCAACGGTCTCCCTCCTAAACTTTAAAACTTTCAACAAAGGGAAATGYCAAGTCTTGCCCCTGGGGAGGAACGGGGTTCAACTTTGCAGAGAAGGACCTGGAGCTCCTGGAGAACAAACTAGACATGGGCCAGTAACGCGCCCTTGCAGCAAAGAAGCCAACAGCTCCCTCAACTGCTTTTGGAAGAGCATTGCCAGTCGAGGGAGGTGATCCTGCCCCTCTACTTAGCACTGGAAAGGCCACATCCAGATTGTTGTCTCCAGTGCTAGGCCCCCCAGTACAAGGGGAACATGGACGTATTGGCATGAATCCAGTAAAGAGCCACGAAGATGATGAAGGCACTGCAGCATCTGACATATGAGGAGAGGCAAAGAGAGCTAGGAGCATCTAGCTTGGAGAAGAGAAGTCTCAGGGTGAATATTTTCAATATGTATAAATACTGAAGGGAAGGTCTAATGACAACAGAGCCAGACTCTCCTCAGTGGTGCCCAGGGACAGGACAAGAGGCTATGGGAACAACCTCAAACAACACAGGAAGTTCCATCTGAACATAAGG
>NW_028186590.1:2242370-2247999 GCF_003343005.1 Rhea americana | reverse complement strand
CTTTTTTCTTTTTTTTTTACTGTGAAAGTAACAGCGCACTAGAATAGGATGCCCAGAGAGCCTGTGGAGTCTCCATCCCTAAGATATTCATAAACCCAACTGGATGTGATCCTGGGCAACCTGCTACAGGGGACCCTGCTTGAGCAGGAGATTGGACTAGACTTTTTCCAGAGGTTCCTTTCATCCCAACCATTCTGTGATTCTGTAAAAATCCAACCCTCCACAACTTGTATTTCTAAAGTGAAGTGTCAGACTAAAACTCATCAGGAAGAGGCACAATGCAATATTGAAAGGGACTATCTGGGCAATTTAAGTACCTAAACCTACCAAAGAGCAGGTAGTCTGGATTCTGCTCCCTGCTCATCTAAAGAGCTTCAAACATGATGGTTCCAAACCCCTGTAAATAAAAAGAAAAAATAAAAGGCTTTCAAGCAGTAGAGGTGAGGGTAGCCTCCATTCCTCCTGTCTCATTGCACAAAAAGGAAAATGAGATTCATAAAACTATGGAAAAATAAGCAAGAGGAAGCCTAGCTCAGAGGACTGTGTATTGGGTTTTATTTAACTATTTTATCCTTTAATTCCTTAGTGCAAAATGCACAAGCCCTTCCCAGAGCTCTTGATTCCTCTTTCGTCTTCTCAGTAGGATTAAAGATAGRTTTTAGATCTTTTATCCCAAAGATAGGATAATGACAGGATTCCTCATGATGGCCATGACTCTTACATTCATTTCTCTATAGGGGCCCAGTTTCAACAGAAGGCATGGAGAATGATCCTCTCTCTCCCTTACCTAGTGTTTATGGAAGGGGAATTAGCACTGGTGGGTTTGTGCCATTTAGGCTAGGAAGGTTGTGAAACCCTAGTTCCTTATTTTTCCTGTGATTACTATTCAAAATACAAGGGTGGCAGCTGCCACTGTGTCTTGAGCAGAATTTGCTGTTTTCTGCCAGTGTTAGGCATGGTCCAAGTGTTAGAAGTGAAGAGGGAAATAAACCATCTCCAGGAAACTGGTTAGGTACAGGTGCCTCCTTGCCAATCTGTTAATCTTCAGAGAGTTATGTACCTAGCAGTTCTGACTGGAAACTCCTGGGCACATACAGGAGATTATAGGAGGTATCTGTGGACCTTTCACCATAAACACAGATTCTCATCAAATGTTAAGTGATTTCAGGATGTGGCAGCCCTAGAAAGTAAGTAGCTCCAGTATCTCTGTTGGTCTAGAAACCTGAATTCAGATTTGAGCACCACAGTAAATGGTCAAAATAAGATGTTAGGATCACCTCCTCCCTAATTATTAACCACTATCCCCRTTGTTACTCTTGAAATACCTCTGTTAAAGATCTAGGAAGACTTTTAGCACCTGTTGGCTTCTCTAGTGAAGCAACTCAGCTAGGATTACAAAACTAGAAGTGACCCCAAGAGACCCCCTGTATCTGAGAGTTCAATTTCCTGCTGTTGTCAATATAAGGTAAACAATCTCTTTGACAACCTTGTTAAATCCTGTCACAAGTGTAGTAAGAGCTTTTCTCCTCATTTAAAATTTGCTCCAGAAAATGACTACTCTGATAATTAGGAACCTCCTCCTAATTTCTAACCAAAATTTATCCAAGGATGATTTATATCTGTTTCTTTCTTGATCAGCTACTGTTTCACAAGCAGAGGAGAAAAACATACTTTGACTGTGACAGTGGATGGTGCCTTGTTGGGCTGTGAGAGTCCCCAGCAGAACASAACTAGAACTCAACTAGCAGTGCTCACAGACGCTGTGTTTTGGGCATAACACTTAACTAACCCAATGATATACTGTATATAACTGCTYATAAGCAAACTTCAGCTTAAATGTATACATTTATATGTATACGTACATATAAATATATCTAGTTCTGTGATTTGTCTATGCTTGAAATTTATGGCAGATTACAGAAGTTATCACACACAATCTCTTCAGGCTGAGAAGTGCRTTGGGTTTAGATAACTACTTCCTAACCACCAAGCTACTAGACCTAAGCTAGTCAGAGGCAGTAATATTGCATACATGTTGGGAAAGAGGCCACTGCTGTACCATAGGTGTTTTAGGTTGTGTTCAGTGCTGAGTCAGATATCCACATGCCTAAGATGTGTGCTATATTAGTGTCAGGTCTTTCAGAGGACTTAAGCATATGACTGTAGTTTCTGACTCCCAAACACACTTAAGCACAAGAGGCAGCAAGCCAAGCAACTCACTGCAATCAAGTACTCATGTGCCTGCACATGCTCACGTGCTATGGGCCTTGGACACACAGGAATGCCTGGCTTCTCAGGTGTTTATGAGGGAAAGATTTTGTGGACTCACTCAAGGTGCCTCAATTTTTATTAAGTGCCAGGTAAGCATCACAGTGCTTACAAAAATTTGAGTCTTCAGTACATACATCAAACTGAGGCTGTACTTCATTGCACCAAGGCATGGATATGCTCTCAGGAGTTAACTATAATGACACTGATTCTATTAGAGTAGAATGCAAAACCTGTTACTTGGAGGTAAAGGTGATTTCAAGGGAATTGGCTAACACTGAAGTGTTCCTCATGCCAAGATGCAGCTATTCTTGAAAAAGCAAAAGCCCTCAAAAACATCRCTGCAAGGCATTCAACAGGTAAGAGGGTAACAAAAGGTTTCTCTTCCACAAACACRACACAGAACAGTTTGAAATCTGATATTGAAAGAGTGAGGTGAAGACAGGGTTTTTGTCACTGATCAGGAATACTGGGGAAGGGGGTGGGGGGGAGAGATGGATAGAAGTCACACGGGCCAGTAAAGGCTGAAAGTCAAAGGTCTTTATCCTAAGAATGTGGCAAGTTCCTTTAGCCCTAAACTGCTGAAGGAAACTCAGAAGGCCAACAAACTGACAGATAGGGCAAATTCCTGAAGACARACAGGCAAAACAAGGTTTCAAATAGAAGGATACATTTTTATCATTCTCCAGAACAAGCAGAGAAAGCATTACATTGTCCATAGTCCTGTTCCCTGTAGCAGCTCCCAGGCAGGCACACTGCAGTATGTGCTGATGTCAGCATGAACTGGCAGAGAGGTTTTACAGGAATGCTTTTAGCTCAGGGTCAGAAACAGGGCTAAGGAAGACAGAAAGGTTCAGACATGGTGGAGAGGGACATAGCCTCATCACTGATGACCCTAACCTATTTCATGTCTCCTGAAATCTGTACAACTTATTCACAGAAACACCTCAAATTCATTCCCTTGGATCCACAATATTATGATCATTATGTGAAGAATACTGCAATTTAACCAGCAACTTTTCCTACAGTTTTCACCATGAGGAATGCTGGAAATGAAAATTACTAATACTGTTTCAGAAACTTTTATTGCTACCTATTAGGACARCCAGAACAGGAAGGAAATGCTGTACCCTTTTTAGCCCTTATGATTCATGAGGCACCAAGTCTCAGCCCTCTCATTGCTCTGGGATTGAATGCAGCCTAGTTTGCAACACAGATCAGCCTTACTTTCAGGGGCCATCCCAGATTTGTATGTGGGTGTTACAGAAGGAAACATTTCTCTGCCAGGTGGTTTTAAATGAAAACTGCTGGCTGTTTTGTTGAGGCATTTGGAAAATCAGAACAACTTTTACTGAAGATAATGGGAGGGGGTAGTGATGGTATATGACTTTTATAATATAGCTGTGTCATCTGGATAGCACCATTGCATATTTGTAGCATGGCTCTACAAAATTATGGAAGTAAATTCTTGCCTCAAAATCCAATCTATAAGGGTTACCCTCTGGTAAGACATGTTTAATTCTTGTCCTAGGAAAGACGTAAATGCTAGGCATATAGAAAAGGTAAATGATTTTAAAAATATAGCAGTTCCTATAAGATTTAAAATCATAATCCGTATGAAAACTATTTGCTATGACCTAATTTTTGTAAACCAGTGATATAACTGAGTAAACAGGTTCATAAACTTTTCAGTATATTTTCTATGAATTTCTGACTATTTAAATAAAAAATCWATTTAAAATCACAATTTATCAGACTGATGGAGAATCTAAACTGTTATTCTCTTGAATTAAAAGAACARTTTAGGAAATAAACTTTTAACTTTGGGCATCACAAATCTTTGAACATAATATAAAGTAATTTTAAACTAAATTAACAAACTGTTTTTGACTTCTAAAAATTATTTTTAAAAGGTCTCCCACATCCTTTCAGTGAAACTGCTGAAGACTCTCAGAATTCTACAGAAATGACAAAAACTATAATTCCAGAATTCAAAAATGACTATACGAATGAAGAGCAGAAGAAAAAAGAGGAGGAAAATTTATCCTCTATCTCATATTAACAAGAACTGGAGTGAGAAATTAGCATCTCGGCTGACAAAAGTTCATACTTGCAGTGACTACAGGATTTATAGTATTGCTCTACAACATCATCATAGAACCAGTAATCTTTTTTCATCAAATAAAAGGTAATATTTATAGGAAAGTAGCTGTAACAGATGACAAGGAATGAGAGAAGGATAAATGCAGTTTAGATCCTTTGAACTATTTCTCCTTTTAATATTCTTCTAATAAATAAAAACTAAAGAGACAACCTTCACTTATGTTTCCTTACATTGACATTACTGACATTACAATGCATTTGATGAAAATCAGCCATGGCACCTCAAAGATTAACCCCACCCTAAGCGCATCAAACAGCAAAAGCAAACTGAACTCTTCCTCTTGGACCGAGATCCAGATACCACCTTCCTCGCATTAGTCCCAGTCCTAGGTGATACACAGCACTAGCAACTGGACCTTTGCAAATCAGCACCAGTGGGAACTCCACCAGTTCCTCTGGAAATCCAAATCCAGGCACCAAAAAGACAGAGGCAGCAATATAATGAAAGAATATAAAGTTCCAGCTTCATCACTTGCAATACATGGCACGGCAGTTCGGAGCCTGTGGGGATTTGATATCTCTGTCGGTTAACGGCAGCCACCGGGAAGAGCTGGAACCCACATCTGCCAACCGCTTATATCTGATGCAGCCAAAAGAAATCCCCAAACCATGTCACCCCTTCTGAAGGTCCCTTCCAAACACATACATATGTAATCAGAAGAGAATGTGATAAGGTGCATCTTACATGGTGGAGAGATTGTGGGTAACAAAAAGGTTTGTATATATTTCATCTACCTATTCTACCATTTCCCTCACAAAGTGATAGGCCTGAAGGGTAGTCAGAAAAGGAGAAAATCTGACTCTCCTCCACAGGCCACAGTTTCAATCTGTTTATTCTCTTCACTTACAGCAGGCAATTTGGTAAGGTTAGGTTTGAAGCCTCCTATTGATGAAGGAGGTTAGAAAATGTGGTCACATGCATTGTTTGGCAAGGAAGGGGAGGAAAAAAAGAGAGAGAAAAGGTTCAGCRGAGGCTGTAAGGTCCTGGTTTCCAAACATGGCATCTACCAACACCCCGAGCTCCCCACACCCCTCCCCRTGTAGCCAGGAGCGCGATAAACCCAATTCCCCTCCGTCCCACAAGCCCGCACGCACGCTTCCCCTCTGTAATGAGCAGTGCGACTAATTACATTTATTTTCTAATTATAAACGCTTTGTTGTCTACACAGCGAGCTGCCTCGCAGCCCCTGCCTGCCCG
>NW_028186590.1:2228268-2242226 GCF_003343005.1 Rhea americana | reverse complement strand
GGCGGCGGTTGGGGCGCGCGGGCAGGGCGGCGGTCGGGGGCAGCTGCCTAGCTCCCCACACACGCACACATACGGCCACCCCGCGGCGGGAGGGAGCCGGGGCCGATCCAGGTGGGGTTAGCACGGCAGTTTCGGAGGCTCCCGTGAGCAGGGAAACCCCACCCCGCAGTCCCTCCTGGAAGAGGCGGCGCCTTGGGGACCCCTAAGGCTTCCCACCTCGCCCCTCACCGCCGTGTCGGGGTTTCCTCCCTCCCCTCCGCCCGCCCTCCGCCGCGCGCTCCCTCGGGGCGGGGAGGGCCGCCGTCCCTCTCTGTCCCGTGGCGCCGGGCTCCGCAAGGCAGCTCTGCCTCACGAGGGGGCTCCCGCGGTGGGGAGGACAGCCCGGGGGGAAGGAAGTTATGGGTCGGGGGCRGAGGAGGACTGGGGCTCTGCAGCGCCAGCCCCGCTGAGGGGTCTCTGCAAGGCGGCCCGGAGCAGGGCGAAGCCGGCCCCGGGCACCGTCCTGCTCCTGGTGTGACTGTGCCCGCTCCCGCCCGCCAGCAATCGGCGCATGAATGAGTGACTGAATGAATGAATGACTGGCGTCTGCTTACTTGAGCATGGCCTCTTCTTTCTCTTCCTCTTCTTTCTGCCGGTCCATCACTGCCATAATAATGTTCCTCTCCTCCTCTGTCAGGTGGCTCAGGTCAGGCAGCTCCTGCATCGGGGGGGGCACCGTGGGTGGGCGAGGGCCGCGGGGGCCCACCGAAGAAGACATTTTATTTCTGCCTCTCCCTTACACCTTCTACCTTGGCAAGGCAAACCAATCCAGCCTCTCCCCCGCCTCCCTTCACTGTGTAGTCCTCTGAGCAGCAGCAGCAGCCGGCAGCGCTCTGGCAGCAGCGGAGGAGGCGGAGACCGAGCCTTTCATGGTTGCTTGCATCCAACCCAGCCCGGCTGCTGCTGCTTCCTCCCTTTGTTTCGGCGGCTTCAGGGAGCTGGGGGGCTGCCGCGCCGCCGCCCGCAGCCCATCCTCCTGGCGGGGGGCGCCGCGGCACGGCGCGGCGCGGAGGGCTCCCGCTCGCCGCGGCCGGGCTGCGTGCGGAGGGAGGCGGGGGGCGCCGCGGGCCGGCCGGCAGGGAAGGGCGGGTGCTGCCGCCGCCGCCGCCGCCGAAACGCTCCGCCGCTGCGAGCTTGGAGCTGGAAGGAGGAGGCAGCGCGAGGCTGGTGCCGCTTAGGCGGAGCCCGAGCCGCTCCGCCGCCGCCTCCCGGGCGGCAGCGCCGGCTGCCTGTGCCGGGGACGCGGACCGGCCGCGCCTCTTCCCCACGGTTCCCCTCGCTCGTCCCGCGGCCGCGCGTTCAYGGAGTTGGCCCTGGCACTGCCTTTCTCCTCACGTCCTCCCGTGGGCTCCTGCAGCTCGGGTGCGAGCTGGGAGCTTGCCTGAGCCCCAGCGGGACTGCTGCCTCGCCTTGGGCGCGGGCCACCCTTGGGCTCTGGGCAGCCGCGGAGGAGCTGTGCTGCAGGCTTTCTGCAGTGTGGCCTAAGGTAGCCAGGGGGACCTGGGCTCCCTGCCCTGCCCAGGAGCCATGGGAGCCCCAGCCCCCGGGGCTTCGGCCCCCTTACCTTGAGCCACCTCAGTGTCCACTCTACCAGCCCTTGCTTTGGGCTCCTCCACTTGAGCTTTACCTCCACTTGCCTTATGAGCTCCTTACTCACAGTAGCTGGGCACTCACGAGCTTCAGCTATTCCCCTCCACATTTCCCTCCAGTTGGTGGGTGCTCACATCTCTTTTTTTCCCCCAATGGAACCCACCCAAACTTGCCATGAAACGTGCCATAGTCCAAACCATTCAAGCGTACAACAAAACAAAACACTTCTGGGCAGCTTCTGTATTGATTTCTGATTTACTAGCTCACAACTTGATTTGGGGGAGTTGGTAACTAATGCAACAGCCCTTCTCCACAAGAGATTATCTGCATGTAATCCACTGGCCATAACTCATGCTTATGCTCATGCTTATCAGCTCTGACCAGTGGTCTGAAGAGTCCCCTATTCGAACACATGCATATCAGTGAAAGAAATTATTCGGGCTACTTAGAAGTGCAAAGCTGAAAAACAGAGAAAACTGCACTTTCAAATAAAATGCAAACTACTATTAACACATGTTGACACTTCAGATCTCTCAGTCATGCTTCTGACGAGGTCACAGCATGGAAACAGCTCTAGTTTCTAGAGAGATCGTCTCATGGGCACGAACCAAAGGAAAAAAAAATCTATGCTGGCAGTGCTTAATGCTTCTTGCTGCCAAACTCACTGGGTCTGGAAAAAGGAGAGGGACCAGCTTTCAGCCAGCTGAATAACCTCTTGCACAAATTCTGAGGGCTATGAACCTTTTTAACCCTTTGAATTTAAGAGGAATTACTGTGGCCATCTGCTTGTGTCTCCCCAAGAGATTTCCTGCAGGAAACAAGTTGGTAATATAAATTAAAAAGAAAAACCACTAAACAGTACTGTGACCACTAAAACTTCCACTGATAATGTCCAACTTCAGTCTCTTTTATCCTGCCTAGAAAGTGAAGTCTCTCTACTATTCCAGCATATGATACAAACTGAAACTTGAATGACCAGATGGCTCAGAACAGATTAATGTGGTGTTAATAAGCAAATCACTATGAAATATAATAAAGTCACAGTCAGTTAAAGACACAGACCCTCCAGTAATCTGAATGGTGATTCATCCTAGGATCTGGCTATATTATTACTGCTAGGTGTAGTCTTCCTAGCCAAATATTAGCCTATCAGTAAAACTACTTTCCACCATCTGTGACAAGCAGGGAAGGTAACCTTTCTGTTAGAGATTGTTGCTGAAGATTTTTTCTGTTCATTAGCAACAGGCAAAAAGTACAGCATCCAACTCATCCTGAAGCCCCAGAAGTTTGAGAGGCAATGCTTTAAGGCCAACCCAAACAAAATATTAAAGGCTTAAGACTATATAATCTGAATGTCTCCATGACAATTTTATAAAGATGATGTAACATGTGAAGTGTGTAAGCTATCATACTATCCTACTATCCTATCATACTATCCTGTTTTTTTTTTTATTAACTACTGACACAATCATGTAAATCTCTTCTGTCTAACTTCATTAATTGCTATATGCTGGGACAAGCACATAGATTGTTATTGTTACATGTGAACTACCAAATAAATACAAAGAGTGTGAGGAGACTTCACATAAAGCTTCTTAAGACTTAAAAAAGTTTTTGCAGAGTAATGATAGAAAAAGTAATGATGGAAGTTAGAATATGCATWTGCACCAAGTTGATATTGTCAATAAAAGTGTATTCAAAGCATAAGATTTTACATTATGTTATATTTTTGCACAAGGAGGGTAGAATTTTCCAGAGAAAAACATTTTWAAAAGCCACAAAAGCTGTCTCATTTTTCATAAGGCTACATTAGGAGACTCAGTTCATATCCTAAGGATTTCAGACCTTCAGTGGTCATTTTCTGAGTTGCACACATCTGCTTTGTAAATATGAAATGTCTGGCATTGCTATCCAGCCAAAGATGCATGGAAAGCCCAATCTAGTTCAATATGTCCCATCCTGAAGCTGAAATGATACATGAGAAATTAAGAGGATTTCATTGCCTGGCTAGTAAGAATGTCCCCTGATCGGAAACATCCAAAGTCTTGTCACTGATGGGCACCCTATTAACTCCATTTCTTTGAAGTCCTATTTAGGGAAGACTGCTGTGAAATCTAGATGGAATATGAATATAACTATTGGAACACATCAAATAAATTACTTTCTTGAACTTTGCTGTCTTGAGAAACCAATCACTATAATGGAATTTGTGATGAAAAACTCACTTTTATGCTGATTCCTTCCAAATAAAAGTAATAAAGTCTTCTGCTGTTCATTTAATTGCTCACTTCTAATTGTAATGTTTCTCAATTAAAAATGTTCCTTGCATTAAAATCATCTGAATTACTAAAATATATATTTGTGCTTCGCTAACAAGTTCAGCCTTGGTAATAAAGAAATGAAACTGACTTTCTAAGTATTTGAGAATCTTGAGTTTCATTATGCTATGAAGTTGATGGTGCAAAGTCTAGCTGTAGAACTGTAGCTAGTGGTGTCCCCCCGGGGTCACTACTGGGTCCTATCCTGTTCAACTTATTCATCAATGACCTGGATGAAGGGACAGAGTGCTGCTTCAGCAAGCTTGCTGATGATACCAAACTGGGAGGAGTGACTGATATGCCAGAGGGCTGTGCTGCCATTGAGAGAGACCTGGACAGGCTGGAGAGATTGACACAGAGAAACCTCATGAAGTTCAACAAAGGGGAATGCAGAGGCTTGCACCTAGGAAGGCTCAACCCCATGCACCTGTACAGGCTGAGGGCTGACCTGTTGGAAAGACACTCAGTGGAGAAGGACCTGGGCAACAAATTGGCCATGAGCCAGCAATGTGCCCTTGTGGCCAAGAAGGCCAATGGTCTTCTGGGGTGCATTAGGAAGAGTGTTGCCAGCAGGYTGAGGGAGGTGAACCTCCCCTTCTACTCAGCCCTGGTGAGGCCACACCTAAATTGCTGTGTCCAGTTCTGGGCTCCCCTGTACAAGAGAGATTTGGCACTATTAGAGTGAGTCCAGTGAAGGGTTATTAACATGATGAAGGAACTGGAGCATCTCTCCTATGAGTAAAAGCTGAGAGAACTTGGCCTCTTCAGCCTGGAAAAGAGAAGACTGAGGGGGCTCTTATCAGTGTGTATAAGTGTCTGAAGGGAAGGTGTCAAGAGAACAAGGCCAGACTTTTCTCAGTGGTGCCCAGTGAGAGGATGCGAGGCAATGGGCACAACCTGAAACACAGGAAGTTCCACGTGAATATAAGAAAACACTTTTTTTTTTTTTTTTTTTTTTTTTTTTTTTACTGTGAGGGAACAGGGCACTGGAGCACATTGCCCAGAGAGGCTGTGGAGCTTCCATCCTTGGAGATATTCAAAAGCTGTCTGAACAGGGTCCTGACCAACCTGCTCTAGGTGACCCTACTGGAGCAGGGGGATTGGACTAGATGATCTTTAAAAGTGCCTTCCAACCTCAACCATTCTGTGATTCTGTGGCAACCCTGAGAATAAGTTTGAACTACTGGTTCTGCTGGTGGATGACAGGTTGACCATRAGCCAGCAATGTGCCCTTGTGGCCAGGAAGGTCAATGGTATCCTGGGGTGCATTRGGAAGAGTGTTGCCAGCAGGTYGAGGGAGGAGATCCTGCCCCTCTACTCAGCCCTGGGGAGGCCTCATTTCGAGTACTGTGTCCAGTTCTGGGCTCCCCACTACAAGAGAGACATGGAGCTACTGGAGAAAATCCAGCGTAGGGCTACGAAGATGATCAGAGGGCTGGAGCATCTGCCCTACGAGGAACGGCTGTGAGAGCTGGGCCTCTTCAGCCTGGGGAAGAGAAGACTGAGGAGGGATCTTATCAATGTGTAGAAGTGCCTGAAGGGAGGGTGTCAAGGGGATGGGGACAGTGTCCCCTTTTCAGTTGTCCCATGTGACAGGACAAGAGGCAATGGAAATTGAAGCACAGGAAGTTCTGCCTGATGGTGAGGGGGGATTTCTTCCCTGTGAGAGTGACGGAGCACTGGCACAGGTTGCCCAGAGAGGTTGTGGAGTCTCCTTCTCTGGAGATCTTCAAGGCCCGCCTGGATGCAACCCTGTCTAACACGCCCTAGGTGACCCTGCTTGAGCAGGGAGGTTGGACTAGCTGATCTCCAGAGGTCTCTTCCAACCTTACTGATTCTATGATTCTACTCACAAAACTCTTATTCAGCAGAAGAATGACTGTGCAAGTTTGACTACTTTGTAAATAAGTTACACTAAATTTGGCAAGGGTACTCTATGTTTAATAAAAGAGCCCAGGTGAAGAGTTACAGTAGGAAAAATTCTCTAAATTCATGACAGCCATTTCATATCTACTCTTCCATAACTTCTAAATGAACAAGCTAAATGTAGCTCTTTTCTTAAGCTGAACCCTGCTTAACTACCACAGAAGCTACTGGTAGTTTCTAATGATCACTCCAAATTTAAGACCCAGAGAGTCAATGGTTTCATAACAGGCATAGTTTATGCAAAAACCTTTGGAACCTAGGCTTCATTGAACTTACTAGATAGGTCAAGAGCTCCTCTAAATTTTTTAAACTTTAGTTTTCAGAGATCTTTACAATAAGTAGCCCATAATTCTATTGATTTATGCAAAAGCACTACTGGAAATTAAGAAAGTTTTACATTTTAGGAATCTATCTTTTCTCTGAAACCAAAATTACTTTTCCAGAATATTACAGAATTAGAGTAAAATTTTATTTTGTAACAGGACTGTCATAAATTTTTCAATTATTTCTGTCACTGCTTATAATAAAAAGCATTCATGCTGTGTAAAAATTATTTTYGTGCTACCATTGAAATGCTCTTATTTTGCATCTTGTAATATCTTATTTATAAATATCTATCAGTGCTTAATAATCTTATACTTTTGAATACTAAACTTTAACTGAATAATAAGTTTTGTATATTAATCGCAAACTTTAATATCTATATTCCTATTTTTCCTTCTTTCTTCATTGATGCTTCATATTCTCCCTTCCTCCCTTCCTATTCACAAAATATCCACAAGAACCTTCCTTCACTGCCATCACCTACATTTCTGCTCCTGCCCCTACCACTTATATCTCACTGTGTATTTAGTATACATACAAGACCCACCCCTCCACTATATCTTCACACACTATTACCTCATATTGTTATTTCTCCTTTGAGTTTTCACAACTCCAAACATTCACTGTGAGCAATTTTTTTTATACAGACATCTTCGATCACACTGATCATACCTCATTCACTGCCATTCATTTATAAAATTTTAATCTGTTCTTAGTTCACATGAAGTATCTACATACGCCACATACGTAACAGATGCATACTCCCTTTATGGGTCCAAACATCCTTTCACTCTTAGGAACTTTCCTGCCTCCCCTACCTCCCTTTCAGGTTATCCAAAGGCCATATTCTAAATTTTTCAGTTCCATTCATACTTCCTTTTCAAGCTCTTTTCATTAGTCCAGCTGTCGGAAGCCATGATTGTCTATTCTTGCTGGAGGCAGACTGAAAGAAAAAAAATGGAATCAGACAAGTCAGAAGGTTTTTCTGTCAATTCCTTCTCCAGACAAGTCRTGCTTTTTGTCAAACTTGTGGGAGATTAGGGGTAGTGAAAGTTATGGAGGAGTTTTAAGTCAGTTTGGAGGTTGTGCTGTTTGCAGGTCTGTCATGAAGGGTGAGATATTCTGTAGCATCAAGGGATCAAAGTCATTTCTCACAATAGATTTGTAAATGTGGAGCACTGTGACTTCTCTCTCACTCAAAAAGTAAAGGAATTTAAAAGCTCCAAAGACAAACTAAAATGATAGCAAAATCTCCTTTTCATTAAAGTCTCATGATTTTCAAGAGCGGTTTTTCATTTTGGGGTCTGACTCATGATTTTTCATGTCCTAAAGTTTGGTGGTACTGCAGTATTATAAATGAGGGAAGAAGGTCATGGCTAGCTCTAGCAGGAGGGAAAATGAAAACAGTCCTTTTCAAGGCAGCCAACAACCACTGAAACAGGGAGGTTGTTGCATGTAGGGATTTCAAGATCTGTTGTGGACAAGATGTGTTATTATACCTAATTTTAATAYAAGTGCCTACATACTGCAGAGATGAGTGTCATAAAAATATTGTCAGAAGCYGTAGTCTTGTTTTAAATATGAAAAAAACAGGAGAAAATATCAGAAAAAGCAGTTCCATCAGCAGAAAACCTTATGGATCATGGTTTTGGATGACAGTTTTGGATCCTCTGATGTTAAAGAACATGGCTAAATTCACACCTCAACTTGTTCTTTGGTAGTTGCATAAATCTGAGTCTCCCTTATCTGGCTGTCGATTTTCATAAAACCTGCTTATCTGAAATTGGTCAAGAGATTCAAATGTTATTGCTGGAGAACTGACAGAAAAACAGTGTGATTGCATAGCTTTGTTTCTTTAAAGAACAAACTAAAAAGCCTCTTCCCACCCCCATAGGTCTCTAATTATTCCCTTTGCTCTTCTCAGTTCCCTCCTGTTGTATTTCTAGGATGGCAGCTTCCAGAAATTCATCCTATCCTTCAGGTGCAGCTTGCCAAAATTGCATAAACAGGAACTGTCACCTTCCTCCTCCATGACATGATACTTCTATATGTGCAGCTCCAAATCATACACCTGTTTAGGTGCAATAGTGCATTTGCAAAGTTGTATTTGATTTGAATCTGTTATGAGCTATTTCTTGTTTCAGTCTGACTACTTTCCAAATGTGTTTGGTAATTATTTTTTAATCCCAGAAATACTAATAAGGTTTTAAGTGTAGCATCATTTTCCAAAATACTAAGATCTCTTCTTTTAACTACAAAGGAGCACAACAAGGATGGAACTGACCCCAGAAAAGGATATCTTCTACTTTATCATAGAATCATAGAATCAGTAAGGTTGGAAGGGACCTCTGGAGATCAGCTAGTCCAACCTCCCTGCTCAGCAGGGTCACCCAGGGCATGTTAGAYAGGGTTGCATCCAGGYGGGCCTTGAAGATCTCCAGAGAAGGAGACTCCACMACCTCTCTGGGCAACCTGTGCCAGGGCTYSSTCACTCTCACAGGGAACAAATTCCCCCTCACGGTCAGGCAGAGCTTCCTGTGCTTCAATTCCTGCCCATTGCCTCTTGTCCTGTCACACGGGACAACTGAAAAGAGTTTGTSCCCRTCCCCTTGACACCCTCCCTTCAGRGACTTGTACACATTGAKAAGATCCCCCCTCAGTCTTCTCTTCCCCAGGCTGAAGAGGCCCAGCTCTCACAGCAGTTCCTTATAGGGCKCATGGTGTTCTAKACCTATTGTCTAAAGCTGCTAACAYAGGCAGATTCTGCATCATGTTCAACCCCACTCAGTTCAGGCAAACCCTACATAAGGCCAGTAGCATAGAAAGTACCTAAGTCTGTAATATTTTTTTAGAGCTGTCAGAAAGGCTGAGAAGTACTATGGCTCAGGCAGAGAAAACTGAAGCCCAATACTCTTAGTCTGCAATCTGGCAGTTGAAAAAGTGATGATTCAGTTTAAGAATTGAAGTAACACATTTTCTATAATTGAAGTCCATACTTTTTGGAATAAGAATGTTATTTTTGCTCCAGTTGTTTTGCTGAACAGCTTTAATATCATTAGTAAAGTAGCCCASAAATATAATAAATATGTAGTCTATATTGTAATATATGAGGTTTTTAATCTGTTCTCTGGCAGTTTAAGTAACTTACTATTGTTTTTACTCCAAATGAAAATCTTGAATGAGATCTTGAACGTTTTACATTATGACTACAGCAGAGAGTGCAGTAAAGGTAAGACTTAAATGATCTATATCACTAAATGAACAAGGTGTCTGGTACATTGAAATCTAGTGCTATCCATGTCACCAAAAGCCCTGTAACAGCTGTCAGCAGCCCAGAAACACTCTTGTCAAGACAGCCCAAGAAACTCCTGCTGTTTTATCAAGCCTAATTGGCAGTAAACACCTGATTCCCCAGACAGACTATGAAGCAGCAGGGGAGTAGATTGCAGAGAGAGGGGAAAGACATTCTCCAGAATTGTTTCTGTAATGGAGTATGGACTATGGCAAGTTCTATCTTATGGTCTATTTACAACCTATGTAATAACAATGGTATGCAGCTCTTGTACATCTCTATTTACTCATAAACTGTGAGGTACCCTAAAAGAAAATCAGTATTATTACTAAAATAGGCAAAATAATTTTCATGGAACATTTTGCCTTTAAGAAACAGAGAGGCATAGCTTTAGAAGATTATCTTTAATTATCTAACATCTACAGTCAGAGAAGATGAATCCCCTTTCAGGCACACAACCTCTTTTTTAAGTCTGAAAGAAGAACAACAAAATTGAAGCTAAGAACAGCTTAGGAACAGTTGCTCTGCGTTTAACCTTATTATTTTAATCAGATGGACAACCTGAGAAAAAAGAGTGCTTGAAATATAYGGCATAGAGAGGCTGTTGGTAAAAGGAGTGATACACTTGTGGAGCAGAAGAGGAAAGAGGGGGAAAGACAGAAAAACAATCATTGCCTGTGAAAAAAGAATATGTCAGCTGAGATGTGAAAACAAGTAAATGCCATAAAACAAATATCTGTATTGAATTYATGACTTTAAAAGAAATGCCGGTTCATCAAAATGAAAACATTCTTCAGTAATGTGTTAGTATCTACTGCATGGTTTACATGGAGAAAAATGAAACTTTGTTTCAGCAATGTAGAATTTTTTTATCTGATAATGTTACTTTGATTCATTTTGTTTGAACATTTGTATCATACTAAATTATTAAAATAGCAACAGCTAATGGAAAAATGTTATGCATTGTATTTAAGTTAAATGCTTTGTATTGTATTTAAGTTTAAAACTTTAATATAAGAAGCACAATTATAGTAACTGAAGTAAAATTATGAAAAAAAAGTCTGTGATCATCCCAAATCAACATTTTGGGGAATTTCTGTTTTGAAAATATTTTTTTGTTGTTCAAATTTAGTACCCCAGAAAAAAAAAGAAAAAGTATCACATGGAAGCTATCWGAGTTCTCAGCCAGCTGTACCATTGATAATTAGGAAAACTGAGGCACAGATGGACTAAGTGACTTTACACAAGTCATCAAGCGAATGAGGTGCAAACAGGAAAAGACAACATCCCATTGCAGTGCTATAACCATTCATCTGCCTCCCACAACTTAGAGGATTCTTGTAGTCAAGCTCAATACTTTGAATAGTTACTTGCCTTAGTCTTATCTTTGTTGCCACACCACAAAGTCACCACAAAGAGATACTGCTTCTAATTCACTGCAATACAAAGTAAAACAGGTGAGCTTAAACAGGTGATTCAAAATAGTTGTTTTAATATGGAATAAGGAGTKCTCCCGTAACTACTTACCATATGTCAGATACAGGAGTCATAAGCTAAAGGTAATGGTAGCTTTAACTTYCTAAACATATGGACATTAGCACATCATTTAATGGAATCTTACCTCCCCATCCTGGCCTGCAATTGAAGAAATCCTGCTCAGATTGGAACATGGCCATTAGGCTGATYTTTCTTCTTTTATTGAAATAGTTATGGTGAGCACCAACCAAAAAGGGAGGTAATTCCTCTCACTAATTTCTTCAAAGTATAGGCTAAAWTATGCTTGAGGACTTCTAGTTTTCTTAATGTAAGGCATAATGCACATACTTCTTTARAAGTTTTGTGTATCATAAATATTGCAAAAATATGTTAATATTAAAACATGACTTCTGTTCTACTCTACAAGGTGAGRTTTGTAGAGAGAATTTTAACATCCTTTTTTTACAGTGATATAGTTTGAAAAAATAACTTTCAGGAACACAAATTTTTCTTCAGATTTTGATAGTGAATTTATTTTTTTTTTAAGTTGCTATACTTAAGATGTTTCCATTCTGCAGCTCTCACTAAAGAGAAGACTAAGAACAGTGAAATGATTCAAATTCATAAGAAAATTGAAGTGGAACTCAAGGAAAGTATTGTTGTATGTCCAGTGTCATAGCATGGTATTTTTACATTTCACCTGAAAATCAGCTGTTTCCTTTTTTCTTTCAAAATGTTATTTTGCTTTTTGTGTTGCCAGAAAGATGGAACATACTATTCTTATTTATGTGAGAAATTTCTCTTTAATATATACAGTCCTCTTGATATGTTTCTTAAGAGTCTGTGTGCACACATACTTGTTATATGCATAAGGAAGTACTGAACTGTGAAGGGAGAAAATTCAGAACCTTGCACCTAAATCAGTGTATTTCAGTCAAMCCCTTCCCCCTCAATAATCTTGTTTCAGCATTCTAATGATACAATACAGCATTTTATATAAAGTTCTGTATTGTTTAAGTTAAAACTAAATTGCAGAGAGGAATAAAGTAAGTAAGTTATCAATGCCTGGAGAGTACATTCTTAAAATTACTTCTAAGTGGCCTCTAGAAGTCATTCTTATTTTGCTGCCAAGCAATTGTATTCTCAGATTATTTTACCAGTCATATTTGAAAGTTGAAATTAGAGGGGGGGGAAATGAAACTCTACCTAGTTTTCTTCCTCTTCTCAGGGTTTAGGAGATTATATACTGACCTCCTAAAGAGACGTCTATGGTCTCAGGTAAATATTTGAGATTTAACTTTAAAAAGTGTGGTTTTGTGTTAAAAATAGAACTAAAATTTTATCTGCTGAAATACTTTTTGTGGTGCAAGTTATGAAGACAAAAGCAAAAAGAAGATTTTTACAAATATAAGAATGTCTTTAGTTATAGCCAATATTGTTACATGTGCRAAAGACAAAACTGAAGTGCTTGAAAATAAGATTATCAGTGTGAGAAAAAGGATTGGAATTAATAAATTTGCAAYGAAAGTGAAAACCTTTGGGCTCAGAAGTGTAGTAGAATGTTGGGCTGAAGTAGAGAAATGGAGAATGGATGTCAGGTATTGATGTAATAGAGTGAGAGTAGCAGGCTTCAGGGTCAAAACTCTGCTTCAGTTCTGAAAGCAAAATGATTGGACCAGGACCCACTGGTATTCACCTAAAAGCTTTAAGATGAAATAGCTGAATTAATAGTGGCAGTATGGAACTATTAATACTTGATGATGACTATGATCCTGGAAAGGGAAAACATGTCTCTGTAAAGGGATGTTCTGCCTTATAAGCATCTTGGAGTTCTTTGAAGCAGTCAAAAAAGTATATGGTTCTTAGTGATCCATATGGTATAGTCTAATGGAATTTGCAAAAGACCTTGACAATATCTTTATGAACTGTTTCCAAGAAATCATCATCTCAGTGCTCAGCAGCATTCAAAAAATAAATGAAATCCTAGGAATTATTAGGAAAGGGATAAAGAAAAAAAACCCACAAACAACAGTTATGTCTCTGGGTAAATCCATAGTTGAATCTGAATGCTAGGTGCAGTTCTACCATCCTCATTTAAGAAAGATGCATTAGAACTTAGAGAAATTTAGAGAAGCACAGATGCAGTTGGTGATCAAGAAGCACATGACTTCCATACAATGAATGATTTGGTGGGCTGGGATTCCTCGAAAATGATGATTTTTGAAAATGTGAGAGAGAGCTACAAAATCGTGAATGGCATATACAACGTTGGTAGAGATCAATTCCAGTGTAAACATTAAGAGYTATCAAATGAAACTTGTAATGGTGGTTCCTAATACATCAGGTGCCAGATCTGTGGAAATCCTTGCCAAAAGACACYGTGAATGGAAAAAGTCTACATGAACTCAAGCAGAGTTTGAAGTGCTTGGAAAAATGATTMATTCAAGCAAATTATAAAAGGCTCAGGAAATCCTCTAAGCTTAAAACAGTAAGATGCTAGGAGAGTATTAGGGGATACTATTGTGTGTGTTTATCATGCTCTTATTAWTCCCTAAAAGTTGACTTATGATCATTTTTACTGACAGAACTCTGGTTAAAGAGACCATTGATCTGAATCAGTATGTCAGGTCTTATGTTCTTAATGTCATCACCTTCTGGGTTACACACAGTCCTTTCCTTCTTAAAAAATGAGAGTGGACAGTTACAGTCATCAGATCTTAACTGGCCAATTTAATGAATGGACACACTAGAATATCATCTCACCCAGGCTTCAGTTTCTTTCTGGCTTTAAAGTGGAAAAAAGTCATAAAGTCAGTTTTGAGAAACTGGAAATTTCTGCATAAGGGAAATTCCTGAGTGAACAAGTGGCAATGCAGTGGTTTATTCTGGATTCATCATCATATTCAAGGAAGAGAACCAGAAAAAATAGAAAGTTTGGCCAGAACAGTGTCTGCACTTACAACTATTCCTAGAATAATACTTGGCCTAATAAA